>NC_140503.1:102860859-103056914 GCF_964339955.1 Pipistrellus hanaki
ATATAGGATTCATACAGTGTTTCATGTCATCTTAACTCGAATCAGGATTTCCCGGATCTTAGCTACCTTTTCTACAATAAGAACGTCTTGGAGTATCTCTTTGAGCTGTTCTAAACAAGTTCTCATCTGTTTACAGTCATTTTCTCTGAATTATCCATGTTTTCATGTAGTTTCCTATATTCTGCCTTCTGGTCCAAGTATAAGCTTTGCCCACTTTATCAAACAACTTCCTACACACTGTTAGGAACTGAGGCAGCTCGGGAACATTGTCTCTCAACTGTGTTATAGAGTGTAGTACTACATTTCAGTGAAGTGTAAGGCTTTCCAAAGCTGCCAAACGTGTTTCTTTCTCTATTTCAATGGTATTCTGCCTTGTATAACACACATTTACCACTCTAGTCTCCTTTAAGTAAAGAATATAGGATTCATACAGTGTTTCATGTCATCTTAACTCGAATTAAGGATTTCCCGGATCTTAGCTACCTTTTCTACACTAAGAACTGACTTGGAGAATCTCTTTCAGCTGTTCTAAACAAGTTCTCATCTGTTTACAGTCATTTTCTCTGAATTATCCATGTTTTCATGTAGTTTCCTATATTCTGCCTTCTGGTCCAAGTATAAGCTTTGCCCACTTTATCAAACAACTTCCTACACACTGTTATGAACTGAGGCAGCTCGGGAACATTGTCTCTCAACTGTGTTATAGAGTGTAGTACTACATTTCAGTGAAGTGTAAGGCTTTCCAAAGCTGCCGAACGTGTTTCTTTCTCTATTTCAATGGTATTCTGCCTTGTATAACACACATTTACCACTCTAGTCTCCTTTAAGTAAAGAATATAGGATTCATACAGTGTTTCATGTCATCTTAACTCGAATCAGGATTTCCCGGATCTTAGCTACATTTTCTACAATAAGAACGTCTTGGAGTATCTCTTTGAGCTGTTCTAAACAAGTTCTCATCTGTTTACAGTCATTTTCTCTGAATTATCCATGTTTTCATGTAGTTTCCTATATTCTGCCTTCTGGTCCAAGTATAAGCTTTGCCCACTTTATCAAACAACTTCCTACACACTGTTAGGAACTGAGGCAGCTCGGGAACATTGTCTCTCAACTGTGTTATAGAGTGTAGTACTACATTTCAGTGAAGTGTAAGGCTTTCCAAAGCTGCCAAACGTGTTTCTTTCTCTATTTCGATGGTATTCTGCCTTGTATAACACACATTTACCACTCTAATCTCCTTTAAGTAAAGAATATAGGATTCATACAGTGTTTCATGTAATCTTAACTCGAATTAAGGATTTCCCGGATCTTAGCTACGTTTTCTACACTAAGAACTGACTTGGAGCATCTCTTTGAGCTGTTCTAAACAAGTTCTCATCTGTTTACATTCATTTTCTCTGAATTATCCATGTTTTCATGTAGTTTTTTATATTCTGCCTTCTGGTCCAAGTATAAGCTCTGCCCACTTTATCAAACAACTTCCTACACACTGTTATGAACTGAGGCAGCTCGGGAACATTGTCTCTCAACTGTGTTATAGAGTGTAGTACTACATTTCAGTGAAGTGTAAGGCTTTCCAAAGCTGCCGAACGTGTTTCTTTCTCTATTTCAATGGTATTCTGCCTTGTATAACACACATTTACCACTCTAGTCTCCTTTAAGTAAAGAATATAGGATTCATACAGTGTTTCATGTAATCTTAACTCGAATTAAGGATTTCCCAGATCTTAGCTACCTTTTCTACACTAAGAACTGACTTGGAGAATCTCTTTCAGCTGTTCTAAACAAGTTCTCATCTGTTTACAGTCATTTTCTCTGAATTATCCATGTTTTCATGTAGTTTCCTATATTCTGCCTTCTGGTCCAAGTATAAGCTTTGCCCACTTTATCAAACAACTTCCTACACACTGTTATGAACTGAGGCAGCTCGGGAACATTGTCTCTCAACTGTGTTATAGAGTGTAGTACTACATTTCAGTGAAGTGTAAGGCTTTCCAAAGCTGCCGAACGTGTTTCTTTCTCTATTTCAATGGTATTCTGCCTTGTATAACACACATTTACCACTCTAGTCTCCTTTAAGTAAAGAATATAGGATTCATACAGTGTTTCATGTCATCTTAACTCGAATCAGGATTTCCCGGATCTTAGCTACATTTTCTACAATAAGAACGTCTTGGAGTATCTCTTTGAGCTGTTCTAAACAAGTTCTCATCTGTTTACAGTCATTTTCTCTGAATTATCCATGTTTTCATGTAGTTTCCTATATTCTGCCTTCTGGTCCAAGTATAAGCTTTGCCCACTTTATCAAACAACTTCCTACACACTGTTAGGAACTGAGGCAGCTCGGGAACATTGTCTCTCAACTGTGTTATAGAGTGTAGTACTACATTTCAGTGAAGTGTAAGGCTTTCCAAAGCTGCCAAACGTGTTTCTTTCTCTATTTCGATGGTATTCTGCCTTGTATAACACACATTTACCACTCTAATCTCCTTTAAGTAAAGAATATAGGATTCATACAGTGTTTCATGTAATCTTAACTCGAATTAAGGATTTCCCGGATCTTAGCTACGTTTTCTACACTAAGAACTGACTTGGAGAATCTCTTTCAGCTGTTCTAAACAAGTTCTCATCTGTTTACAGTCATTTTCTCTGAATTATCCATGTTTTCATGTAGTTTCCTATATTCTGCCTTCTGGTCCAAGTATAAGCTTTGCCCACTTTATCAAACAACTTCCTACACACTGTTAGGAACTGAGGCAGCTCGGGAACATTGTCTCTCAACTGTGTTATAGAGTGTAGTACTACATTTCAGTGAAGTGTAAGGCTTTCCAAAGCTGCCAAACGTGTTTCTTTCTCTATTTCAATGGTATTCTGCCTTGTATAACACACATTTACCACTCTAGTCTCCTTTAAGTAAAGAATATAGGATTCATACAGTGTTTCATGTAATCTTAACTCGAATTAAGGATTTCCCGGATCTTAGCTACCTTTTCTACACTAAGAACTGACTTGGAGAATCTCTTTCAGCTGTTCTAAACAAGTTCTCATCTGTTTACAGTCATTTTCTCTGAATTATCCATGTTTTCATGTAGTTTCCTATATTCTGCCTTCTGGTCCAAGTATTAGCTCTGCCCACTTTATCAAACAACTTCCTACACACTGATATGAACTGAGGCAGCTCGGGAACATTGTCTCTCAACTGTGTTATAGAGTGTAGTACTACATTTCAGTGAAGTGTAAGGCTTTCCAAAGCTGCCGAACGTGTTTCTTTCTCTATTTCAATGGTATTCTGCCTTGTATAACACACATTTACCACTCTAGTCTCCTTTAAGTAAAGAATATAGGATTCATACAGAGTTTCATGTCATCTTAACTCGAATAAGGATTTCCCGGATCTTAGCTACCTTTTCTACAATAAGAAGTGACTTGGAGTATCTCTTTGAGCTGTTCTAAACAAGTTCTCATCTGTTTACAGTCATTTTCTCTGAATTATCCATGTTTTCATGTAGTTTCCTATATTCTGCCTTCTGGTCCAAGTATAAGCTTTGCCCACTTTATCAAACAACTTCCTACACACTGTTATAAACTGAGGCAGCTCGGGAACATTGTCTCTCAACTGTGTTATAGAGTGTAGTACTACATTTCAGTGAAGTGTAAGGCTTTCCAAAGCTGCCGAATGTGTTTCTTTCTCTATTTCAATGGTATTCTGCCTTGTCTAACACACATTTACCACTCTAGTCTCCTTTAAGTAAAGAATATAGGATTCATACAGTGTTTCATGTCATCTTAACTCGAATTACGGATTTCCCGGATCTTAGCTACCTTTTCTACACTAAGAACTGACTTGGAGAATCTCTTTCAGCTGTTCTAAACAAGCTCTCATTTGTTTACAGTCATTTTCACTGAATTATTCATGTTTTCATGGAGTTTCCTATATTCTGCCTTCTGGTCCAAGTATAAGCTTTGCCCACTTTATCAAACAACTTCCTACACACTGTTATGAACTGAGGCAGCTCGGGAACATTGTCTCTCAACTGTGTTATAGAGTGTAGTACTACATTTCAGTGAAGTGTAAGGCTTTCCAAAGCTGCCGAACGTGTTTCTTTCTCTATTTCAATGGTATTCTGCCTTGTATAACACACATTTACCACTCTAGTCTCCTTTAAGTAAAGAATATAGGATTCATACAGTGTTTCATGTCATCTTAACTCGAATTAAGGATTTCCCGGATCTTAGTTACCTTTTCTACACTAAGAACTGACTTGGAGAATCTCTTTCAGCTGTTCTAAACAAGCTCTCATCTGTTTACAGTCATTTTCACTGAATTATTCATGTTTTCATGGAGTTTCCTATATTCTGCCTTCTGGTCCAAGTATAAGCTTTGCCCACTTTATCAAACAACTTCCTACACACCGTTATGAACTGAGGCAGCTCGGGAACATTGTCTCTCAACTGTGTTATAGAGTGTAGTACTACATTTCAGTGAAGTGTAAGGCTTTCCAAAGCTGCCGAACGTGTTTCTTTCTCTATTTCAATGGTATTCTGCCTTGTATAACACACATTTACCACTCTAGTCTCCTTTAAGTAAAGAATATAGGATTCATACAGAGTTTCATGTCATCTTAACTCGAATAAGGGTTTCCCGATTCTTAGCTACCTTTTCTATAATAAGAACTGACTTGGAGCATCTCTTTGAGCTGTTCTAAACAAGTTCTCATCTGTTTACATTCATTTTCTCTGAATTATCCATGTTTTCATGTAGTTTTTTATATTCTGCCTTCTGGTCCAAGTATAAGCTCTGCCCACTTTATCAAACAACTTCCTACACACTGTTATGAACTGAGGCAGCTCGGGAACATTGTCTCTCAACTGTGTTATAGAGTGTAGTACTACATTTCAGTGAAGTGTAAGGCTTTCCAAAGCTGCCGAACGTGTTTCTTTCTCTATTTCAATGGTATTCTGCCTTGTATAACACACATTTACCACTCTAGTCTCCTTTAAGTAAAGAATATAGGATTCATACAGTGTTTCATGTAATCTTAACTCGAATTAAGGATTTCCCAGATCTTAGCTACCTTTTCTACACTAAGAACTGACTTGGAGAATCTCTTTCAGCTGTTCTAAACAAGTTCTCATCTGTTTACAGTCATTTTCTCTGAATTATCCATGTTTTCATGTAGTTTCCTATATTCTGCCTTCTGGTCCAAGTATAAGCTTTGCCCACTTTATCAAACAACTTCCTACACACTGTTATGAACTGAGGCAGCTCGGGAACATTGTCTCTCAACTGTGTTATAGAGTGTAGTACTACATTTCAGTGAAGTGTAAGGCTTTCCAAAGCTGCCGAACGTGTTTCTTTCTCTATTTCAATGGTATTCTGCCTTGTATAACACACATTTACCACTCTAGTCTCCTTTAAGTAAAGAATATAGGATTCATACAGTGTTTCATGTCATCTTAACTCGAATCAGGATTTCCCGGATCTTAGCTACCTTTTCTACAATAAGAACGTCTTGGAGTATCTCTTTGAGCTGTTCTAAACAAGTTCTCATCTGTTTACAGTCATTTTCTCTGAATTATCCATGTTTTCATGTAGTTTCCTATATTCTGCCTTCTGGTCCAAGTATAAGCTTTGCCCACTTTATCAAACAACTTCCTACACACTGTTATAAACTGAGGCAGCTCGGGAACATTGTCTCTCAACTGTGTTATAGAGTGTAGTACTACATTTCAGTGAAGTGTAAGGCTTTCCAAAGCTGCCGAATGTGTTTCTTTCTCTATTTCAATGGTATTCTGCCTTGTCTAACACACATTTACCACTCTAGTCTCCTTTAAGTAAAGAATATAGGATTCATACAGTGTTTCATGTCATCTTAACTCGAATTACGGATTTCCCGGATCTTAGCTACCTTTTCTACACTAAGAACTGACTTGGAGAATCTCTTTCAGCTGTTCTAAACAAGCTCTCATTTGTTTCCAGTCATTTTCACTGAATTATTCATGTTTTCATGGAGTTTCCTATATTCTGCCTTCTGGTCCAAGTATAAGCTTTGCCCACTTTATCAAACAACTTCCTACACACTGTTATGAACTGAGGCAGCTCGGGAACATTGTCTCTCAACTGTGTTATAGAGTGTAGTACTACATTTCAGTGAAGTGTAAGGCTTTCCAAAGCTGCCGAACGTGTTTCTTTCTCTATTTCAATGGTATTCTGCCTTGTATAACACACATTTACCACTCTAGTCTCCTTTAAGTAAAGAATATAGGATTCATACAGTGTTTCATGTCATCTTAAGTCGAATTAAGGATTTCCCGGATCTTAGTTACCTTTTCTACACTAAGAACTGACTTGGAGAATCTCTTTCAGCTGTTCTAAACAAGCTCTCATCTGTTTACAGTCATTTTCACTGAATTATTCATGTTTTCATGGAGTTTCCTATATTCTGCCTTCTGGTCCAAGTATAAGCTTTGCCCACTTTATCAAACAACTTCCTACACACCGTTATGAACTGAGGCAGCTCGGGAACATTGTCTCTCAACTGTGTTATAGAGTGTAGTACTACATTTCAGTGAAGTGTAAGGCTTTCCAAAGCTGCCGAACGTGTTTCTTTCTCTATTTCAATGGTATTCTGCCTTGTATAACACACATTTACCACTCTAGTCTCCTTTAAGTAAAGAATATAGGATTCATACAGAGTTTCATGTCATCTTAACTCGAATAAGGGTTTCCCGATTCTTAGCTACCTTTTCTATAATAAGAACTGACTTGGAGCATCTCTTTGAGCTGTTCTAAACAAGTTCTCATCTGTTTACATTCATTTTCTCTGAATTATCCATGTTTTCATGTAGTTTTTTATATTCTGCCTTCTGGTCCAAGTATAAGCTCTGCCCACTTTATCAAACAACTTCCTACACACTGTTATGAACTGAGGCAGCTCGGGAACATTGTCTCTCAACTGTGTTATAGAGTGTAGTACTACATTTCAGTGAAGTGTAAGGCTTTCCAAAGCTGCCGAACGTGTTTCTTTCTCTATTTCAATGGTATTCTGCCTTGTATAACACACATTTACCACTCTAGTCTCCTTTAAGTAAAGAATATAGGATTCATACAGTGTTTCATGTAATCTTAACTCGAATTAAGGATTTCCCAGATCTTAGCTACCTTTTCTACACTAAGAACTGACTTGGAGAATCTCTTTCAGCTGTTCTAAACAAGTTCTCATCTGTTTACAGTCATTTTCTCTGAATTATCCATGTTTTCATGTAGTTTCCTATATTCTGCCTTCTGGTCCAAGTATAAGCTTTGCCCACTTTATCAAACAACTTCCTACACACTGTTATGAACTGAGGCAGCTCGGGAACATTGTCTCTCAACTGTGTTATAGAGTGTAGTACTACATTTCAGTGAAGTGTAAGGCTTTCCAAAGCTGCCGAACGTGTTTCTTTCTCTATTTCAATGGTATTCTGCCTTGTATAACACACATTTACCACTCTAGTCTCCTTTAAGTAAAGAATATAGGATTCATACAGTGTTTCATGTCATCTTAACTCGAATCAGGATTTCCCGGATCTTAGCTACCTTTTCTACAATAAGAACGTCTTGGAGTATCTCTTTGAGCTGTTCTAAACAAGTTCTCATCTGTTTACAGTCATTTTCTCTGAATTATCCATGTTTTCATGTAGTTTCCTATATTCTGCCTTCTGGTCCAAGTATAAGCTTTGCCCACTTTATCAAACAACTTCCTACACACTGTTAGGAACTGAGGCAGCTCGGGAACATTGTCTCTCAACTGTGTTATAGAGTGTAGTACTACATTTCAGTGAAGTGTAAGGCTTTCCAAAGCTGCCAAACGTGTTTCTTTCTCTATTTCAATGGTATTCTGCCTTGTATAACACACATTTACCACTCTAATCTCCTTTAAGTAAAGAATATAGGATTCATACAGTGTTTCATGTAATCTTAACTCGAATTAAGGATTTCCGGATCTTAGCTACGTTTTCTACACTAAGAACTGACTTGGAGAATCTCTTTCAGCTGTTCTAAACAAGTTCTCATCTGTTTACAGTCATTTTCTCTGAATTATCCATGTTTTCATGTAGTTTCCTATATTCTGCCTTCTGGTCCAAGTATAAGCTTTGCCCACTTTATCAAACAACTTCCTACACACTGTTAGGAACTGAGGCAGCTCGGGAACATTGTCTCTCAACTGTGTTATAGAGTGTAGTACTACATTTCAGTGAAGTGTAAGGCTTTCCAAAGCTGCCAAACGTGTTTCTTTCTCTATTTCAATGGTATTATGCCTTGTATAACACACATTTACCACTCTAGTCTCCTTTAAGTAAAGAATATAGGATTCATACAGTGTTTCATGTAATCTTAACTCGAATTAAGGATTTCCCGGATCTTAGCTACCTTTTCTACAATAAGAAGTGACTTGGAGTATCTCTTTGAGCTGTTCTAAACAAGTTCTCATCTGTTTACAGTCATTTTCTCTGAATTATCCATGTTTTCATGTAGTTTCCTATATTCTGCCTTCTGGTCCAAGTATAAGCTTTGCCCACTTTATCAAACAACTTCCTACACACTGTTATAAACTGAGGCAGCTCGGGAACATTGTCTCTCAACTGTGTTATAGAGTGTAGTACTACATTTCAGTGAAGTGTAAGGCTTTCCAAAGCTGCCGAACGTGTTTCTTTCTCTATTTCAATGGTATTCTGCCTTGTCTAACACACATTTACCACTCTAGTCTCCTTTAAGTAAAGAATATAGGATTCATACAGTGTTTCATGTCGTCTTAACTCGAATTACGGATTTCCCGGATCTTAGCTACCTTTTCTACACTAAGAACTGACTTGGAGAATCTCTTTCAGCTGTTCTAAACAAGCTCTCATCTGTTTACAGTCATTTTCACTGAATTATTCATGTTTTCATGGAGTTTCCTATATTCTGCCTTCTGGTCCAAGTATAAGCTTTGCCCACTTTATCAAACAACTTCCTACACACCGTTATGAACTGAGGCAGCTCGGGAACATTGTCTCTCAACTGTGTTATAGAGTGTAGTACTACATTTCAGTGAAGTGTAAGGCTTTCCAAAGCTGCCGAACGGGTTTCTTTCTCTATTTCAATGGTATTCTGCCTTGTATAACACACATTTACCACTCTAGTCTCCTTTAAGTAAAGAATATAGGATTCATACAGTGTTTCATGTCATCTTAACTCGAATTACGGATTTCCCGGATCTTAGCTACCTTTTCTACACTAAGAACTGACTTGGAGAATCTCTTTCAGCTGTTCTAAACAAGCTCTCATCTGTTTACAGTCATTTTCACTGAATTATTCATGTTTTCATGGAGTTTCCTATATTCTGCCTTCTGGTCCAAGTATAAGCTTTGCCCACTTTATCAAACAACTTCCTACACACTGTTATGAACTGAGGCAGCTCGGGAACATTGTCTCTCAACTGTGTTATAGAGTGTAGTACTACATTTCAGTGAAGTGTAAGGCTTTCCAAAGCTGCCGAACGTGTTTCTTTCTCTATTTCAATGGTATTCTGCCTTGTATAACACACATTTACCACTCTAGTCTCCTTTAAGTAAAGAATATAGGATTCATACAGTGTTTCATGTCATCTTAACTCGAATTAAGGATTTCCCGGATCTTAGTTACCTTTTCTACACTAAGAACTGACTTGGAGAATCTCTTTCAGCTGTTCTAAACAAGCTCTCATCTGTTTACAGTCATTTTCACTGAATTATTCATGTTTTCATGGAGTTTCCTATATTCTGCCTTCTGGTCCAAGTATAAGCTTTGCCCACTTTATCAAACAACTTCCTACACACCGTTATGAACTGAGGCAGCTCGGGAACATTGTCTCTCAACTGTGTTATAGAGTGTAGTACTACATTTCAGTGAAGTGTAAGGCTTTCCAAAGCTGCCGAACGTGTTTCTTTCTCTATTTCAATGGTATTCTGCCTTGTATAACACACATTTACCACTCTAGTCTCCTTTAAGTAAAGAATATAGGATTCATACAGTGTTTCATGTCATCTTAACTCGAATCAGGATTTCCCGGATCTTAGCTACCTTTTCTACAATAAGAACGTCTTGGAGTATCTTTTTGAGCTGTTCTAAACAAGTTCTCATCTGTTTACAGTCATTTTCTCTGAATTATCCATGTTTTCATGTAGTTTCCTATATTCTGCCTTCTGGTCCAAGTATAAGCTTTGCCCACTTTATCAAACAACTTCCTACACACTGTTAGGAACTGAGGCAGCTCGGGAACATTGTCTCTCAACTGTGTTATAGAGTGTACTACTACATTTCAGTGAAGTGTAAGGCTTTCCAAAGCTGCCAAACGTGTTTCTTTCTCTATTTCAATGGTATTCTGCCTTGTATAACACACATTTACCACTCTAGTCTCCTTTAAGTAAAGAATATAGGATTCATACAGAGTTTCATGTCATCTTAACTCGAATAAGGATTTCCCGATTCTTAGCTACCTTTTCTATAATAAGAACTGACTTGGAGCATCTCTTTGAGCTGTTCTAAACAAGTTCTCATCTGTTTACATTCATTTTCTCTGAATTATCCATGTTTTCATGTAGTTTTTTATATTCTGCCTTCTGGTCCAAGTATAAGCTCTGCCCACTTTATCAAACAACTTCCTACACACTGTTATGAACTGAGGCAGCTCGGGAACATTGTCTCTCAACTGTGTTATAGAGTGTAGTACTACATTTCAGTGAAGTGTAAGGCTTTCCAAAGCTGCCGAACGTGTTTCTTTCTCTATTTCAATGGTATTCTGCCTTGTATAACACACATTTACCACTCTAGTCTCCTTTAAGTAAAGAATATAGGATTCATACAGTGTTTCATGTAATCTTAACTCGAATTAAGGATTTCCCAGATCTTAGCTACCTTTTCTACACTAAGAACTGACTTGGAGAATCTCTTTCAGCTGTTCTAAACAAGTTCTCATCTGTTTACAGTCATTTTCTCTGAATTATCCATGTTTTCATGTAGTTTCCTATATTCTGCCTTCTGGTCCAAGTATAAGCTTTGCCCACTTTATCAAACAACTTCCTACACACTGTTATGAACTGAGGCAGCTTGGGAACATTGTCTCTCAACTGTGTTATAGAGTGTAGTACTACATTTCAGTGAAGTGTAAGGCTTTCCAAAGCTGCCGAACGTGTTTCTTTCTCTATTTCAATGGTATTCTGCCTTGTATAACACACATTTACCACTCTAGTCTCCTTTAAGTAAAGAATATAGGATTCATACAGTGTTTCATGTCATCTTAACTCGAATTAAGGATTTCCCGGATCTTAGTTACCTTTTCTACACTAAGAACTGACTTGGAGAATCTCTTTCAGCTGTTCTAAACAAGCTCTCATCTGTTTACAGTCATTTTCACTGAATTATTCATGTTTTCATGGAGTTTCCTATATTCTGCCTTCTGGTCCAAGTATAAGCTTTGCCCACTTTATCAAACAACTTCCTACACACCGTTATGAACTGAGGCAGCTCGGGAACATTGTCTCTCAACTGTGTTATAGAGTGTAGTACTACATTTCAGTGAAGTGTAAGGCTTTCCAAAGCTGCCGAACGGGTTTCTTTCTCTATTTCAATGGTATTCTGCCTTGTATAACACACATTTACCACTCTAGTCTCCTTTAAGTAAAGAATATAGGATTCATACAGTGTTTCATGTAATCTTAACTCGAATTAAGGATTTCCCGGATCTTAGCTACGTTTTCTACACTAAGAACTGACTTGGAGAATCTCTTTCAGCTGTTCTAAACAAGTTCTCATCTGTTTACAGTCATTTTCTCTGAATTATCCATGTTTTCATGTAGTTTCCTATATTCTGCCTTCTGGTCCAAGTATAAGCTTTGCCCACTTTATCAAACAACTTCCTACACACTGATATGAACTGAGGCAGCTCGGGAACATTGTCTCTCAACTGTGTTATAGAGTGTAGTAATACATTTCAGTGAAGTGTATGGCTTTCCAAAGCTTCCGAACGTGTTTCTTTCTCTATTTCAATGGTATTCTGCCTTGTCTAACACACATTTACCACTCTAGTCTCCTTTAAGTAAAGAATATAGGATTCATACAGTGTTTCATGTCATCTTAACTCGAATTACGGATTTCCCGGATCTTAGCTACCTTTTCTACACTAAGAACTGACTTGGAGAATCTCTTTCAGCTGTTCTAAACAAGCTCTCATCTGTTTACAGTCATTTTCACTGAATTATTCATGTTTTCATGGAGTTTCCTATATTCTGCCTTCTGGTCCAAGTATAAGCTTTGCCCACTTTATCAAACAACTTCCTACACACTGTTATGAACTGAGGCAGCTCGGGAACATTGTCTCTCAACTGTGTTATAGAGTGTAGTACTACATTTCAGTGAAGTGTAAGGCTTTCCAAAGCTGCCGAACGTGTTTCTTTCTCTATTTCAATGGTATTCTGCCTTGTATAACACACATTTACCACTCTAGTCTCCTTTAAGTAAAGAATATAGGATTCATACAGAGTTTCATGTCATCTTAACTCGAATAAGGATTTCCCGATTCTTAGCTACCTTTTCTATAATAAGAACTGACTTGGAGCATCTCTTTGAGCTGTTCTAAACAAGTTCTCATCTGTTTACATTCATTTTCTCTGAATTATCCATGTTTTCATGTAGTTTTTTATATTCTGCCTTCTGGTCCAAGTATAAGCTCTGCCCACTTTATCAAACAACTTCCTACACACTGTTATGAACTGAGGCAGCTCGGGAACATTGTCTCTCAACTGGGTTATAGAGTGTAGTACTACATTTCAGTGAAGTGTAAGGCTTTCCAAAGCTGCCGAACGTGTTTCTTTCTCTATTTCAATGGTATTCTGCCTTGTATAACACACATTTACCACTCTAGTCTCCTTTAAGTAAAGAATATAGGATTCATACAGTGTTTCATGTAATCTTAACTCGAATTAAGGATTTCCCAGATCTTAGCTACCTTTTCTACACTAAGAACTGACTTGGAGAATCTCTTTCAGCTGTTCTAAACAAGTTCTCATCTGTTTACAGTCATTTTCTCTGAATTATCCATGTTTTCATGTAGTTTCCTATATTCTGCCTTCTGGTCCAAGTATAAGCTTTGCCCACTTTATCAAACAACTTCCTACACACTGTTATGAACTGAGGCAGCTCGGGAACATTGTCTCTCAACTGTGTTATAGAGTGTAGTACTACATTTCAGTGAAGTGTAAGGCTTTCCAAAGCTGCCGAACGTGTTTCTTTCTCTATTTCAATGGTATTCTGCCTTGTATAACACACATTTACCACTCTAGTCTCCTTTAAGTAAAGAATATAGGATTCATACAGTGTTTCATGTCATCTTAACTCGAATTAAGGATTTCCCGGATCTTAGTTACCTTTTCTACACTAAGAACTGACTTGGAGAATCTCTTTCAGCTGTTCTAAACAAGCTCTCATCTGTTTACAGTCATTTTCACTGAATTATTCATGTTTTCATGGAGTTTCCTATATTCTGCCTTCTGGTCCAAGTATAAGCTTTGCCCACTTTATCAAACAACTTCCTACACACCGTTATGAACTGAGGCAGCTCGGGAACATTGTCTCTCAACTGTGTTATAGAGTGTAGTACTACATTTCAGTGAAGTGTAAGGCTTTCCAAAGCTGCCGAACGGGTTTCTTTCTCTATTTCAATGGTATTCTGCCTTGTATAACACACATTTACCACTCTAGTCTCCTTTAAGTAAAGAATATAGGATTCATACAGTGTTTCATGTAATCTTAACTCGAATTAAGGATTTCCCGGATCTTAGCTACGTTTTCTACACTAAGAACTGACTTGGAGAATCTCTTTCAGCTGTTCTAAACAAGTTCTCATCTGTTTACAGTCATTTTCTCTGAATTATCCATGTTTTCATGTAGTTTCCTATATTCTGCCTTCTGGTCCAAGTATAAGCTTTGCCCACTTTATCAAACAACTTCCTACACACTGATATGAACTGAGGCAGCTCGGGAACATTGTCTCTCAACTGTGTTATAGAGTGTAGTAATACATTTCAGTGAAGTGTATGGCTTTCCAAAGCTTCCGAACGTGTTTCTTTCTCTATTTCAATGGTATTCTGCCTTGTCTAACACACATTTACCACTCTAGTCTCCTTTAAGTAAAGAATATAGGATTCATACAGTGTTTCATGTCATCTTAACTCGAATTACGGATTTCCCGGATCTTAGCTACCTTTTCTACACTAAGAACTGACTTGGAGAATCTCTTTCAGCTGTTCTAAACAAGCTCTCATCTGTTTACAGTCATTTTCACTGAATTATTCATGTTTTCATGGAGTTTCCTATATTCTGCCTTCTGGTCCAAGTATAAGCTTTGCCCACTTTATCAAACAACTTCCTACACACTGTTATGAACTGAGGCAGCTCGGGAACATTGTCTCTCAACTGTGTTATAGAGTGTAGTACTACATTTCAGTGAAGTGTAAGGCTTTCCAAAGCTGCCGAACGTGTTTCTTTCTCTATTTCAATGGTATTCTGCCTTGTATAACACACATTTACCACTCTAGTCTCCTTTAAGTAAAGAATATAGGATTCATACAGTGTTTCATGTCATCTTAACTCGAATTAAGGATTTCCCGGATCTTAGTTACCTTTTCTACACTAAGAACTGACTTGGAGAATCTCTTTCAGCTGTTCTAAACAAGCTCTCATCTGTTTACAGTCATTTTCACTGAATTATTCATGTTTTCATGGAGTTTCCTATATTCTGCCTTCTGGTCCAAGTATAAGCTTTGCCCACTTTATCAAACAACTTCCTACACACCGTTATGAACTGAGGCAGCTCGGGAACATTGTCTCTCAACTGTGTTATAGAGTGTAGTACTACATTTCAGTGAAGTGTAAGGCTTTCCAAAGCTGCCGAACGTGTTTCTTTCTCTATTTCAATGGTATTCTGCCTTGTATAACACACATTTACCACTCTAGTCTCCTTTAAGTAAAGAATATAGGATTCATACAGTGTTTCATGTAATCTTAACTCGAATTAAGGATTTCCCAGATCTTAGCTACCTTTTCTACACTAAGAACTGACTTGGAGAATCTCTTTCAGCTGTTCTAAACAAGCTCTCATCTGTTTACAGTCATTTTCACTGAATTATTCATGTTTTCATGGAGTTTCCTATATTCTGCCTTCTGGTCCAAGTATAAGCTTTGCCCACTTTATCAAACAACTTCCTACACACCGTTATGAACTGAGGCAGCTCGGGAACATTGTCTCTCAACTGTGTTATAGAGTGTAGTACTACATTTCAGTGAAGTGTAAGGCTTTCCAAAGCTGCCGAACGGGTTTCTTTCTCTATTTCAATGGTATTCTGCCTTGTATAACATACATTTACCACTCTAGTCTCCTTTAAGTAAAGAATATAGGATTCATACAGTGTTTCATGTCATCTTAACTCGAATTACGGATTTCCCGGATCTTAGCTACCTTTTCTACACTAAGAACTGACTTGGAGAATCTCTTTCAGCTGTTCTAAACAAGCTCTCATCTGTTTACAGTCATTTTCTCTGAATTATCCATGTTTTCATGTAGTTTCCTATATTCTGCCTTCTGGTCCAAGTATAAGCTTTGCCCACTTTATCAAACAACTTCCTACACACTGATATGAACTGAGGCAGCTCGGGAACATTGTCTCTCAACTGTGTTATAGAGTGTAGTACTACATTTCAGTGAAGTGTATGGCTTTCCAAAGCTGCCGAACGTGTTTCTTTCTCTATTTCAATGGTATTCTGCCTTGTCTAACACACATTTACCACTCTAGTCTCCTTTAAGTAAAGAATATAGGATTCATACAGTGTTTCATGTCATCTTAACTCGAATTACGGATTTCCCGGATCTTAGCAACCTTTTCTACACTAAGAACTGACTTGGAGAATCTCTTTCAGCTGTTCTAAACAAGCTCTCATCTGTTTACAGTCATTTTCACTGAATTATTCATGTTTTCATGGAGTTTCCTATATTCTGCCTTCTGGTCCAAGTATAAGCTTTGCCCACTTTATCAAACAACTTCCTACACACTGTTATGAACTGAGGCAGCTCGGGAACATTGTCTCTCAACTGTGTTATAGAGTGTAGTACTACATTTCAGTGAAGTGTAAGGCTTTCCAAAGCTGCCGAACGTGTTTCTTTCTCTATTTCAATGGTATTCTGCCTTGTATAACACACATTTACCACTCTAGTCTCCTTTAAGTAAAGAATATAGGATTCATACAGTGTTTCATGTCATCTTAACTCGAATTAAGGATTTCCCGGATCTTAGTTACCTTTTCTACACTAAGAACTGACTTGGAGAATCTCTTTCAGCTGTTCTAAACAAGCTCTCATCTGTTTACAGTCATTTTCACTGAATTATTCATGTTTTCATGGAGTTTCCTATATTCTGCCTTCTGGTCCAAGTATAAGCTTTGCCCACTTTATCAAACAACTTCCTACACACCGTTATGAACTGAGGCAGCTCGGGAACATTGTCTCTCAACTGTGTTATAGAGTGTAGTACTACATTTCAGTGAAGTGTAAGGCTTTCCAAAGCTGCCGAACGTGTTTCTTTCTCTATTTCAATGGTATTCTGCCTTGTATAACACACATTTACCACTCTAGTCTCCTTTAAGTAAAGAATATAGGATTCATACAGTGTTTCATGTCATCTTAACTCGAATCAGGATTTCCCGGATCTTAGCTACCTTTTCTACAATAAGAACGTCTTGGAGTATCTTTTTGAGCTGTTCTAAACAAGTTCTCATCTGTTTACAGTCATTTTCTCTGAATTATCCATGTTTTCATGTAGTTTCCTATATTCTGCCTTCTGGTCCAAGTATAAGCTTTGCCCACTTTATCAAACAACTTCCTACACACTGATATGAACTGAGGCAGCTCGGGAACATTGTCTCTCAACTGTGTTATAGAGTGTAGTACTACATTTCAGTGAAGTGTAAGGCTTTCCAAAGCTGCCGAACGTGTTTCTTTCTCTATTTCAATGGTATTCTGCCTTGTATAACACACATTTACCACTCTAGTCTCCTTTAAGTAAAGAATATAGGATTCATACAGAGTTTCATGTCATCTTAACTCGAATAAGGATTTCCCGGATCTTAGCTACCTTTTCTACAATAAGAAGTGACTTGGAGTATCTCTTTGAGCTGTTCTAAACAAGTTCTCATCTGTTTACAGTCATTTTCTCTGAATTATCCATGTTTTCATGTAGTTTCCTATATTCTGCCTTCTGGTCCAAGTATAAGCTTTGCCCACTTTATCAAACAACTTCCTACACACTGTTATAAACTGAGGCAGCTCGGGAACATTGTCTCTCAACTGTGTTATAGAGTGTAGTACTACATTTCAGTGAAGTGTAAGGCTTTCCAAAGCTGCCGAACATGTTTCTTTCTCTATTTCAATGGTATTCTGCCTTGTCTAACACACATTTACCACTCTAGTCTCCTTTAAGTAAAGAATATAGGATTCATACAGCGTTTCATGTCATCTTAACTCGAATTACGGATTTCCCGGATCTTAGCTGCCTTTTCTACACTAAGAACTGACTTGGAGAATCTCTTTCAGCTGTTCTAAACAAGCTCTCATCTGTTTACAGTCATTTTCACTGAATTATTCATGTTTTCATGGAGTTTCCTATATTCTGCCTTCTGGTCCAAGTATAAGCTTTGCCCACTTTATCAAACAACTTCCTACACACTGTTATGAACTGAGGCAGCTCGGGAACATTGTCTCTCAATTGTGTTATAGAGTGTAGTACTACATTTCAGTGAAGTGTAAGGCTTTCCAAAGCTGCCGAACGTGTTTCTTTCTCTATTTCAATGGTATTCTGCCTTGTATAACACACATTTACCACTCTAGTCTCCTTTAAGTAAGGAATATAGGATTCATACAGTGTTTCATGTCATCTTAACTCGAATTAAGGATTTCCCGGATCTTAGTTACCTTTTCTACACTAAGAACTGACTTGGAGAATCTCTTTCAGCTGTTCTAAACAAGCTCTCATCTGTTTACAGTCATTTTCACTGAATTATTCATGTTTTCATGGAGTATCCTATATTCTGCCTTCTGGTCCAAGTATAAGCTTTGCCCACTTTATCAAACAACTTCCTACACACCGTTATGAACTGAGGCAGCTCGGGAACATTGTCTCTCAACTGTGTTATAGAGTGTAGTACTACATTTCAGTGAAGTGTAAGGCTTTCCAAAGCTGCCGAACGTGTTTCTTTCTCTATTTCAATGGTATTCTGCCTTGTATAACAAACATTTACCACTCTAGTCTCCTTTAAGTAAAGAAAATAGGATTCATACAGTGTTTCATGTCATCTTAACTCGAATCAGGATTTCCCGGATCTTAGCTACCTTTTCTACAATAAGAACGTCTTGGAGTATCTCTTTGAGCTGTTCTAAACAAGTTCTCATCTGTTTACAGTCATTTTCTCTGAATTATCCATGTTTTCATGTAGTTTCCTATATTCTGCCTTCTGGTCCAAGTATAAGCTTTGCCCACTTTATCAAACAACTTCCTACACACTGTTAGGAACTGAGGCAGCTCGGGAACATTGTCTCTCAACTGTGTTATAGAGTGTAGTACTACATTTCAGTGAAGTGTAAGGCTTTCCAAAGCTGCCAAACGTGTTTCTTTCTCTATTTCAATGGTATTCTGCCTTGTATAACACACATTTACCACTCTAGTCTCCTTTAAGTAAAGAATATAGGATTCATACAGTGTTTCATGTAATCTTAACTCGAATTAAGGATTTCCCGGATCTTAGCTACGTTTTCTACACTAAGAACTGACTTGGAGAATCTCTTTCAGCTGTTCTAAACAAGTTCTCATCTGTTTACAGTCATTTTCTCTGAATTATCCATGTTTTCATGTAGTTTCCTATATTCTGCCTTCTGGTCCAAGTATAAGCTTTGCCCACTTTATCAAACAACTTCCTACACACTGATATGAACTGAGGCAGCTCGGGAACATTGTCTCTCAACTGTGTTATAGAGTGTAGTACTACATTTCAGTGAAGTGTATGGCTTTCCAAAGCTGCCGAACGTGTTTCTTTCTCTATTTCAATGGTATTCTGCCTTGTCTAACACACATTTACCACTCTAGTCTCCTTTAAGTAAAGAATATAGGATTCATACAGTGTTTCATGTCATCTTAACTCGAATTACGGATTTCCCGGATCTTAGCTACCTTTTCTACACTAAGAACTGACTTGGAGAATCTCTTTCAGCTGTTCTAAACAAGCTCTCATCTGTTTACAGTCATTTTCTCTGAATTATCCATGTTTTCATGTAGTTTCCTATATTCTGCCTTCTGGTCCAAGTATAAGCTTTGCCCACTTTATCAAACAACTTCCTACACACTGTTATGAACTGAGGCAGCTCGGGAACATTGTCTCTCAACTGTGTTATAGAGTGTAGTACTACATTTCAGTGAAGTGTAAGGCTTTCCAAAGCTGCCGAACGTGTTTCTTTCTCTATTTCAATGGTATTCTGCCTTGTATAACACACATTTACCACTCTAGTCTCCTTTAAGTAAAGAATATAGGATTCATACAGTGTTTCATGTCATCTTAACTCGAATTAAGGATTTCCCGGATCTTAGTTACCTTTTCTACACTAAGAACTGACTTGGAGAATCTCTTTCAGCTGTTCTAAACAAGCTCTCATCTGTTTACAGTCATTTTCACTGAATTATTCATGTTTTCATGGAGTTTCCTATATTCTGCCTTCTGGTCCAAGTATAAGCTTTGCCCACTTTATCAAACAACTTCCTACACACCGTTATGAACTGAGGCAGCTCGGGAACATTGTCTCTCAACTGTGTTATAGAGTGTAGTACTACATTTCAGTGAAGTGTAAGGCTTTCCAAAGCTGCCGAACGTGTTTCTTTCTCTATTTCAATGGTATTCTGCCTTGTATAACACACATTTACCACTCTAGTCTCCTTTAAGTAAAGAATATAGGATTCATACAGTGTTTCATGTAATCTTAACTCGAATTAAGGATTTCCCAGATCTTAGCTACCTTTTCTACACTAAGAACTGACTTGGAGAATCTCTTTCAGCTGTTCTAAACAAGCTCTCATCTGTTTACAGTCATTTTCACTGAATTATTCATGTTTTCATGGAGTTTCCTATATTCTGCCTTCTGGTCCAAGTATAAGCTTTGCCCACTTTATCAAACAACTTCCTACACACCGTTATGAACTGAGGCAGCTCGGGAACATTGTCTCTCAACTGTGTTATAGAGTGTAGTACTACATTTCAGTGAAGTGTAAGGCTTTCCAAAGCTGCCGAACGGGTTTCTTTCTCTATTTCAATGGTATTCTGCCTTGTATAACATACATTTACCACTCTAGTCTCCTTTAAGTAAAGAATATAGGATTCATACAGTGTTTCATGTCATCTTAACTCGAATTACGGATTTCCCGGATCTTAGCTACCTTTTCTACACTAAGAACTGACTTGGAGAATCTCTTTCAGCTGTTCTAAACAAGCTCTCATCTGTTTACAGTCATTTTCTCTGAATTATCCATGTTTTCATGTAGTTTCCTATATTCTGCCTTCTGGTCCAAGTATAAGCTTTGCCCACTTTATCAAACAACTTCCTACACACTGATATGAACTGAGGCAGCTCGGGAACATTGTCTCTCAACTGTGTTATAGAGTGTAGTACTACATTTCAGTGAAGTGTATGGCTTTCCAAAGCTGCCGAACGTGTTTCTTTCTCTATTTCAATGGTATTCTGCCTTGTCTAACACACATTTACCACTCTAGTCTCCTTTAAGTAAAGAATATAGGATTCATACAGTGTTTCATGTCATCTTAACTCGAATTACGGATTTCCCGGATCTTAGCAACCTTTTCTACACTAAGAACTGACTTGGAGAATCTCTTTCAGCTGTTCTAAACAAGCTCTCATCTGTTTACAGTCATTTTCACTGAATTATTCATGTTTTCATGGAGTTTCCTATATTCTGCCTTCTGGTCCAAGTATAAGCTTTGCCCACTTTATCAAACAACTTCCTACACACTGTTATGAACTGAGGCAGCTCGGGAACATTGTCTCTCAACTGTGTTATAGAGTGTAGTACTACATTTCAGTGAAGTGTAAGGCTTTCCAAAGCTGCCGAACGTGTTTCTTTCTCTATTTCAATGGTATTCTGCCTTGTATAACACACATTTACCACTCTAGTCTCCTTTAAGTAAAGAATATAGGATTCATACAGTGTTTCATGTCATCTTAACTCGAATTAAGGATTTCCCGGATCTTAGTTACCTTTTCTACACTAAGAACTGACTTGGAGAATCTCTTTCAGCTGTTCTAAACAAGCTCTCATCTGTTTACAGTCATTTTCACTGAATTATTCATGTTTTCATGGAGTTTCCTATATTCTGCCTTCTGGTCCAAGTATAAGCTTTGCCCACTTTATCAAACAACTTCCTACACACCGTTATGAACTGAGGCAGCTCGGGAACATTGTCTCTCAACTGTGTTATAGAGTGTAGTACTACATTTCAGTGAAGTGTAAGGCTTTCCAAAGCTGCCGAACGTGTTTCTTTCTCTATTTCAATGGTATTCTGCCTTGTATAACACACATTTACCACTCTAGTCTCCTTTAAGTAAAGAATATAGGATTCATACAGTGTTTCATGTCATCTTAACTCGAATCAGGATTTCCCGGATCTTAGCTACCTTTTCTACAATAAGAACGTCTTGGAGTATCTTTTTGAGCTGTTCTAAACAAGTTCTCATCTGTTTACAGTCATTTTCTCTGAATTATCCATGTTTTCATGTAGTTTCCTATATTCTGCCTTCTGGTCCAAGTATAAGCTTTGCCCACTTTATCAAACAACTTCCTACACACTGATATGAACTGAGGCAGCTCGGGAACATTGTCTCTCAACTGTGTTATAGAGTGTAGTACTACATTTCAGTGAAGTGTAAGGCTTTCCAAAGCTGCCGAACGTGTTTCTTTCTCTATTTCAATGGTATTCTGCCTTGTATAACACACATTTACCACTCTAGTCTCCTTTAAGTAAAGAATATAGGATTCATACAGAGTTTCATGTCATCTTAACTCGAATAAGGATTTCCCGGATCTTAGCTACCTTTTCTACAATAAGAAGTGACTTGGAGTATCTCTTTGAGCTGTTCTAAACAAGTTCTCATCTGTTTACAGTCATTTTCTCTGAATTATCCATGTTTTCATGTAGTTTCCTATATTCTGCCTTCTGGTCCAAGTATAAGCTTTGCCCACTTTATCAAACAACTTCCTACACACTGTTATAAACTGAGGCAGCTCGGGAACATTGTCTCTCAACTGTGTTATAGAGTGTAGTACTACATTTCAGTGAAGTGTAAGGCTTTCCAAAGCTGCCGAACATGTTTCTTTCTCTATTTCAATGGTATTCTGCCTTGTCTAACACACATTTACCACTCTAGTCTCCTTTAAGTAAAGAATATAGGATTCATACAGCGTTTCATGTCATCTTAACTCGAATTACGGATTTCCCGGATCTTAGCTGCCTTTTCTACACTAAGAACTGACTTGGAGAATCTCTTTCAGCTGTTCTAAACAAGCTCTCATCTGTTTACAGTCATTTTCACTGAATTATTCATGTTTTCATGGAGTTTCCTATATTCTGCCTTCTGGTCCAAGTATAAGCTTTGCCCACTTTATCAAACAACTTCCTACACACTGTTATGAACTGAGGCAGCTCGGGAACATTGTCTCTCAATTGTGTTATAGAGTGTAGTACTACATTTCAGTGAAGTGTAAGGCTTTCCAAAGCTGCCGAACGTGTTTCTTTCTCTATTTCAATGGTATTCTGCCTTGTATAACACACATTTACCACTCTAGTCTCCTTTAAGTAAGGAATATAGGATTCATACAGTGTTTCATGTCATCTTAACTCGAATTAAGGATTTCCCGGATCTTAGTTACCTTTTCTACACTAAGAACTGACTTGGAGAATCTCTTTGAGCTGTTCTAAACAAGTTCTCATCTGTTTACAGTCATTTTCTCTGAATTATCCATGTTTTCATGTAGTTTCCTATATTCTGCCTTCTGGTCCAAGTATAAGCTTTGCCCACTTTATCAAACAACTTCCTACACACTGTTAGGAACTGAGGCAGCTCGGGAACATTGTCTCTCAACTGTGTTATAGAGTGTAGTACTACATTTCAGTGAAGTGTAAGGCTTTCCAAAGCTGCCGAACGTGTTTCTTTCTCTATTTCAATGGTATTCTGCCTTGTATAACACACATTTACCACTCTAGTCTCCTTTAAGTAAAGAAAATAGGATTCATACAGTGTTTCATGTCATCTTAACTCGAATCAGGATTTCCCGGATCTTAGCTACCTTTTCTACAATAAGAACGTCTTGGAGTATCTCTTTGAGCTGTTCTAAACAAGTTCTCATCTGTTTTCAGTCATTTTCTCTGAATTATCCATGTTTTCATGTAGTTTTTTATATTCTGCCTTCTGGTCCAAGTATAAGCTCTGCCCACTTTATCAAACAACTTCCTACACACTGTTATGAACTGAGGCAGCTCGGGAACATTGTCTCTCAACTGTGTTATAGAGTGTAGTACTACATTTCAGTGAAGTGTAAGGCTTTCCAAAGCTGCCGAACGTGTTTCTTTCTCTATTTCAATGGTATTCTGCCTTGTATAACACACATTTACCACTCTAGTCTCCTTTAAGTAAAGAATATAGGATTCATACAGTGTTTCATGTCATCTTAACTCGAATTAAGGATTTCCCGGATCTTAGTTACCTTTTCTACACTAAGAACTGACTTGGAGAATCTCTTTCAGCTGTTCTAAACAAGCTCTCATCTGTTTACAGTCATTTTCACTGAATTATTCATGTTTTCATGGAGTTTCCTATAATCTGCCTTCTGGTCCAAGTATAAGCTTTGCCCACTTTATCAAACAACTTCCTACACACCGTTATGAACTGAGGCAGCTCGGGAACATTGTCTCTCAACTGTGTTATAGAGTGTAGTACTACATTTCAGTGAAGTGTAAGGCTTTCCAAAGCTGCCGAACGTGTTTCTTTCTCTATTTCAATGGTATTCTGCCTTGTATAACACACATTTACCACTCTAGTCTCCTTTAAGTAAAGAATATAGGATTCATACAGTGTTTCATGTCATCTTAACTCGAATCAGGATTTCCCGGATCTTAGCTACCTTTTCTACAATAAGAACGTCTTGGAGTATCTTTTTGAGCTGTTCTAAACAAGTTCTCATCTGTTTACAGTCATTTTCTCTGAATTATCCATGTTTTCATGTAGTTTCCTATATTCTGCCTTCTGGTCCAAGTATAAGCTTTGCCCACTTTATCAAACAACTTCCTACACACTGTTAGGAACTGAGGCAGCTCGGGAACATTGTCTCTCAACTGTGTTATAGAGTGTAGTACTACATTTCAGTGAAGTGTAAGGCTTTCCAAAGCTGCCGAACGTGTTTCTTTCTCTATTTCAATGGTATTCTGCCTTGTATAACACACATTTACCACTCTAGTCTCCTTTAAGTAAAGAATATAGGATTCATACAGTGTTTCATGTCATCTTAACTCGAATTAAGGATTTCCCGGATCTTAGTTACCTTTTCTACACTAAGAACTGACTTGGAGAATCTCTTTCAGCTGTTCTAAACAAGCTCTCATCTGTTTACAGTCATTTTCACTGAATTATTCATGTTTTCATGGAGTTTCCTATATTCTGCCTTCTGGTCCAAGTATAAGCTTTGCCCACTTTATCAAACAACTTCCTACACACCGTTATGAACTGAGGCAGCTCGGGAACATTGTCTCTCAACTGTGTTATAGAGTGTAGTACTACATTTCAGTGAAGTGTAAGGCTTTCCAAAGCTGCCGAACGTGTTTCTTTCTCTATTTCAATGGTATTCTGCCTTGTATAACACACATTTACCACTCTAGTCTCCTTTAAGTAAAGAAAATAGGATTCATACAGTGTTTCATGTCATCTTAACTCGAATCAGGATTTCCCGGATCTTAGCTACCTTTTCTACAATAAGAACGTCTTGGAGTATCTCTTTGAGCTGTTCTAAACAAGTTCTCATCTGTTTACAGTCATTTTCTCTGAATTATCCATGTTTTCATGTAGTTTCCTATATTCTGCCTTCTGGTCCAAGTATAAGCTTTGCCCACTTTATCAAACAACTTCCTACACACTGTTATGAACTGAGGCAGCTCGGGAACATTGTCTCTCAACTGTGTTATAGAGTGTAGTACTACATTTCAGTGAAGTGTAAGGCTTTCCAAAACTGCCGAACGTGTTTCTTTCTCTATTTCAATGGTATTCTGCCTTGTATAACACACATTTACCACTCTAGTCTCCTTTAAGTAAAGAATATAGGATTCATACAGTGTTTCATGTCATCTTAACTCGAATTAAGGATTTCCCGGATCTTAGTTACCTTTTCTACACTAAGAACTGACTTGGAGAATCTCTTTCAGCTGTTCTAAACAAGCTCTCATCTGTTTACAGTCATTTTCACTGAATTATTCATGTTTTCATGGAGTTTCCTATATTCTGCCTTCTGGTCCAAGTATAAGCTTTGCCCACTTTATCAAACAACTTCCTACACACCGTTATGAACTGAGGCAGCTCGGGAACATTGTCTCTCAACTGTGTTATAGAGTGTAGTACTACATTTCAGTGAAGTGTAAGGCTTTCCAAAGCTGCCGAACGTGTTTCTTTCTCTATTTCAATGGTATTCTGCCTTGTATAACACACATTTACCACTCTAGTCTCCTTTAAGTAAAGAAAATAGGATTCATACAGTGTTTCATGTCATCTTAACTCGAATCAGGATTTCCCGGATCTTAGCTACCTTTTCTACAATAAGAACGTCTTGGAGTATCTCTTTGAGCTGTTCTAAACAAGTTCTCATCTGTTTACAGTCATTTTCTCTGAATTATCCATGTTTTCATGTAGTTTCCTATATTCTGCCTTCTGGTCCAAGTATAAGCTTTGCCCACTTTATCAAACAACTTCCTACACACTGTTATGAACTGAGGCAGCTCGGGAACATTGTCTCTCAACTGTGTTATAGAGTGTAGTACTACATTTCAGTGAAGTGTAAGGCTTTCCAAAGCTGCCGAACGTGTTTCTTTCTCTATTTCAATGGTATTCTGCCTTGTATAACACACATTTACCACTCTAGTCTCCTTTAAGTAAAGAATATAGGATTCATACAGTGTTTCATGTCATCTTAACTCGAATTAAGGATTTCCCGGATCTTAGTTACCTTTTCTACACTAAGAACTGACTTGGAGAATCTCTTTCAGCTGTTCTAAACAAGCTCTCATCTGTTTACAGTCATTTTCACTGAATTATTCATGTTTTCATGGAGTTTCCTATATTCTGCCTTCTGGTCCAAGTATAAGCTTTGCCCACTTTATCAAACAACTTCCTACACACCGTTATGAACTGAGGCAGCTCGGGAACATTGTCTCTCAACTGTGTTATAGAGTGTAGTACTACATTTCAGTGAAGTGTAAGGCTTTCCAAAGCTGCCGAACGTGTTTCTTTCTCTATTTCAATGGTATTCTGCCTTGTATAACACACATTTACCACTCTAGTCTCCTTTAAGTAAAGAATATAGGTTTCATACAGAGTTTCATGTCATCTTAACTCGAATAAGGATTTCCCGATTCTTAGCTACCTTTTCTATAATAAGAACTGACTTGGAGCATCTCTTTGAGCTGTTCTAAACAAGTTCTCATCTGTTTACATTCATTTTCTCTGAATTATCCATGTTTTCATGTAGTTTTTTATATTCTGCCTTCTGGTCCAAGTATAAGCTCTGCCCACTTTATCAAACAACTTCCTACACACTGTTATGAACTGAGGCAGCTCGGGAACATTGTCTCTCAACTGTGTTATAGAGTGTAGTACTACATTTCAGTGAAGTGTAAGGCTTTCCATAGCTGCCGAACGTGTTTCTTTCTCTATTTCAATGGTATTCTGCCTTGTATAACACACATTTACCACTCTAGTCTCCTTTAAGTAAAGAATATAGGATTCATACAGTGTTTCATGTAATCTTAACTCGAATTAAGGATTTCCCAGATCTTAGCTACCTTTTCTACACTAAGAACTGACTTGGAGAATCTCTTTCAGCTGTTCTAAACAAGTTCTCATCTGTTTACAGTCATTTTCTCTGAATTATCCATGTTTTCATGTAGTTTCCTATATTCTGCCTTCTGGTCCAAGTATAAGCTTTGCCCACTTTATCAAACAACTTCCTACATACTGTTATGAACTGAGGCAGCTCGGGAACATTGTCTCTCAACTGTGTTATAGAGTGTAGTACTACATTTCAGTGAAGTGTAAGGCTTTCCAAAGCTGCCGAACGTGTTTCTTTCTCTATTTCAATGGTATTCTGCCTTGTATAACACACATTTACCACTCTAGGCTCCTTTAAGTAAAGAATATAGGATTCATACAGTGTTTCATGTCATCTTAACTCGAATTAAGGATTTCCCGGATCTTAGTTACCTTTTCTACACTAAGAACTGACTTGGAGAATCTCTTTCAGCTGTTCTAAACAAGCTCTCATCTGTTTACAGTCATTTTCACTGAATTATTCATGTTTTCATGGAGTTTCCTATATTCTGCCTTCTGGTCCAAGTATAAGCTTTGCCCACTTTATCAAACAACTTCCTACACACCGTTATGAACTGAGGCAGCTCGGGAACATTGTCTCTCAACTGTGTTATAGAGTGTAGTACTACATTTCAGTGAAGTGTAAGGCTTTCCAAAGCTGCCGAACGTGTTTCTTTCTCTATTTCAATGGTATTCTGCCTTGTATAACACACATTTACCACTCTAGTCTCCTTTAAGTAAAGAATATAGGATTCATACAGTGTTTCATGTCATCTTAACTCGAATCAGGATTTCCCGGATCTTAGCTACCTTTTCTACAATAAGAACGTCTTGGAGTATCTCTTTGAGCTGTTCTAAACAAGTTCTCATCTGTTTACAGTCATTTTCTCTGAATTATCCATGTTTTCATGTAGTTTCCTATATTCTGCCTTCTGGTCCAAGTATAAGCTTTGCCCACTTTATCAAACAACTTCCTACACACTGTTAGGAACTGAGGCAGCTCGGGAACATTGTCTCTCAACTGTGTTATAGAGTGTAGTACTACATTTCAGTGAAGTGTAAGGCTTTCCAAAGCTGCCAAATGTGTTTCTTTCTCTATTTCAATGGTATTCTGCCTTGTATAACACACATTTACCACTCTAGTCTCCTTTAAGTAAAGAATATAGGATTCATACAGTGTTTCATGTAATCTTAACTCGAATTAAGGATTTCCCGGATCTTAGCTACGTTTTCTACACTAAGAACTGACTTGGAGAATCTCTTTCAGCTGTTCTAAACAAGTTCTCATCTGTTTACAGTCATTTTCTCTGAATTATCCATGTTTTCATGTAGTTTCCTATATTCTGCCTTCTGGTCCAAGTATAAGCTTTGCCCACTTTATCAAACAACTTCCTACACACTGTTATGAACTGAGGCAGCTCGGGAACATTGTCTCTCAACTGTGTTATAGAGTGTAGTACTACATTTCAGTGAAGTGTAAGGCTTTCCAAAGCTGCCGAACGTGTTTCTTTCTCTATTTCAATGGTATTCTGCCTTGTATAACACACATTTACCACTCTAGTCTCCTTTAAGTAAAGAATATAGGATTCGTACAGTGTTTCATGTCATCTTAACTCGAATTAAGGATTTCCCGGATCTTAGTTACCTTTTCTACACTAAGAACTGACTTGGAGAATCTCTTTCAGCTGTTCTAAACAAGCTCTCATCTGTTTACAGTCATTTTCACTGAATTATTCATGTTTTCATGGAGTTTCCTATATTCTGCCTTCTGGTCCAAGTATAAGCTTTGCCCACTTTATCAAACAACTTCCTACACACCGTTATGAACTGAGGCAGCTCGGGAACATTGTCTCTCAACTGTGTTATAGAGTGTAGTACTACATTTCAGTGAAGTGTAAGGCTTTCCAAAGCTGCCGAACGTGTTTCTTTCTCTATTTCAATGGTATTCTGCCTTGTATAACACACATTTACCACTCTAGTCTCCTTTAAGTAAAGAATATAGGATTCATACAGTGTTTCATGTCATCTTAACTCGAATCAGGATTTCCCGGATCTTAGCTACCTTTTCTACAATAAGAACGTCTTGGAGTATCTCTTTGAGCTGTTCTAAACAAGTTCTCATCTGTTTACAGTCATTTTCTCTGAATTATCCATGTTTTCATGTAGTTTCCTATATTCTGCCTTCTGGTCCAAGTATAAGCTTTGCCCACTTTATCAAACAACTTCCTACACACTGTTATGAACTGAGGCAGCTCGGGAACATTGTCTCTCAACTGTGTTATAGAGTGTAGTACTACATTTCAGTGAAGTGTAAGGCTTTCCAAAGCTGCCAAACGTGTTTCTTTCTCTATTTCAATGGTATTCTGCCTTGTATAACACACATTTACCACTCTAGTCTCCTTTAAGTAAAGAATATAGGATTCATACAGTGTTTCATGTAATCTTAACTCGAATTAAGGATTTCCCGGATCTTAGCTACGTTTTCTACACTAAGAACTGACTTGGAGAATCTCTTTAAGCTGTTCTAAACAAGTTCTCATCTGTTTACAGTCATTTTCTCTGAATTATCCATGTTTTCATGTAGTTTCCTATATTCTGCCTTCTGGTCCAAGTATAAGCTTTGCCCACTTTATCAAACAACTACCTAAACACTGTTATGAACTGAGGCAGCTCGGGAACATTGTCTCTCAACTGTGTTATAGAGTGTAGTACTACATTTCAGTGAAGTGTAAGGCTTTCCAAAGCTGCCGAACGTGTTTCTTTCTCTATTTCAATGGTATTCTGCCTTGTATAACACACATTTACCACTCTAGTCTCCTTTAAGTAAAGAATATAGGATTCGTACAGTGTTTCATGTCATCTTAACTCGAATTAAGGATTTCCCGGATCTTAGTTACCTTTTCTACACTAAGAACTGACTTGGAGAATCTCTTTCAGCTGTTCTAAACAAGCTCTCATCTGTTTACAGTCATTTTCACTGAATTATTCATGTTTTCATGGAGTTTCCTATATTCTGCCTTCTGGTCCAAGTATAAGCTTTGCCCACTTTATCAAACAACTTCCTACACACCGTTATGAACTGAGGCAGCTCGGGAACATTGTCTCTCAACTGTGTTATAGAGTGTAGTACTACATTTCAGTGAAGTGTAAGGCTTTCCAAAGCTGCCGAACGTGTTTCTTTCTCTATTTCAATGGTATTCTGCCTTGTATAACACACATTTACCACTCTAGTCTCCTTTAAGTAAAGAATATAGGATTCATACAGTGTTTCATGTCATCTTAACTCGAATAAGGATTTCCCGGATCTTAGCTACCTTTTCTACAATAAGAAGTGACTTGGAGTATCTCTTTCAGCTGTTCTAAACAAGCTCTCATCTGTTTACAGTCATTTTCACTGAATTATTCATGTTTTCATGGAGTTTCCTATATTCTGCCTTCTGGTCCAAGTATAAGCTTTGCCCACTTTATCAAACAACTTCCTACACACTGTTATGAACTGAGGCAGCTCGGGAACATTGTCTCTCAACTGTGTTATAGAGTGTAGTACTACATTTCAGTGAAGTGTAAGGCTTTCCAAAGCTGCCGAACGTGTTTCTTTCTCTATTTCAATGGTATTCTGCCTTGTATAACACACATTTACCACTCTAGTCTCCTTTAAGTAAAGAATATAGGATTCATACAGTGTTTCATGTCATCTTAACTCGAATTAAGGATTTCCCGGATCTTAGTTACCTTTTCTACACTAAGAACTGACTTGGAGAATCTCTTTCAGCTGTTCTAAACAAGCTCTCATCTGTTTACAGTCATTTTCACTGAATTATTCATGTTTTCATGGAGTTTCCTATATTCTGCCTTCTGGTCCAAGTATAAGCTTTGCCCACTTTATCAAACAACTTCCTACACACCGTTATGAACTGAGGCAGCTCGGGAACATTGTCTCTCAACTGTGTTATAGAGTGTAGTACTACATTTCAGTGAAGTGTAAGGCTTTCCAAAGCTGCCGAACGTGTTTCTTTCTCTATTTCAATGGTATTCTGCCTTGTATAACACACATTTACCACTCTAGTCTCCTTTAAGTAAAGAAAATAGGATTCATACAGTGTTTCATGTCATCTTAACTCGAATCAGGATTTCCCGGATCTTAGCTACCTTTTCTACAATAAGAACGTCTTGGAGTATCTTTTTGAGCTGTTCTAAACAAGTTCTCATCTGTTTACAGTCATTTTCTCTGAATTATCCATGTTTTCATGTAGTTTCCTATATTCTGCCTTCTGGTCCAAGTATAAGCTTTGCCCACTTTATCAAACAACTTCCTACACACTGTTAGGAACTGAGGCAGCTCGGGAACATTGTCTCTCAACTGTGTTATAGAGTGTAGTACTACATTTCAGTGAAGTGTAAGGCTTTCCAAAGCTGCCAAACGTGTTTCTTTCTCTATTTCAATGGTATTCTGCCTTGTATAACACACATTTACCACTCTAGTCTCCTTTAAGTAAAGAATATAGGATTCATACAGTGTTTCATGTAATCTTAACTCGAATTAAGGATTTCCCGGATCTTAGCTACGTTTTCTACACTAAGAACTCACTTGGAGAATCTCTTTCAGCTGTTCTAAACAAGTTCTCATCTGTTTACAGTCATTTTCTCTGAATTATCCATGTTTTCATGTAGTTTCCTATATTCTGCCTTCTGGTCCAAGTATAAGCTTTGCCCACTTTATCAAACAACTTCCTACACACTGATATGAACTGAGGCAGCTCGGGAACATTGTCTCTCAACTGTGTTATAGAGTGTAGTACTACATTTCAGTGAAGTGTAAGGCTTTCCAAAGCTGCCGAACGTGTTTCTTTCTCTATTTCAATGGTATTCTGCCTTGTATAACACACATTTACCACTCTAGTCTCCTTTAAGTAAAGAATATAGGATTCATACAGAGTTTCATGTCATCTTAACTCGAATAAGGATTTCCCGGATCTTAGCTACCTTTTCTACAATAAGAAGTGACTTGGAGTATCTCTTTCAGCTGTTCTAAACAAGCTCTCATCTGTTTACAGTCATTTTCACTGAATTATTCATGTTTTCATGGAGTTTCCTATATTCTGCCTTCTGGTCCAAGTATAAGCTTTGCCCACTTTATCAAACAACTTCCTACACACTGTTATGAACTGAGGCAGCTCGGGAACATTGTCTCTCAACTGTGTTATAGAGTGTAGTACTACATTTCAGTGAAGTGTAAGGCTTTCCAAAGCTGCCGAACGTGTTTCTTTCTCTATTTCAATGGTATTCTGCCTTGTATAACACACATTTACCACTCTAGTCTCCTTTAAGTAAAGAATATAGGATTCATACAGTGTTTCATGTCATCTTAACTCGAATTAAGGATTTCCCGGATCTTAGTTACCTTTTCTACACTAAGAACTGACTTGGAGAATCTCTTTCAGCTGTTCTAAACAAGCTCTCATCTGTTTACAGTCATTTTCACTGAATTATTCATGTTTTCATGGAGTTTCCTATATTCTGCCTTCTGGTCCAAGTATAAGCTTTGCCCACTTTATCAAACAACTTCCTACACACCGTTATGAACTGAGGCAGCTCGGGAACATTGTCTCTCAACTGTGTTATAGAGTGTAGTACTACATTTCAGTGAAGTGTAAGGCTTTCCAAAGCTGCCGAACGTGTTTCTTTCTCTATTTCAATGGTATTCTGCCTTGTATAACACACATTTACCACTCTAGTCTCCTTTAAGTAAAGAAAATAGGATTCATACAGTGTTTCATGTCATCTTAACTCGAATCAGGATTTCCCGGATCTTAGCTACCTTTTCTACAATAAGAACGTCTTGGAGTATCTCTTTGAGCTGTTCTAAACAAGTTCTCATCTGTTTTCAGTCATTTTCTCTGAATTATCCATGTTTTCATGTAGTTTTTTATATTCTGCCTTCTGGTCCAAGTATAAGCTCTGCCCACTTTATCAAACAACTTCCTACACACTGTTATGAACTGAGGCAGCTCGGGAACATTGTCTCTCAACTGTGTTATAGAGTGTAGTACTACATTTCAGTGAAGTGTAAGGCTTTCCAAAGCTGTCGAACGTGTTTCTTTCTCTATTTCAATGGTATTCTGCCTTGTATAACACACATTTACCACTCTAGTCTCCTTTAAGTAAAGAATATAGGATTCATACAGTGTTTCATGTCATCTTAACTCGAATTAAGGATTTCCCGGATCTTAGTTACCTTTTCTACACTAAGAACTGACTTGGAGAATCTCTTTCAGCTGTTCTAAACAAGCTCTCATCTGTTTACAGTCATTTTCACTGAATTATTCATGTTTTCATGGAGTTTCCTATAATCTGCCTTCTGGTCCAAGTATAAGCTTTGCCCACTTTATCAAACAACTTCCTACACACCGTTATGAACTGAGGCAGCTCGGGAACATTGTCTCTCAACTGTGTTATAGAGTGTAGTACTACATTTCAGTGAAGTGTAAGGCTTTCCAAAGCTGCCGAACGTGTTTCTTTCTCTATTTCAATGGTATTCTGCCTTGTATAACACACATTTACCACTCTAGTCTCCTTTAAGTAAAGAATATAGGATTCATACAGTGTTTCATGTCATCTTAACTCGAATCAGGATTTCCCGGATCTTAGCTACCTTTTCTACAATAAGAACGTCTTGGAGTATCTTTTTGAGCTGTTCTAAACAAGTTCTCATCTGTTTACAGTCATTTTCTCTGAATTATCCATGTTTTCATGTAGTTTCCTATATTCTGCCTTCTGGTCCAAGTATAAGCTTTGCCCACTTTATCAAACAACTTCCTACACACTGTTAGGAACTGAGGCAGCTCGGGAACATTGTCTCTCAACTGTGTTATAGAGTGTAGTACTACATTTCAGTGAAGTGTAAGGCTTTCCAAAGCTGCCGAACGTGTTTCTTTCTCTATTTCAATGGTATTCTGCCTTGTATAACACACATTTACCACTCTAGTCTCCTTTAAGTAAAGAATATAGGATTCATACAGTGTTTCATGTCATCTTAACTCGAATTAAGGATTTCCCGGATCTTAGTTACCTTTTCTACACTAAGAACTGACTTGGAGAATCTCTTTCAGCTGTTCTAAACAAGCTCTCATCTGTTTACAGTCATTTTCACTGAATTATTCATGTTTTCATGGAGTTTCCTATATTCTGCCTTCTGGTCCAAGTATAAGCTTTGCCCACTTTATCAAACAACTTCCTACACACCGTTATGAACTGAGGCAGCTCGGGAACATTGTCTCTCAACTGTGTTATAGAGTGTAGTACTACATTTCAGTGAAGTGTAAGGCTTTCCAAAGCTGCCGAACGTGTTTCTTTCTCTATTTCAATGGTATTCTGCCTTGTATAACACACATTTACCACTCTAGTCTCCTTTAAGTAAAGAAAATAGGATTCATACAGTGTTTCATGTCATCTTAACTCGAATCAGGATTTCCCGGATCTTAGCTACCTTTTCTACAATAAGAACGTCTTGGAGTATCTCTTTGAGCTGTTCTAAACAAGTTCTCATCTGTTTACAGTCATTTTCTCTGAATTATCCATGTTTTCATGTAGTTTCCTATATTCTGCCTTCTGGTCCAAGTATAAGCTTTGCCCACTTTATCAAACAACTTCCTACACACTGTTATGAACTGAGGCAGCTCGGGAACATTGTCTCTCAACTGTGTTATAGAGTGTAGTACTACATTTCAGTGAAGTGTAAGGCTTTCCAAAACTGCCGAACGTGTTTCTTTCTCTATTTCAATGGTATTCTGCCTTGTATAACACACATTTACCACTCTAGTCTCCTTTAAGTAAAGAATATAGGATTCATACAGTGTTTCATGTCATCTTAACTCGAATTAAGGATTTCCCGGATCTTAGTTACCTTTTCTACACTAAGAACTGACTTGGAGAATCTCTTTCAGCTGTTCTAAACAAGCTCTCATCTGTTTACAGTCATTTTCACTGAATTATTCATGTTTTCATGGAGTTTCCTATATTCTGCCTTCTGGTCCAAGTATAAGCTTTGCCCACTTTATCAAACAACTTCCTACACACCGTTATGAACTGAGGCAGCTCGGGAACATTGTCTCTCAACTGTGTTATAGAGTGTAGTACTACATTTCAGTGAAGTGTAAGGCTTTCCAAAGCTGCCGAACGTGTTTCTTTCTCTATTTCAATGGTATTCTGCCTTGTATAACACACATTTACCACTCTAGTCTCCTTTAAGTAAAGAAAATAGGATTCATACAGTGTTTCATGTCATCTTAACTCGAATCAGGATTTCCCGGATCTTAGCTACCTTTTCTACAATAAGAACGTCTTGGAGTATCTCTTTGAGCTGTTCTAAACAAGTTCTCATCTGTTTACAGTCATTTTCTCTGAATTATCCATGTTTTCATGTAGTTTCCTATATTCTGCCTTCTGGTCCAAGTATAAGCTTTGCCCACTTTATCAAACAACTTCCTACACACTGTTATGAACTGAGGCAGCTCGGGAACATTGTCTCTCAACTGTGTTATAGAGTGTAGTACTACATTTCAGTGAAGTGTAAGGCTTTCCAAAGCTGCCGAACGTGTTTCTTTCTCTATTTCAATGGTATTCTGCCTTGTATAACACACATTTACCACTCTAGTCTCCTTTAAGTAAAGAATATAGGATTCATACAGTGTTTCATGTCATCTTAACTCGAATTAAGGATTTCCCGGATCTTAGTTACCTTTTCTACACTAAGAACTGACTTGGAGAATCTCTTTCAGCTGTTCTAAACAAGCTCTCATCTGTTTACAGTCATTTTCACTGAATTATTCATGTTTTCATGGAGTTTCCTATATTCTGCCTTCTGGTCCAAGTATAAGCTTTGCCCACTTTATCAAACAACTTCCTACACACCGTTATGAACTGAGGCAGCTCGGGAACATTGTCTCTCAACTGTGTTATAGAGTGTAGTACTACATTTCAGTGAAGTGTAAGGCTTTCCAAAGCTGCCGAACGTGTTTCTTTCTCTATTTCAATGGTATTCTGCCTTGTATAACACACATTTACCACTCTAGTCTCCTTTAAGTAAAGAATATAGGTTTCATACAGAGTTTCATGTCATCTTAACTCGAATAAGGATTTCCCGATTCTTAGCTACCTTTTCTATAATAAGAACTGACTTGGAGCATCTCTTTGAGCTGTTCTAAACAAGTTCTCATCTGTTTACATTCATTTTCTCTGAATTATCCATGTTTTCATGTAGTTTTTTATATTCTGCCTTCTGGTCCAAGTATAAGCTCTGCCCACTTTATCAAACAACTTCCTACACACTGTTATGAACTGAGGCAGCTCGGGAACATTGTCTCTCAACTGTGTTATAGAGTGTAGTACTACATTTCAGTGAAGTGTAAGGCTTTCCATAGCTGCCGAACGTGTTTCTTTCTCTATTTCAATGGTATTCTGCCTTGTATAACACACATTTACCACTCTAGTCTCCTTTAAGTAAAGAATATAGGATTCATACAGTGTTTCATGTAATCTTAACTCGAATTAAGGATTTCCCAGATCTTAGCTACCTTTTCTACACTAAGAACTGACTTGGAGAATCTCTTTCAGCTGTTCTAAACAAGTTCTCATCTGTTTACAGTCATTTTCTCTGAATTATCCATGTTTTCATGTAGTTTCCTATATTCTGCCTTCTGGTCCAAGTATAAGCTTTGCCCACTTTATCAAACAACTTCCTACATACTGTTATGAACTGAGGCAGCTCGGGAACATTGTCTCTCAACTGTGTTATAGAGTGTAGTACTACATTTCAGTGAAGTGTAAGGCTTTCCAAAGCTGCCGAACGTGTTTCTTTCTCTATTTCAATGGTATTCTGCCTTGTATAACACACATTTACCACTCTAGGCTCCTTTAAGTAAAGAATATAGGATTCATACAGTGTTTCATGTCATCTTAACTCGAATTAAGGATTTCCCGGATCTTAGTTACCTTTTCTACACTAAGAACTGACTTGGAGAATCTCTTTCAGCTGTTCTAAACAAGCTCTCATCTGTTTACAGTCATTTTCACTGAATTATTCATGTTTTCATGGAGTTTCCTATATTCTGCCTTCTGGTCCAAGTATAAGCTTTGCCCACTTTATCAAACAACTTCCTACACACCGTTATGAACTGAGGCAGCTCGGGAACATTGTCTCTCAACTGTGTTATAGAGTGTAGTACTACATTTCAGTGAAGTGTAAGGCTTTCCAAAGCTGCCGAACGTGTTTCTTTCTCTATTTCAATGGTATTCTGCCTTGTATAACACACATTTACCACTCTAGTCTCCTTTAAGTAAAGAATATAGGATTCATACAGTGTTTCATGTCATCTTAACTCGAATCAGGATTTCCCGGATCTTAGCTACCTTTTCTACAATAAGAACGTCTTGGAGTATCTCTTTGAGCTGTTCTAAACAAGTTCTCATCTGTTTACAGTCATTTTCTCTGAATTATCCATGTTTTCATGTAGTTTCCTATATTCTGCCTTCTGGTCCAAGTATAAGCTTTGCCCACTTTATCAAACAACTTCCTACACACTGTTAGGAACTGAGGCAGCTCGGGAACATTGTCTCTCAACTGTGTTATAGAGTGTAGTACTACATTTCAGTGAAGTGTAAGGCTTTCCAAAGCTGCCAAATGTGTTTCTTTCTCTATTTCAATGGTATTCTGCCTTGTATAACACACATTTACCACTCTAGTCTCCTTTAAGTAAAGAATATAGGATTCATACAGTGTTTCATGTCATCTTAACTCGAATTAAGGATTTCCCGGATCTTAGCTACGTTTTCTACACTAAGAACTGACTTGGAGAATCTCTTTCAGCTGTTCTAAACAAGTTCTCATCTGTTTACAGTCATTTTCTCTGAATTATCCATGTTTTCATGTAGTTTCCTATATTCTGCCTTCTGGTCCAAGTATAAGCTTTGCCCACTTTATCAAACAACTTCCTACACACTGTTATGAACTGAGGCAGCTCGGGAACATTGTCTCTCAACTGTGTTATAGAGTGTAGTACTACATTTCAGTGAAGTGTAAGGCTTTCCAAAGCTGCCGAACGTGTTTCTTTCTCTATTTCAATGGTATTCTGCCTTGTATAACACACATTTACCACTCTAGTCTCCTTTAAGTAAAGAATATAGGATTCGTACAGTGTTTCATGTCATCTTAACTCGAATTAAGGATTTCCCGGATCTTAGTTACCTTTTCTACACTAAGAACTGACTTGGAGAATCTCTTTCAGCTGTTCTAAACAAGCTCTCATCTGTTTACAGTCATTTTCACTGAATTATTCATGTTTTCATGGAGTTTCCTATATTCTGCCTTCTGGTCCAAGTATAAGCTTTGCCCACTTTATCAAACAACTTCCTACACACCGTTATGAACTGAGGCAGCTCGGGAACATTGTCTCTCAACTGTGTTATAGAGTGTAGTACTACATTTCAGTGAAGTGTAAGGCTTTCCAAAGCTGCCGAACGTGTTTCTTTCTCTATTTCAATGGTATTCTGCCTTGTATAACACACATTTACCACTCTAGTCTCCTTTAAGTAAAGAATATAGGATTCATACAGTGTTTCATGTCATCTTAACTCGAATCAGGATTTCCCGGATCTTAGCTACCTTTTCTACAATAAGAACGTCTTGGAGTATCTCTTTGAGCTGTTCTAAACAAGTTCTCATCTGTTTACAGTCATTTTCTCTGAATTATCCATGTTTTCATGTAGTTTCCTATATTCTGCCTTCTGGTCCAAGTATAAGCTTTGCCCACTTTATCAAACAACTTCCTACACACTGTTATGAACTGAGGCAGCTCGGGAACATTGTCTCTCAACTGTGTTATAGAGTGTAGTACTACATTTCAGTGAAGTGTAAGGCTTTCCAAAGCTGCCAAACGTGTTTCTTTCTCTATTTCAATGGTATTCTGCCTTGTATAACACACATTTACCACTCTAGTCTCCTTTAAGTAAAGAATATAGGATTCATACAGTGTTTCATGTAATCTTAACTCGAATTAAGGATTTCCCGGATCTTAGCTACGTTTTCTACACTAAGAACTGACTTGGAGAATCTCTTTAAGCTGTTCTAAACAAGTTCTCATCTGTTTACAGTCATTTTCTCTGAATTATCCATGTTTTCATGTAGTTTCCTATATTCTGCCTTCTGGTCCAAGTATAAGCTTTGCCCACTTTATCAAACAACTACCTAAACACTGTTATGAACTGAGGCAGCTCGGGAACATTGTCTCTCAACTGTGTTATAGAGTGTAGTACTACATTTCAGTGAAGTGTAAGGCTTTCCAAAGCTGCCGAACGTGTTTCTTTCTCTATTTCAATGGTATTCTGCCTTGTATAACACACATTTACCACTCTAGTCTCCTTTAAGTAAAGAATATAGGATTCGTACAGTGTTTCATGTCATCTTAACTCGAATTAAGGATTTCCCGGATCTTAGTTACCTTTTCTACACTAAGAACTGACTTGGAGAATCTCTTTCAGCTGTTCTAAACAAGCTCTCATCTGTTTACAGTCATTTTCACTGAATTATTCATGTTTTCATGGAGTTTCCTATATTCTGCCTTCTGGTCCAAGTATAAGCTTTGCCCACTTTATCAAACAACTTCCTACACACCGTTATGAACTGAGGCAGCTCGGGAACATTGTCTCTCAACTGTGTTATAGAGTGTAGTACTACATTTCAGTGAAGTGTAAGGCTTTCCAAAGCTGCCGAACGTGTTTCTTTCTCTATTTCAATGGTATTCTGCCTTGTATAACACACATTTACCACTCTAGTCTCCTTTAAGTAAAGAATATAGGATTCATACAGTGTTTCATGTCATCTTAACTCGAATCAGGATTTCCCGGATCTTAGCTACCTTTTCTACAATAAGAACGTCTTGGAGTATCTCTTTGAGCTGTTCTAAACAAGTTCTCATCTGTTTACAGTCATTTTCTCTGAATTATCCATGTTTTCATGTAGTTTCCTATATTCTGCCTTCTGGTCCAAGTATAAGCTTTGCCCACTTTATCAAACAACTTCCTACACACTGTTATGAACTGAGGCAGCTCGGGAACATTGTCTCTCAACTGTGTTATAGAGTGTAGTACTACATTTCAGTGAAGTGTAAGGCTTTCCAAAGCTGCCGAACGTGTTTCTTTCTCTATTTCAATGGTATTCTGCCTTGTATAACACACATTTACCACTCTAGTCTCCTTTAAGTAAAGAATATAGGATTCATACAGTGTTTCATGTCATCTTAACTCGAATTAAGGATTTCCCGGATCTTAGTTACCTTTTCTACACTAAGAACTGACTTGGAGAATCTCTTTCAGCTGTTCTAAACAAGCTCTCATCTGTTTACAGTCATTTTCACTGAATTATTCATGTTTTCATGGAGTTTCCTATATTCTGCCTTCTGGTCCAAGTATAAGCTTTGCCCACTTTATCAAACAACTTCCTACACACCGTTATGAACTGAGGCAGCTCGGGAACATTGTCTCTCAACTGTGTTATAGAGTGTAGTACTACATTTCAGTGAAGTGTAAGGCTTTCCAAAGCTGCCGAACGTGTTTCTTTCTCTATTTCAATGGTATTCTGCCTTGTATAACACACATTTACCACTCTAGTCTCCTTTAAGTAAAGAATATAGGATTCATACAGAGTTTCATGTCATCTTAACTCGAATAAGGATTTCCCGATTCTTAGCTACCTTTTCTATAATAAGAACTGACTTGGAGCATCTCTTTGAGCTGTTCTAAACAAGTTCTCATCTGTTTACATTCATTTTCTCTGAATTATCCATGTTTTCATGTAGTTTTTTATATTCTGCCTTCTGGTCCAAGTATAAGCTCTGCCCACTTTATCAAACAACTTCCTACACACTGTTATGAACTGAGGCAGCTCGGGAACATTGTCTCTCAACTGTGTTATAGAGTGTAGTACTACATTTCAGTGAAGTGTAAGGCTTTCCATAGCTGCCGAACGTGTTTCTTTCTCTATTTCAATGGTATTCTGCCTTGTATAACACACATTTACCACTCTAGTCTCCTTTAAGTAAAGAATATAGGATTCATACAGTGTTTCATGTAATCTTAACTCGAATTAAGGATTTCCCAGATCTTAGCTACCTTTTCTACACTAAGAACTGACTTGGAGAATCTCTTTCAGCTGTTCTAAACAAGTTCTCATCTGTTTACAGTCATTTTCTCTGAATTATCCATGTTTTCATGTAGTTTCCTATATTCTGCCTTCTGGTCCAAGTATAAGCTTTGCCCACTTTATCAAACAACTTCCTACATACTGTTATGAACTGAGGCAGCTCGGGAACATTGTCTCTCAACTGTGTTATAGAGTGTAGTACTACATTTCAGTGAAGTGTAAGGCTTTCCAAAGCTGCCGAACGTGTTTCTTTCTCTATTTCAATGGTATTCTGCCTTGTATAACACACATTTACCACTCTAGGCTCCTTTAAGTAAAGAATATAGGATTCATACAGTGTTTCATGTCATCTTAACTCGAATTAAGGATTTCCCGGATCTTAGTTACCTTTTCTACACTAAGAACTGACTTGGAGAATCTCTTTCAGCTGTTCTAAACAAGCTCTCATCTGTTTACAGTCATTTTCACTGAATTATTCATGTTTTCATGTAGTTTCCTATATTCTGCCTTCTGGTCCAAGTATAAGCTTTGCCCACTTTATCAAACAACTTCCTACACACCGTTATGAACTGAGGCAGCTCGGGAACATTGTCTCTCAACTGTGTTATAGAGTGTAGTACTACATTTCAGTGAAGTGTAAGGCTTTCCAAAGCTGCCGAACGTGTTTCTTTCTCTATTTCAATGGTATTCTGCCTTGTATAACACACATTTACCACTCTAGTCTCCTTTAAGTAAAGAATATAGGATTCATACAGTGTTTCATGTCATCTTAACTCGAATCAGGATTTCCCGGATCTTAGCTACCTTTTCTACAATAAGAACGTCTTGGAGTATCTCTTTGAGCTGTTCTAAACAAGTTCTCATCTGTTTACAGTCATTTTCTCTGAATTATCCATGTTTTCATGTAGTTTCCTATATTCTGCCTTCTGGTCCAAGTATAAGCTTTGCCCACTTTATCAAACAACTTCCTACACACTGTTATGAACTGAGGCAGCTCGGGAACATTGTCTCTCAACTGTGTTATAGAGTGTAGTACTACATTTCAGTGAAGTGTAAGGCTTTCCAAAGCTGCCGAACGTGTTTCTTTCTCTATTTCAATGGTATTCTGCCTTGTATAACACACATTTACCACTCTAGTCTCCTTTAAGTAAAGAATATAGGATTCGTACAGTGTTTCATGTCATCTTAACTCGAATTAAGGATTTCCCGGATCTTAGTTACCTTTTCTACACTAAGAACTGACTTGGAGAATCTCTTTCAGCTGTTCTAAACAAGCTCTCATCTGTTTACAGTCATTTTCACTGAATTATTCATGTTTTCATGGAGTTTCCTATATTCTGCCTTCTGGTCCAAGTATAAGCTTTGCCCACTTTATCAAACAACTTCCTACACACCGTTATGAACTGAGGCAGCTCGGGAACATTGTCTCTCAACTGTGTTATAGAGTGTAGTACTACATTTCAGTGAAGTGTAAGGCTTTCCAAAGCTGCCGAACGTGTTTCTTTCTCTATTTCAATGGTATTCTGCCTTGTATAACACACATTTACCACTCTAGTCTCCTTTAAGTAAAGAATATAGGATTCATACAGTGTTTCATGTCATCTTAACTCGAATCAGGATTTCCCGGATCTTAGCTACCTTTTCTACAATAAGAACGTCTTGGAGTATCTCTTTGAGCTGTTCTAAACAAGTTCTCATCTGTTTACAGTCATTTTCTCTGAATTATCCATGTTTTCATGTAGTTTCCTATATTCTGCCTTCTGGTCCAAGTATAAGCTTTGCCCACTTTATCAAACAACTTCCTACACACTGTTAGGAACTGAGGCAGCTCGGGAACATTGTCTCTCAACTGTGTTATAGAGTGTAGTACTACATTTCAGTGAAGTGTAAGGCTTTCCAAAGCTGCCAAACGTGTTTCTTTCTCTATTTCAATGGTATTCTGCCTTGTATAACACACATTTACCACTCTAGTCTCCTTTAAGTAAAGAATATAGGATTCATACAGTGTTTCATGTAATCTTAACTCGAATTAAGGATTTCCCGGATCTTAGCTACGTTTTCTACACTAAGAACTGACTTGGAGAATCTCTTTCAGCTGTTCTAAACAAGTTCTCATCTGTTTACAGTCATTTTCTCTGAATTATCCATGTTTTCATGTAGTTTCCTATATTCTGCCTTCTGGTCCAAGTATAAGCTTTGCCCACTTTATCAAACAACTTCCTACACACTGATATGAACTGAGGCAGCTCGGGAACATTGTCTCTCAACTGTGTTATAGAGTGTAGTACTACATTTCAGTGAAGTGTATGGCTTTCCAAAGCTGCCGAACGTGTTTCTTTCTCTATTTCAATGGTATTCTGCCTTGTCTAACACACATTTACCACTCTAGTCTCGTTTAAGTAAAGAATATAGGATTCATACAGTGTTTCATGTCATCTTAACTCGAATTACGGATTTCCCGGATCTTAGCTACCTTTTCTACACTAAGAACTGACTTGGAGAATCTCTTTCAGCTGTTCTAAACAAGCTCTCATCTGTTTACAGTCATTTTCACTGAATTATTCATGTTTTCATGGAGTTTCCTATATTCTGCCTTCTGGTCCAAGTATAAGCTTTGCCCACTTTATCAAACAACTTCCTACACACTGTTATGAACTGAGGCAGCTCGGGAACATTGTCTCTCAACTGTGTTATAGAGTGTAGTACTACATTTCAGTGAAGTGTAAGGCTTTCCAAAGCTGCCGAACGTGTTTCTTTCTCTATTTCAATGGTATTCTGCCTTGTATAACACACATTTACCACTCTAGTCTCCTTTAAGTAAAGAATATAGGATTCATACAGTGTTTCATGTCATCTTAACTCGAATTAAGGATTTCCCGGATCTTAGTTACCTTTTCTACACTAAGAACTGACTTGGAGAATCTCTTTCAGCTGTTCTAAACAAGCTCTCATCTGTTTACAGTCATTTTCACTGAATTATTCATGTTTTCATGGAGTTTCCTATATTCTGCCTTCTGGTCCAAGTATAAGCTTTGCCCACTTTATCAAACAACTTCCTACACACCGTTATGAACTGAGGCAGCTCGGGAACATTGTCTCTCAACTGTGTTATAGAGTGTAGTACTACATTTCAGTGAAGTGTAAGGCTTTCCAAAGCTGCCGAACGTGTTTCTTTCTCTATTTCAATGGTATTCTGCCTTGTATAACACACATTTACCACTCTAGTCTCCTTTAAGTAAAGAATATAGGATTCATACAGTGTGTCATGTCATCTTAACTCGAATCAGGATTTCCCGGATCTTAGCTACCTTTTCTACAATAAGAACGTCTTGGAGTATCTCTTTGAGCTGTTCTAAACAAGTTCTCATCTGTTTACAGTCATTTTCTCTGAATTATCCATGTTTTCATGTAGTTTCCTATATTCTGCCTTCTGGTCCAAGTATAAGCTTTGCCCACTTTATCAAACAACTTCCTACACACTGTTAGGAACTGAGGCAGCTCGGGAACATTGTCTCTCAACTGTGTTATAGATTGTAGTACTACATTTCAGTGAAGTGTAAGGCTTTCCAAAGCTGCCAAACGTGTTTCTTTCTCTATTTCAATGGTATTCTGCCTTGTATAACACACATTTACCACTCTAGTCTCCTTTAAGTAAAGAATATAGGATTCATACAGTGTTTCATGTAATCTTAACTCGAATTAAGGATTTCCCGGATCTTAGCTACGTTTTCTACACTAAGAACTGACTTGGAGAATCTCTTTCAGCTGTTCTAAACAAGTTCTCATCTGTTTACAGTCATTTTCTCTGAATTATCCATGTTTTCATGTAGTTTCCTATATTCTGCCTTCTGGTCCAAGTATAAGCTTTGCCCACTTTATCAAACAACTTCCTACACACTGATATGAACTGAGGCAGCTCGGGAACATTGTCTCTCAACTGTGTTATAGAGTGTAGTACTACATTTCAGTGAAGTGTATGGCTTTCCAAAGCTGCCGAACGTGTTTCTTTCTCTATTTCAATGGTATTCTGCCTTGTCTAACACACATTTACCACTCTAGTCTCCTTTAAGTAAAGAATATAGGATTCATACAGTGTTTCATGTCATCTTAACTCGAATTACGGATTTCCCGGATCTTAGCTACCTTTTCTACACTAAGAACTGACTTGGAGAATCTCTTTCAGCTGTTCTAAACAAGCTCTCATCTGTTTACAGTCATTTTCACTGAATTATTCATGTTTTCATGGAGTTTCCTATATTCTGCCTTCTGGTCCAAGTATAAGCTTTGCCCACTTTATCAAACAACTTCCTACACACTGTTATGAACTGAGGCAGCTCGGGAACATTGTCTCTCAACTGTGTTATAGAGTGTAGTACTACATTTCAGTGAAGTGTAAGGCTTTCCAAAGCTGCCGAACGTGTTTCTTTCTCTATTTCAATGGTATTCTGCCTTGTATAACACACATTTACCACTCTAGTCTCCTTTAAGTAAAGAATATAGGATTCATACAGTGTTTCATGTCATCTTAACTCGAATTAAGGATTTCCCGGATCTTAGTTACCTTTTCTACACTAAGAACTGACTTGGAGAATCTCTTTCAGCTGTTCTAAACAAGCTCTCATCTGTTTACAGTCATTTTCACTGAATTATTCATGTTTTCATGGAGTTTCCTATATTCTGCCTTCTGGTCCAAGTATAAGCTTTGCCCACTTTATCAAACAACTTCCTACACACCGTTATGAACTGAGGCAGCTCGGGAACATTGTCTCTCAACTGTGTTATAGAGTGTAGTACTACATTTCAGTGAAGTGTAAGGCTTTCCAAAGCTGCCTACCGTGTTTCTTTCTCTATTTCAATGGTATTCTGCCTTGTATAACACACATTTACCACTCTAGTCTCCTTTAAGTAAAGAATATAGGATTCATACAGAGTTTCATGTCATCTTAACTCGAATAAGGATTTCCCGATTCTTAGCTACCTTTTCTATAATAAGAACTGACTTGGAGCATCTCTTTGAGCTGTTCTAAACAAGTTCTCATCTGTTTACATTCATTTTCTCTGAATTATCCATGTTTTCATGTAGTTTTTTATATTCTGCCTTCTGGTCCAAGTATAAGCTCTGCCCACTTTATCAAACAACTTCCTACACACTGTTATGAACTGAGGCAGCTCGGGAACATTGTCTCTCAACTGTGTTATAGAGTGTAGTACTACATTTCAGTGAAGTGTAAGGCTTTCCATAGCTGCCGAACGTGTTTCTTTCTCTATTTCAATGGTATTCTGCCTTGTATAACACACATTTACCACTCTAGTCTCCTTTAAGTAAAGAATATAGGATTCATACAGTGTTTCATGTAATCTTAACTCGAATTAAGGATTTCCCAGATCTTAGCTACCTTTTCTACACTAAGAACTGACTTGGAGAATCTCTTTCAGCTGTTCTAATCAAGTTCTCATCGGTTTACAGTCATTTTCTCTGAATTATCCATGTTTTCATGTAGTTTCCTATATTCTGCCTTCTGGTCCAAGTATAAGCTTTGCCCACTTTATCAAACAACTTCCTACACACTGTTATGAACTGAGGCAGCTCGGGAACATTGTCTCTCAACTGTGTTATAGAGTGTAGTACTACATTTCAGTGAAGTGTAAGGCTTTCCAAAGCTGCCGAACGTGTTTCTTTCTCTATTTCAATGGTATTCTGCCTTGTATAACACACATTTACCACTCTAGTCTCCTTTAAGTAAAGAATATAGGATTCATACAGTGTTTCATGTCATCTTAACTCGAATTAAGGATTTCCCGGATCTTAGTTACCTTTTCTACACTAAGAACTGACTTGGAGAATCTCTTTCAGCTGTTCTAAACAAGCTCTCATCTGTTTACAGTCATTTTCACTGAATTATTCATGTTTTCATGTAGTTTCCTATATTCTGCCTTCTGGTCCAAGTATAAGCTTTGCCCACTTTATCAAACAACTTCCTACACACCGTTATGAACTGAGGCAGCTCGGGAACATTGTCTCTCAACTGTGTTATAGAGTGTAGTACTACATTTCAGTGAAGTGTAAGGCTTTCCAAAGCTGCCGAACGTGTTTCTTTCTCTATTTCAATGGTATTCTGCCTTGTATAACACACATTTACCACTCTAGTCTCCTTTAAGTAAAGAATATAGGATTCATACAGTGTTTCATGTCATCTTAACTCGAATCAGGATTTCCCGGATCTTAGCTACCTTTTCTACAATAAGAACGTCTTGGAGTATCTCTTTGAGCTGTTCTAAACAAGTTCTCATCTGTTTACAGTCATTTTCTCTGAATTATCCATGTTTTCATGTAGTTTTTTATATTCTGCCTTCTGGTCCAAGTATAAGCTCTGCCCACTTTATCAAACAACTTCCTACACACTGTTATGAACTGAGGCAGCTCGGGAACATTGTCTCTCAACTGTGTTATAGAGTGTAGTACTACATTTCAGTGAAGTGTAAGGCTTTCCAAAGCTGCCGAACGTGTTTCTTTTTCTATTTCAATGGTATTCTGCCTTGTATAACACACATTTACCACTCTAGTCTCCTTTAAGTAAAGAATATAGGATTCATACAGTGTTTCATGTAATCTTAACTCGAATTAAGGATTTCCCAGATCTTAGCTACCTTTTCTACACTAAGAACTGACTTGGAGAATCTCTTTCAGCTGTTCTAAACAAGTTCTCATCTGTTTACAGTCATTTTCTCTGAATTATCCATGTTTTCATGTAGTTTCCTATATTCTGCCTTCTGGTCCAAGTATAAGCTTTGCCCACTTTATCAAACAACTTCCTACACACTGTTATGAACTGAGGCAGCTCGGGAACATTGTCTCTCAACTGTGTTATAGAGTGTAGTACTACATTTCAGTGAAGTGTAAGGCTTTCCAAAGCTGCCGAACGTGTTTCTTTCTCTATTTCAATGGTATTCTGCCTTGTATAACACACATTTACCACTCTAGTCTCCTTTAAGTAAAGAATATAGGATTCGTACAGTGTTTCATGTCATCTTAACTCGAATTAAGGATTTCCCGGATCTTAGTTACCTTTTCTACACTAAGAACTGACTTGGAGAATCTCTTTCAGCTGTTCTAAACAAGCTCTCATCTGTTTACAGTCATTTTCACTGAATTATTCATGTTTTCATGGAGTTTCCTATATTCTGCCTTCTGGTCCAAGTATAAGCTTTGCCCACTTTATCAAACAACTTCCTACACACCGTTATGAACTGAGGCAGCTCGGGAACATTGTCTCTCAACTGTGTTATAGAGTGTAGTACTACATTTCAGTGAAGTGTAAGGCTTTCCAAAGCTGCCAAACGTGTTTCTTTCTCTATTTCAATGGTATTCTGCCTTGTATAACACACATTTACCACTCTAGTCTCCTTTAAGTAAAGAATATAGGATTCATACAGTGTGTCATGTCATCTTAACTCGAATCAGGATTTCCCGGATCTTAGCTACCTTTTCTACAATAAGAACGTCTTGGAGTATCTCTTTGAGCTGTTCTAAACAAGTTCTCATCTGTTTACAGTCATTTTCTCTGAATTATCCATGTTTTCATGTAGTTTCCTATATTCTGCCTTCTGGTCCAAGTATAAGCTTTGCCCACTTTATCAAACAACTTCCTACACACTGTTAGGAACTGAGGCAGCTCGGGAACATTGTCTCTCAACTGTGTTATAGAGTGTAGTACTACATTTCAGTGAAGTGTAAGGCTTTCCAAAGCTGCCAAACGTGTTTCTTTCTCTATTTCAATGGTATTCTGCCTTGTATAACACACATTTACCACTCTAGTCTCCTTTAAGTAAAGAATATAGGATTCATACAGTGTTTCATGTAATCTTAACTCGAATTAAGGATTTCCCGGATCTTAGCTACGTTTTCTACACTAAGAACTGACTTGGAGAATCTCTTTCAGCTGTTCTAAACAAGTTCTCATCTGTTTACAGTCATTTTCTCTGAATTATCCATGTTTTCATGTAGTTTCCTATATTCTGCCTTCTGGTCCAAGTATAAGCTTTGCCCACTTTATCAAACAACTTCCTACACACTGATATGAACTGAGGCAGCTCGGGAACATTGTCTCTCAACTGTGTTATAGAGTGTAGTACTACATTTCAGTGAAGTGTATGGCTTTCCAAAGCTGCCGAACGTGTTTCTTTCTCTATTTCAATGGTATTCTGCCTTGTCTAACACACATTTACCACTCTAGTCTCCTTTAAGTAAAGAATATAGGATTCATACAGTGTTTCATGTCATCTTAACTCGAATTACGGATTTCCCGGATCTTAGCTACCTTTTCTACACTAAGAACTGACTTGGAGAATCTCTTTCAGCTGTTCTAAACAAGCTCTCATCTGTTTACAGTCATTTTCACTGAATTATTCATGTTTTCATGGAGTTTCCTATATTCTGCCTTCTGGTCCAAGTATAAGCTTTGCCCACTTTATCAAACAACTTCCTACACACCGTTATGAACTGAGGCAGCTCGGGAACATTGTCTCTCAACTGTGTTATAGAGTGTAGTACTACATTTCAGTGAAGTGTAAGGCTTTCCAAAGCTGCCGAATGTGTTTCTTTCTCTATTTCAATGGTATTCTGCCTTGTATAACACACATTTACCACTCTAGTCTCCTTTAAGTAAAGAATATAGGATTCATACAGTGTTTCATGTCATCTTAACTCGAATTAAGGATTTCCCGGATCTTAGTTACCTTTTCTACACTAAGAACTGACTTGGAGAATCTCTTTCAGCTGTTCTAAACAAGCTCTCATCTGTTTACAGTCATTTTCACTGAATTATTCATGTTTTCATGGAGTTTCCTATATTCTGCCTTCTGGTCCAAGTATAAGCTTTGCCCAGTTTATCAAACAACTTCCTACACACCGTTATGAACTGAGGCAGCTCGGGAACATTGTCTCTCAACTGTGTTATAGAGTGTAGTACTACATTTCAGTGAAGTGTAAGGCTTTCCAAAGCTGCCTACCGTGTTTCTTTCTCTATTTCAATGGTATTCTGCCTTGTATAACACACATTTACCACTCTAGTCTCCTTTAAGTAAAGAATATAGGATTCATACAGAGTTTCATGTCATCTTAACTCGAATAAGGATTTCCCGATTCTTAGCTACCTTTTCTATAATAAGAACTGACTTGGAGCATCTCTTTGAGCTGTTCTAAACAAGTTCTCATCTGTTTACATTCATTTTCTCTGAATTATCCATGTTTTCATGTAGTTTTTTATATTCTGCCTTCTGGTCCAAGTATAAGCTCTGCCCACTTTATCAAACAACTTCCTACACACTGTTATGAACTGAGGCAGCTCGGGAACATTGTCTCTCAACTGTGTTATAGAGTGTAGTACTACATTTCAGTGAAGTGTAAGGCTTTCCATAGCTGCCGAACGTGTTTCTTTCTCTATTTCAATGGTATTCTGCCTTGTATAACACACATTTACCACTCTAGTCTCCTTTAAGTAAAGAATATAGGATTCATACAGTGTTTCATGTAATCTTAACTCGAATTAAGGATTTCCCAGATCTTAGCTACCTTTTCTACACTAAGAACTGACTTGGAGAATCTCTTTCAGCTGTTCTAATCAAGTTCTCATCGGTTTACAGTCATTTTCTCTGAATTATCCATGTTTTCATGTAGTTTCCTATATTCTGCCTTCTGGTCCAAGTATAAGCTTTGCCCACTTTATCAAACAACTTCCTACACACTGTTATGAACTGAGGCAGCTCGGGAACATTGTCTCTCAACTGTGTTATAGAGTGTAGTACTACATTTCAGTGAAGTGTAAGGCTTTCCAAAGCTGCCGAACGTGTTTCTTTCTCTATTTCAATGGTATTCTGCCTTGTATAACACACATTTACCACTCTAGTCTCCTTTAAGTAAAGAATATAGGATTCATACAGTGTTTCATGTCATCTTAACTCGAATTAAGGATTTCCCGGATCTTAGTTACCTTTTCTACACTAAGAACTGACTTGGAGAATCTCTTTCAGCTGTTCTAAACAAGCTCTCATCTGTTTACAGTCATTTTCACTGAATTATTCATGTTTTCATGTAGTTTCCTATATTCTGCCTTCTGGTCCAAGTATAAGCTTTGCCCACTTTATCAAACAACTTCCTACACACCGTTATGAACTGAGGCAGCTCGGGAACATTGTCTCTCAACTGTGTTATAGAGTGTAGTACTACATTTCAGTGAAGTGTAAGGCTTTCCAAAGCTGCCGAACGTGTTTCTTTCTCTATTTCAATGGTATTCTGCCTTGTATAACACACATTTACCACTCTAGTCTCCTTTAAGTAAAGAATATAGGATTCATACAGTGTTTCATGTCATCTTAACTCGAATCAGGATTTCCCGGATCTTAGCTACCTTTTCTACAATAAGAACGTCTTGGAGTATCTCTTTGAGCTGTTCTAAACAAGTTCTCATCTGTTTACAGTCATTTTCTCTGAATTATCCATGTTTTCATGTAGTTTTTTATATTCTGCCTTCTGGTCCAAGTATAAGCTCTGCCCACTTTATCAAACAACTTCCTACACACTGTTATGAACTGAGGCAGCTCGGGAACATTGTCTCTCAACTGTGTTATAGAGTGTAGTACTACATTTCAGTGAAGTGTAAGGCTTTCCAAAGCTGCCGAACGTGTTTCTTTTTCTATTTCAATGGTATTCTGCCTTGTATAACACACATTTACCACTCTAGTCTCCTTTAAGTAAAGAATATAGGATTCATACAGTGTTTCATGTAATCTTAACTCGAATTAAGGATTTCCCAGATCTTAGCTACCTTTTCTACACTAAGAACTGACTTGGAGAATCTCTTTCAGCTGTTCTAAACAAGTTCTCATCTGTTTACAGTCATTTTCTCTGAATTATCCATGTTTTCATGTAGTTTCCTATATTCTGCCTTCTGGTCCAAGTATAAGCTTTGCCCACTTTATCAAACAACTTCCTACACACTGTTATGAACTGAGGCAGCTCGGGAACATTGTCTCTCAACTGTGTTATAGAGTGTAGTACTACATTTCAGTGAAGTGTAAGGCTTTCCAAAGCTGCCGAACGTGTTTCTTTCTCTATTTCAATGGTATTCTGCCTTGTATAACACACATTTACCACTCTAGTCTCCTTTAAGTAAAGAATATAGGATTCGTACAGTGTTTCATGTCATCTTAACTCGAATTAAGGATTTCCCGGATCTTAGTTACCTTTTCTACACTAAGAACTGACTTGGAGAATCTCTTTCAGCTGTTCTAAACAAGCTCTCATCTGTTTACAGTCATTTTCACTGAATTATTCATGTTTTCATGGAGTTTCCTATATTCTGCCTTCTGGTCCAAGTATAAGCTTTGCCCACTTTATCAAACAACTTCCTACACACCGTTATGAACTGAGGCAGCTCGGGAACATTGTCTCTCAACTGTGTTATAGAGTGTAGTACTACATTTCAGTGAAGTGTAAGGCTTTCCAAAGCTGCCAAACGTGTTTCTTTCTCTATTTCAATGGTATTCTGCCTTGTATAACACACATTTACCACTCTAGTCTCCTTTAAGTAAAGAATATAGGATTCATACAGTGTGTCATGTCATCTTAACTCGAATCAGGATTTCCCGGATCTTAGCTACCTTTTCTACAATAAGAACGTCTTGGAGTATCTCTTTGAGCTGTTCTAAACAAGTTCTCATCTGTTTACAGTCATTTTCTCTGAATTATCCATGTTTTCATGTAGTTTCCTATATTCTGCCTTCTGGTCCAAGTATAAGCTTTGCCCACTTTATCAAACAACTTCCTACACACTGTTAGGAACTGAGGCAGCTCGGGAACATTGTCTCTCAACTGTGTTATAGAGTGTAGTACTACATTTCAGTGAAGTGTAAGGCTTTCCAAAGCTGCCAAACGTGTTTCTTTCTCTATTTCAATGGTATTCTGCCTTGTATAACACACATTTACCACTCTAGTCTCCTTTAAGTAAAGAATATAGGATTCATACAGTGTTTCATGTAATCTTAACTCGAATTAAGGATTTCCCGGATCTTAGCTACGTTTTCTACACTAAGAACTGACTTGGAGAATCTCTTTCAGCTGTTCTAAACAAGTTCTCATCTGTTTACAGTCATTTTCTCTGAATTATCCATGTTTTCATGTAGTTTCCTATATTCTGCCTTCTGGTCCAAGTATAAGCTTTGCCCACTTTATCAAACAACTTCCTACACACTGATATGAACTGAGGCAGCTCGGGAACATTGTCTCTCAACTGTGTTATAGAGTGTAGTACTACATTTCAGTGAAGTGTATGGCTTTCCAAAGCTGCCGAACGTGTTTCTTTCTCTATTTCAATGGTATTCTGCCTTGTCTAACACACATTTACCACTCTAGTCTCCTTTAAGTAAAGAATATAGGATTCATACAGTGTTTCATGTCATCTTAACTCGAATTACGGATTTCCCGGATCTTAGCTACCTTTTCTACACTAAGAACTGACTTGGAGAATCTCTTTCAGCTGTTCTAAACAAGCTCTCATCTGTTTACAGTCATTTTCACTGAATTATTCATGTTTTCATGGAGTTTCCTATATTCTGCCTTCTGGTCCAAGTATAAGCTTTGCCCACTTTATCAAACAACTTCCTACACACTGTTATGAACTGAGGCAGCTCGGGAACATTGTCTCTCAACTGTGTTATAGAGTGTAGTACTACATTTCAGTGAAGTGTAAGGCTTTCCAAAGCTGCCGAACGTGTTTCTTTCTCTATTTCAATGGTATTCTGCCTTGTATAACACACATTTACCACTCTAGTCTCCTTTAAGTAAAGAATATAGGATTCATACAGTGTTTCATGTCATCTTAACTCGAATTAAGGATTTCCCGGATCTTAGTTACCTTTTCTACACTAAGAACTGACTTGGAGAATCTCTTTCAGCTGTTCTAAACAAGCTCTCATCTGTTTACAGTCATTTTCACTGAATTATTCATGTTTTCATGGAGTTTCCTATATTCTGCCTTCTGGTCCAAGTATAAGCTTTGCCCACTTTATCAAACAACTTCCTACACACCGTTATGAACTGAGGCAGCTCGGGAACATTGTCTCTCAACTGTGTTATAGAGTGTAGTACTACATTTCAGTGAAGTGTAAGGCTTTCCAAAGCTGCCTACCGTGTTTCTTTCTCTATTTCAATGGTATTCTGCCTTGTATAACACACATTTACCACTCTAGTCTCCTTTAAGTAAAGAATATAGGATTCATACAGAGTTTCATGTCATCTTAACTCGAATAAGGATTTCCCGATTCTTAGCTACCTTTTCTATAATAAGAACTGACTTGGAGCATCTCTTTGAGCTGTTCTAAACAAGTTCTCATCTGTTTACATTCATTTTCTCTGAATTATCCATGTTTTCATGTAGTTTTTTATATTCTGCCTTCTGGTCCAAGTATAAGCTCTGCCCACTTTATCAAACAACTTCCTACACACTGTTATGAACTGAGGCAGCTCGGGAACATTGTCTCTCAACTGTGTTATAGAGTGTAGTACTACATTTCAGTGAAGTGTAAGGCTTTCCATAGCTGCCGAACGTGTTTCTTTCTCTATTTCAATGGTATTCTGCCTTGTATAACACACATTTACCACTCTAGTCTCCTTTAAGTAAAGAATATAGGATTCATACAGTGTTTCATGTAATCTTAACTCGAATTAAGGATTTCCCAGATCTTAGCTACCTTTTCTACACTAAGAACTGACTTGGAGAATCTCTTTCAGCTGTTCTAATCAAGTTCTCATCGGTTTACAGTCATTTTCTCTGAATTATCCATGTTTTCATGTAGTTTCCTATATTCTGCCTTCTGGTCCAAGTATAAGCTTTGCCCACTTTATCAAACAACTTCCTACACACTGTTATGAACTGAGGCAGCTCGGGAACATTGTCTCTCAACTGTGTTATAGAGTGTAGTACTACATTTCAGTGAAGTGTAAGGCTTTCCAAAGCTGCCGAACGTGTTTCTTTCTCTATTTCAATGGTATTCTGCCTTGTATAACACACATTTACCACTCTAGTCTCCTTTAAGTAAAGAATATAGGATTCATACAGTGTTTCATGTCATCTTAACTCGAATTAAGGATTTCCCGGATCTTAGTTACCTTTTCTACACTAAGAACTGACTTGGAGAATCTCTTTCAGCTGTTCTAAACAAGCTCTCATCTGTTTACAGTCATTTTCACTGAATTATTCATCTTTTCATGTAGTTTCCTATATTCTGCCTTCTGGTCCAAGTATAAGCTTTGCCCACTTTATCAAACAACTTCCTACACACCGTTATGAACTGAGGCAGCTCGGGAACATTGTCTCTCAACTGTGTTATAGAGTGTAGTACTACATTTCAGTGAAGTGTAAGGCTTTCCAAAGCTGCCGAACGTGTTTCTTTCTCTATTTCAATGGTATTCTGCCTTGTATAACACACATTTACCACTCTAGTCTCCTTTAAGTAAAGAATATAGGATTCATACAGTGTTTCATGTCATCTTAACTCGAATCAGGATTTCCCGGATCTTAGCTACCTTTTCTACAATAAGAACGTCTTGGAGTATCTCTTTGAGCTGTTCTAAACAAGTTCTCATCTGTTTACAGTCATTTTCTCTGAATTATCCATGTTTTCATGTAGTTTTTTATATTCTGCCTTCTGGTCCAAGTATAAGCTCTGCCCACTTTATCAAACAACTTCCTACACACTGTTATGAACTGAGGCAGCTCGGGAACATTGTCTCTCAACTGTGTTATAGAGTGTAGTACTACATTTCAGTGAAGTGTAAGGCTTTCCAAAGCTGCCGAACGTGTTTCTTTTTCTATTTCAATGGTATTCTGCCTTGTATAACACACATTTACCACTCTAGTCTCCTTTAAGTAAAGAATATAGGATTCATACAGTGTTTCATGTAATCTTAACTCGAATTAAGGATTTCCCAGATCTTAGCTACCTTTTCTACACTAAGAACTGACTTGGAGAATCTCTTTCAGCTGTTCTAAACAAGTTCTCATCTGTTTACAGTCATTTTCTCTGAATTATCCATGTTTTCATGTAGTTTCCTATATTCTGCCTTCTGGTCCAAGTATAAGCTTTGCCCACTTTATCAAACAACTTCCTACACACTGTTATGAACTGAGGCAGCTCGGGAACATTGTCTCTCAACTGTGTTATAGAGTGTAGTACTACATTTCAGTGAAGTGTAAGGCTTTCCAAAGCTGCCGAACGTGTTTCTTTCTCTATTTCAATGGTATTCTGCCTTGTCTAACACACATTTACCACTCTAGTCTCCTTTAAGTAAAGAATATAGGATTCATACAGTGTTTCATGTCATCTTAACTCGAATTACGGATTTCCCGGATCTTAGCTACCTTTTCTACACTAAGAACTGACTTGGAGAATCTCTTTCAGCTGTTCTAAACAAGCTCTCATCTGTTTACAGTCATTTTCACTGAATTATTCATGTTTTCATGGAGTTTCCTATATTCTGCCTTCTGGTCCAAGTATAAGCTTTGCCCACTTTATCAAACAACTTCCTACACACTGTTATGAACTGAGGCAGCTCGGGAACATTGTCTCTCAACTGTGTTATAGAGTGTAGTACTACATTTCAGTGAAGTGTAAGGCTTTCCAAAGCTGCCGAACGTGTTTCTTTCTCTATTTCAATGGTATTCTGCCTTGTATAACACACATTTACCACTCTAGTCTCCTTTAAGTAAAGAATATAGGATTCATACAGTGTTTCATGTCATCTTAACTCGAATTAAGGATTTCCCGGATCTTAGTTACCTTTTCTACACTAAGAACTGACTTGGAGAATCTCTTTCAGCTGTTCTAAACAAGCTCTCATCTGTTTACAGTCATTTTCACTGAATTATTCATGTTTTCATGTAGTTTCCTATATTCTGCCTTCTGGTCCAAGTATAAGCTTTGCCCACTTTATCAAACAACTTCCTACACACCGTTATGAACTGAGGCAGCTCGGGAACATTGTCTCTCAACTGTGTTATAGAGTGTAGTACTACATTTCAGTGAAGTGTAAGGCTTTCCAAAGCTGCCGAACGTGTTTCTTTCTCTATTTCAATGGTATTCTGCCTTGTATAACACACATTTACCACTCTAGTCTCCTTTAAGTAAAGAATATAGGATTCATACAGTGTTTCATGTCATCTTAACTCGAATCAGGATTTCCCGGATCTTAGCTACCTTTTCTACAATAAGAACGTCTTGGAGTATCTCTTTGAGCTGTTCTAAACAAGTTCTCATCTGTTTACAGTCATTTTCTCTGAATTATCCATGTTTTCATGTAGTTTTTTATATTCTGCCTTCTGGTCCAAGTATAAGCTCTGCCCACTTTATCAAACAACTTCCTACACACTGTTATGAACTGAGGCAGCTCGGGAACATTGTCTCTCAACTGTGTTATAGAGTGTAGTACTACATTTCAGTGAAGTGTAAGGCTTTCCAAAGCTGCCGAACGTGTTTCTTTTTCTATTTCAATGGTATTCTGCCTTGTATAACACACATTTACCACTCTAGTCTCCTTTAAGTAAAGAATATAGGATTCATACAGTGTTTCATGTAATCTTAACTCGAATTAAGGATTTCCCAGATCTTAGCTACCTTTTCTACACTAAGAACTGACTTGGAGAATCTCTTTCAGCTGTTCTAAACAAGTTCTCATCTGTTTACAGTCATTTTCTCTGAATTATCCATGTTTTCATGTAGTTTCCTATATTCTGCCTTCTGGTCCAAGTATAAGCTTTGCCCACTTTATCAAACAACTTCCTACACACTGTTATGAACTGAGGCAGCTCGGGAACATTGTCTCTCAACTGTGTTATAGAGTGTAGTACTACATTTCAGTGAAGTGTAAGGCTTTCCAAAGCTGCCGAACGTGTTTCTTTCTCTATTTCAATGGTATTCTGCCTTGTCTAACACACATTTACCACTCTAGTCTCCTTTAAGTAAAGAATATAGGATTCATACAGTGTTTCATGTCATCTTAACTCGAATTACGGATTTCCCGGATCTTAGCTACCTTTTCTACACTAAGAACTGACTTGGAGAATCTCTTTCAGCTGTTCTAAACAAGCTCTCATCTGTTTACAGTCATTTTCACTGAATTATTCATGTTTTCATGGAGTTTCCTATATTCTGCCTTCTGGTCCAAGTATAAGCTTTGCCCACTTTATCAAACAACTTCCTACACACTGTTATGAACTGAGGCAGCTCGGGAACATTGTCTCTCAACTGTGTTATAGAGTGTAGTACTACATTTCAGTGAAGTGTAAGGCTTTCCAAAGCTGCCGAACGTGTTTCTTTCTCTATTTCAATGGTATTCTGCCTTGTATAACACACATTTACCACTCTAGTCTCCTTTAAGTAAAGAATATAGGATTCATACAGTGTTTCATGTCATCTTAACTCGAATTAAGGATTTCCCGGATCTTAGTTACCTTTTCTACACTAAGAACTGACTTGGAGAATCTCTTTCAGCTGTTCTAAACAAGCTCTCATCTGTTTACAGTCATTTTCACTGAATTATTCATGTTTTCATGGAGTTTCCTATATTCTGCCTTCTGGTCCAAGTATAAGCTTTGCCCACTTTATCAAACAACTTGATACACACCGTTATGAACTGAGGCAGCTCGGGAACATTGTCTCTCAACTGTGTTATAGAGTGTAGTACTACATTTCAGTGAAGTGTAAGGCTTTCCAAAGCTGCCTACCGTGTTTCTTTCTCTATTTCAATGGTATTCTGCCTTGTATAACACACATTTACCACTCTAGTCTCCTTTAAGTAAAGAATATAGGATTCATACAGAGTTTCATGTCATCTTAACTCGAATAAGGATTTCCCGATTCTTAGCTACCTTTTCTATAATAAGAACTGACTTGGAGCATCTCTTTGAGCTGTTCTAAACAAGTTCTCATCTGTTTACATTCATTTTCTCTGAATTATCCATGTTTTCATGTAGTTTTTTATATTCTGCCTTCTGGTCCAAGTATAAGCTCTGCCCACTTTATCAAACAACTTCCTACACACTGTTATGAACTGAGGCAGCTCGGGAACATTGTCTCTCAACTGTGTTATAGAGTGTAGTACTACATTTCAGTGAAGTGTAAGGCTTTCCATAGCTGCCGAACGTGTTTCTTTCTCTATTTCAATGGTATTCTGCCTTGTATAACACACATTTACCACTCTAGTCTCCTTTAAGTAAAGAATATAGGATTCATACAGTGTTTCATGTAATCTTAACTCGAATTAAGGATTTCCCAGATCTTAGCTACCTTTTCTACACTAAGAACTGACTTGGAGAATCTCTTTCAGCTGTTCTAATCAAGTTCTCATCGGTTTACAGTCATTTTCTCTGAATTATCCATGTTTTCATGTAGTTTCCTATATTCTGCCTTCTGGTCCAAGTATAAGCTTTGCCCACTTTATCAAACAACTTCCTACACACTGTTATGAACTGAGGCAGCTCGGGAACATTGTCTCTCAACTGTGTTATAGAGTGTAGTACTACATTTCAGTGAAGTGTAAGGCTTTCCAAAGCTGCCGAACGTGTTTCTTTCTCTATTTCAATGGTATTCTGCCTTGTATAACACACATTTACCACTCTAGTCTCCTTTAAGTAAAGAATATAGGATTCATACAGTGTTTCATGTCATCTTAACTCGAATTAAGGATTTCCCGGATCTTAGTTACCTTTTCTACACTAAGAACTGACTTGGAGAATCTCTTTCAGCTGTTCTAAACAAGCTCTCATCTGTTTACACTCATTTTCACTGAATTATTCATGTTTTCATGGAGTTTCCTATATTCTGCCTTCTGGTCCAAGTATAAGCTTTGCCCACTTTATCAAACAACTTCCTACACACCGTTATGAACTGAGGCAGCTCGGGAACATTGTCTCTCAACTGTGTTATAGAGTGTAGTACTACATTTCAGTGAAGTGTAAGGCTTTCCAAAGCTGCCAAACGTGTTTCTTTCTGTATTTCAATGGTATTCTGCCTTGTATAACACACATTTACCACTCTAGTCTCCTTTAAGTAAAGAATATAGGATTCATACAGTGTGTCATGTCATCTTAACTCGAATCAGGATTTCCCGGATCTTAGCTACCTTTTCTACAATAAGAACGTCTTGGAGTATCTCTTTGAGCTGTTCTAAACAAGTTCTCATCTGTTTACAGTCATTTTCTCTGAATTATCCATGTTTTCATGTAGTTTCCTATATTCTGCCTTCTGGTCCAAGTATAAGCTTTGCCCACTTTATCAAACAACTTCCTACACACTGTTAGGAACTGAGGCAGCTCGGGAACATTGTCTCTCAACTGTGTTATAGAGTGTAGTACTACATTTCAGTGAAGTGTAAGGCTTTCCAAAGCTGCCAAACGTGTTTCTTTCTCTATTTCAATGGTATTCTGCCTTGTATAACACACATTTACCACTCTAGTCTCCTTTAAGTAAAGAATATAGGATTCATACAGTGTTTCATGTAATCTTAACTCGAATTAAGGATTTCCCGGATCTTAGCTACGTTTTCTACACTAAGAACTGACTTGGAGAATCTCTTTCAGCTGTTCTAAACAAGTTCTCATCTGTTTACAGTCATTTTCTCTGAATTATCCATGTTTTCATGTAGTTTCCTATATTCTGCCTTCTGGTCCAAGTATAAGCTTTGCCCACTTTATCAAACAACTTCCTACACACCGTTATGAACTGAGGCAGCTCGGGAACATTGTCTCTCAACTGTGTTATAGAGTGTAGTACTACATTTCAGTGAAGTGTAAGGCTTTCCAAAGCTGCCGAACGTGTTTCTTTCTCTATTTCAATGGTATTCTGCCTTGTATAACACACATTTACCACTCTAGTCTCCTTTAAGTAAAGAATATAGGATTCATACAGTGTTTCATGTCATCTTAACTCGAATTAAGGATTTCCCGGATCTTAGTTACCTTTTCTACACTAAGAACTGACTTGGAGAATCTCTTTCAGCTGTTCTAAACAAGCTCTCATCTGTTTACAGTCATTTTCACTGAATTATTCATGTTTTCATGGAGTTTCCTATATTCTGCCTTCTGGTCCAAGTATAAGCTTTGCCCACTTTATCAAACAACTTCCTACACACCGTTATGAACTGAGGCAGCTCGGGAACATTGTCTCTCAACTGTGTTATAGAGTGTAGTACTACATTTCAGTGAAGTGTAAGGCTTTCCAAAGCTGCCTACCGTGTTTCTTTCTCTATTTCAATGGTATTCTGCCTTGTATAACACACATTTACCACTCTAGTCTCCTTTAAGTAAAGAATATAGGATTCATACAGAGTTTCATGTCATCTTAACTCGAATAAGGATTTCCCGATTCTTAGCTACCTTTTCTATAATAAGAACTGACTTGGAGCATCTCTTTGAGCTGTTCTAAACAAGTTCTCATCTGTTTACATTCATTTTCTCTGAATTATCCATGTTTTCATGTAGTTTTTTATATTCTGCCTTCTGGTCCAAGTATAAGCTCTGCCCACTTTATCAAACAACTTCCTACACACTGTTATGAACTGAGGCAGCTCGGGAACATTGTCTCTCAACTGTGTTATAGAGTGTAGTACTACATTTCAGTGAAGTGTAAGGCTTTCCATAGCTGCCGAACGTGTTTCTTTCTCTATTTCAATGGTATTCTGCCTTGTATAACACACATTTACCACTCTAGTCTCCTTTAAGTAAAGAATATAGGATTCATACAGTGTTTCATGTAATCTTAACTCGAATTAAGGATTTCCCGGATCTTAGCTACGTTTTCTACACTAAGAACTGACTTGGAGAATCTCTTTCAGCTGTTCTAAACAAGTTCTCATCTGTTTACAGTCATTTTCTCTGAATTATCCATGTTTTCATGTAGTTTCCTATATTCTGCCTTCTGGTCCAAGTATAAGCTTTGCCCACTTTATCAAACAACTTCCTACACACTGTTAGGAACTGAGGCAGCTCGGGAACATTGTCTCTCAACTGTGTTATAGAGTGTAGTACTACATTTCAGTGAAGTGTAAGGCTTTCCAAAGCTGCCAAACGTGTTTCTTTCTCTATTTCAATGGTATTCTGCCTTGTATAACACACATTTACCACTCTAGTCTCCTTTAAGTAAAGAATATAGGATTCATACAGTGTTTCATGTAATCTTAACTCGAATTAAGGATTTCCCGGATCTTAGCTACGTTTTCTACACTAAGAACTGACTTGGAGAATCTCTTTCAGCTGTTCTAAACAAGTTCTCATCTGTTTACAGTCATTTTCTCTGAATTATCCATGTTTTCATGTAGTTTCCTATATTCTGCCTTCTGGTCCAAGTATAAGCTTTGCCCACTTTATCAAACAACTTCCTACACACCGTTATGAACTGAGGCAGCTCGGGAACATTGTCTCTCAACTGTGTTATAGAGTGTAGTACTACATTTCAGTGAAGTGTAAGGCTTTCCAAAGCTGCCGAACGTGTTTCTTTCTCTATTTCAATGGTATTCTGCCTTGTATAACACACATTTACCACTCTAGTCTCCTTTAAGTAAAGAATATAGGATTCATACAGTGTTTCATGTCATCTTAACTCGAATTAAGGATTTCCCGGATCTTAGTTACCTTTTCTACACTAAGAACTGACTTGGAGAATCTCTTTCAGCTGTTCTAAACAAGCTCTCATCTGTTTACAGTCATTTTCACTGAATTATTCATGTTTTCATGGAGTTTCCTATATTCTGCCTTCTGGTCCAAGTATAAGCTTTGCCCACTTTATCAAACAACTTCCTACACACCGTTATGAACTGAGGCAGCTCGGGAACATTGTCTCTCAACTGTGTTATAGAGTGTAGTACTACATTTCAGTGAAGTGTAAGGCTTTCCAAAGCTGCCTACCGTGTTTCTTTCTCTATTTCAATGGTATTCTGCCTTGTATAACACACATTTACCACTCTAGTCTCCTTTAAGTAAAGAATATAGGATTCATACAGAGTTTCATGTCATCTTAACTCGAATAAGGATTTCCCGATTCTTAGCTACCTTTTCTATAATAAGAACTGACTTGGAGCATCTCTTTGAGCTGTTCTAAACAAGTTCTCATCTGTTTACATTCATTTTCTCTGAATTATCCATGTTTTCATGTAGTTTTTTATATTCTGCCTTCTGGTCCAAGTATAAGCTCTGCCCACTTTATCAAACAACTTCCTACACACTGTTATGAACTGAGGCAGCTCGGGAACATTGTCTCTCAACTGTGTTATAGAGTGTAGTACTACATTTCAGTGAAGTGTAAGGCTTTCCATAGCTGCCGAACGTGTTTCTTTCTCTATTTCAATGGTATTCTGCCTTGTATAACACACATTTACCACTCTAGTCTCCTTTAAGTAAAGAATATAGGATTCATACAGTGTTTCATGTAATCTTAACTCGAATTAAGGATTTCCCGGATCTTAGCTACGTTTTCTACACTAAGAACTGACTTGGAGAATCTCTTTCAGCTGTTCTAAACAAGTTCTCATCTGTTTACAGTCATTTTCTCTGAATTATCCATGTTTTCATGTAGTTTCCTATATTCTGCCTTCTGGTCCAAGTATAAGCTTTGCCCACTTTATCAAACAACTTCCTACACACTGATATGAACTGAGGCAGCTCGGGAACATTGTCTCTCAACTGTGTTATAGAGTGTAGTACTACATTTCAGTGAAGTGTAAGGCTTTCCAAAGCTGCCGAACGTGTTTCTTTCTCTATTTCAATGGTATTCTGCCTTGTATAACACACATTTACCACTCTAGTCTCCTTTAAGTAAAGAATATAGGATTCATACAGTGTTTCATGTCATCTTAACTCGAATTACGGATTTCCCGGATCTTAGCTACCTTTTCTACACTAAGAACTGACTTGGAGAATCTCTTTCAGCTGTTCTAAACAAGCTCTCATCTGTTTACAGTCATTTTCACTGAATTATTCATGTTTTCATGGAGTTTCCTATATTCTGCCTTCTGGTCCAAGTATAAGCTTTGCCCACTTTATCAAACAACTTCCTACACACCGTTATGAACTGAGGCAGCTCGGGAACATTGTCTCTCAACTATGTTATAGAATGTAGTACTACATTTCAGTGAAGTGTAAGGCTTTCCAAAGCTGCCGAACGTGTTTCTTTCTCTATTTCAATGGTATTCTGCCTTGTATAACACACATTTACCACTCTAGTCTCCTTTAAGTAAAGAATATAGGATTCATACAGAGTTTCATGTCATCTTAACTCGAATAAGGATTTCCCGATTCTTAGCTACCTTTTCTATAATAAGAACTGACTTGGAGCATCTCTTTGAGCTGTTCTAAACAAGTTCTCATCTGTTTACAGTCATTTTCTCTGAATTATCCATGTTTTCATGTAGTTTCCTATATTCTGCCTTCTGGTCCAAGTATAAGCTTTGCCCACTTTATCAAACAACTTCCTACACACTGTTAGGAACTGAGGCAGCTCGGGAACATTGTCTCTCAACTGTGTTATAGAGTGTAGTACTACATTTCAGTGAAGTGTAAGGCTTTCCAAAGCTGCCAAACGTGTTTCTTTCTCTATTTCAATGGTATTCTGCCTTGTATAACACACATTTACCACTCTAGTCTCCTTTTAGTAAAGAATATAGGATTCATACAGTGTTTCATGTAATCTTAACTCGAATTAAGGATTTCCCGGATCTTAGCTACGTTTTCTACACTAAGAACTGACTTGGAGAATCTCTTTCAGCTGTTCTAAACAAGTTCTCATCTGTTTACAGTCATTTTCTCTGAATTATCCATGTTTTCATGTAGTTTCCTATATTCTGCCTTCTGGTCCAAGTATAAGCTTTGCCCACTTTATCAAACAACTTCCTACACACTGATATGAACTGAGGCAGCTCGGGAACATTGTCTCTCAACTGTGTTATAGAGTGTAGTACTACATTTCAGTGAAGTGTATGGCTTTCCAAAGCTGCCGAACGTGTTTCTTTCTCTATTTCAATGGTATTCTGCCTTGTCTAACACACATTTACCACTCTAGTCTCCTTTAAGTAAAGAATATAGGATTCATACAGTGTTTCATGTCATCTTAACTCGAATTACGGATTTCCCGGATCTTAGCTACCTTTTCTACACTAAGAACTGACTTGGAGAATCTCTTTCAGCTGTTCTAAACAAGCTCTCATCTGTTTACAGTCATTTTCACTGAATTATTCATGTTTTCATGGAGTTTCCTATATTCTGCCTTCTGGTCCAAGTATAAGCTTTGCCCACTTTATCAAACAACTTCCTACACACTGTTATGAACTGAGGCAGCTCGGGAACATTGTCTCTCAACTGTGTTATAGAGTGTAGTACTACATTTCAGTGAAGTGTAAGGCTTTCCAAAGCTGCCGAACGTGTTTCTTTCTCTATTTCAATGGTATTCTGCCTTGTATAACACACATTTACCACTCTAGTCTCCTTTAAGTAAAGAATATAGGATTCATACAGTGTTTCATGTCATCTTAACTCTAATAAGGATTTCCCGATTCTTAGCTATTTTTTCTAAACTAAGAACTGACTTGGAGAATCTCTTTCAGCTGTTCTAAACAAGCTCTCATCTGTTTACAGTCATTTTCACTGAATTATTCATGTTTTCATGGAGTTTCCTATATTCTGCCTTCTGGTCCAAGTATAAGCTTTGCCCACTTTATCAAACAACTTCCTACACACCGTTATGAACTGAGGCAGCTCGGGAACATTGTCTCTCAACTGTGTTATAGAGTGTAGTACTACATTTCAGTGAAGTGTAAGGCTTTCCAAAGCTGCCGAACGTGTTTCTTTCTCTATTTCAATGGTATTCTGCCTTGTATAACACACATTTACCACTCTAGTCTCCTTTAAGTAAAGAATATAGGATTCATACAGAGTTTCATGTCATCTTAACTCGAATAAGGATTTCCCGATTCTTAGCTACCTTTTCTATAATAAGAACTGACTTGGAGCATCTCTTTGAGCTGTTCTAAACAAGTTCTCATCTGTTTACATTCATTTTCTCTGAATTATCCATGTTTTCATGTAGTTTTTTATATTCTGCCTTCTGGTCCAAATATAAGCTCTGCCCACTTTATCAAACAACTTCCTACACACTGTTATGAACTGAGGCAGCTCGGGAACGTTGTCTCTCAACTGTGTTATAGAGTGTAGTACTACATTTCAGTGAAGTGTAAGGCTTTCCAAAGCTGCCGAACATGTTTCTTTCTCTATTTCAATGGTATCCTGCCTTGTATAACACACATTTACCACTCTAGTCTCCTTTAAGTAAAGAATATAGGATTCATACAGTGTTTCATGTCATCTTAACTCGAATTAAGGATTTCCCGGATCTTAGTTACCTTTTCTACACTAAGAACTGACTTGGAGAATCTCTTTCAGCTGTTCTAAACAAGCTCTCATCTGTTTACAGTCATTTTCACTGAATTATTCATGTTTTCATGGAGTTTCCTATATTCTGCCTTCTGGTCCAAGTATAAGCTTTGCCCACTTTATCAAACAACTTCCTACACACTGTTAGGAACTGAGGCAGCTCGGGAACATTGTCTCTCAACTGTGTTATAGAGTGTAGTACTACATTTCAGTGAAGTGTAAGGCTTTCCAAAGCTGCCAAACGTGTTTCTTTCTCTATTTCAATGGTATTCTGCCTTGTATAACACACATTTACCACTCTAGTCTCCTTTAAGTAAAGAATATAGGATTCATACAGTGTTTCATGTAATCTTAACTCGAATTAAGGATTTCCCGGATCTTAGCTACGTTTTCTACACTAAGAACTGACTTGGAGAATCTCTTTCAGCTGTTCTAAACAAGTTCTCATCTGTTTACAGTCATTTTCTCTGAATTATCCATGTTTTCATGTAGTTTCCTATATTCTGCCTTCTGGTCCAAGTATAAGCTTTGCCCACTTTATCAAACAACTTCCTACACACTGATATGAACTGAGGCAGCTCGGGAACATTGTCTCTCAACTGTGTTATAGAGTGTAGTACTACATTTCAGTGAAGTGTAAGGCTTTCCAAAGCTGCCGAACGTGTTTCTTTCTCTATTTCAATGGTATTCTGCCTTGTATAACACACATTTACCACTCTAGTCTCCTTTAAGTAAAGAATATAGGATTCATACAGAGTTTCATGTCATCTTAACTCGAATAAGGATTTCCCGGATCTTAGCTACCTTTTCTACAATAAGAAGTGACTTGGAGTATCTCTTTGAGCTGTTCTAAACAAGTTCTCATCTGTTTACAGTCATTTTCTCTGAATTATCCATGTTTTCATGTAGTTTCCTATATTCTGCCTTCTGGTCCAAGTATAAGCTTTGCCCACTTTATCAAACAACTTCCTACACACTGTTATAAACTGAGGCAGCTCGGGAACATTGTCTCTCAACTGTGTTATAGAGTGTAGTACTACATTTCAGTGAAGTGTAAGGCTTTCCAAAGCTGCCGAACGTGTTTCTTTCTCTATTTCAATGGTATTCTGCCTTGTCTAACACACATTTACCACTCTAGTCTCCTTTAAGTAAAGAATATAGGATTCATACAGTGTTTCATGTCATCTTAACTCGAATTACGGATTTCCCGGATCTTAGCTACCTTTTCTACACTAAGAACTGACTTGGAGAATCTCTTTCAGCTGTTCTAAACAAGCTCTCATCTGTTTACAGTCATTTTCACTGAATTATTCATGTTTTCATGGAGTTTCCTATATTCTGCCTTCTGGTCCAAGTATAAGCTTTGCCCACTTTATCAAACAACTTCCTACACACTGTTATGAACTGAGGCAGCTCGGGAACATTGTCTCTCAACTGTGTTATAGAGTGTAGTACTACATTTCAGTGAAGTGTAAGGCTTTCCAAAGCTGCCGAACGTGTTTCTTTCTCTATTTCAATGGTATTCTGCCTTGTATAACACACATTTACCACTCTAGTCTCCTTTAAGTAAAGAATATAGGATTCATACAGTGTTTCATGTCATCTTAACTCGAATTAAGGATTTCCCGGATCTTAGTTACCTTTTCTACACTAAGAACTGACTTGGAGAATCTCTTTCAGCTGTTCTAAACAAGCTCTCATCTGTTTACAGTCATTTTCACTGAATTATTCATGTTTTCATGGAGTTTCCTATATTCTGCCTTCTGGTCCAAGTATAAGCTTTGCCCACTTTATCAAACAACTTCCTACACACCGTTATGAACTGAGGCAGCTCGGGAACATTGTCTCTCAACTGTGTTATAGAGTGTAGTACTACATTTCAGTGAAGTGTAAGGCTTTCCAAAGCTGCCGAACGTGTTTCTTTCTCTATTTCAATGGTATTCTGCCTTGTATAACACACATTTACCACTCTAGTCTCCTTTAAGTAAAGAATATAGGATTCATACAGAGTTTCATGTCATCTTAACTCGAATAAGGATTTCCCGATTCTTAGCTACCTTTTCTATAATAAGAACTGACTTGGAGCATCTCTTTGAGCTGTTCTAAACAAGTTCTCATCTGTTTACATTCATTTTCTCTGAATTATCCATGTTTTCATGTAGTTTTTTATATTCTGCCTTCTGGTCCAAGTATAAGCTCTGCCCACTTTATCAAACAACTTCCTACACACTGTTATGAACTGAGGCAGCTCGGGAACATTGTCTCTCAACTGTGTTATAGAGTGTAGTACTACATTTCAGTGAAGTGTAAGGCTTTCCATAGCTGCCGAACGTGTTTCTTTCTCTATTTCAATGGTATTCTGCCTTGTATAACACACATTTACCACTCTAGTCTCCTTTAAGTAAAGAATATAGGATTCATACAGTGTTTCATGTAATCTTAACTCGAATTAAGGATTTCCCAGATCTTAGCTACCTTTTCTACACTAAGAACTGACTTGGAGAATCTCTTTCAGCTGTTCTAAACAAGTTCTCATCTGTTTACAGTCATTTTCTCTGAATTATCCATGTTTTCATGTAGTTTCCTATATTCTGCCTTCTGGTCCAAGTATAAGCTTTGCCCACTTTATCAAACAACTTCCTACACACTGTTATGAACTGAGGCAGCTCGGGAACATTGTCTCTCAACTGTGTTATAGAGTGTAGTACTACATTTCAGTGAAGTGTAAGGCTTTCCAAAGCTGCCGAACGTGTTTCTTTCTCTATTTCAATGGTATTCTGCCTTGTATAACACACATTTACCACTCTAGTCTCCTTTAAGTAAAGAATATAGGATTCATACAGTGTTTCATGTCATCTTAACTCGAATTAAGGATTTCCCGGATCTTAGTTACCTTTTCTACACTAAGAACTGACTTGGAGAATCTCTTTCAGCTGTTTTAAAGAAGCTCTCATCTGTTTACAGTCATTTTCACTGAATTATTCATGTTTTCATGGAGTTTCCTATATTCTGCCTTCTGGTCCAAGTATAAGCTTTGCCCACTTTATCAAACAACTTCCTACACACCGTTATGAACTGAGGCAGCTCGGGAACATTGTCTCTCAACTGTGTTATAGAGTGTAGTACTACATTTCAGTGAAGTGTAAGGCTTTCCAAAGCTGCCGAACGTGTTTCTTTCTATATTTCAATGGTATTCTGCCTTGTATAACACACATTTACCACTCTAGTCTCCTTTAAGTAAAGAATATAGGATTCATACAGTGTTTCATGTCATCTTAACTCGAATCAGGATTTCCCGGATCTTAGCTACCTTTTCTACAATAAGAACGTCTTGGAGTATCTCTTTGAGCTGTTCTAAACAAGTTCTCATCTGTTTACAGTCATTTTCTCTGAATTATCCATGTTTTCATGTAGTTTCCTATATTCTGCCTTCTGGTCCAAGTATAAGCTTTGCCCACTTTATCAAACAACTTCCTACACACTGTTATGAACTGAGGCAGCTCAGGAACATTGTCTCTCAACTGTGTTATAGAGTGTAGTACTACATTTCAGTGAAGTGTAAGGCTTTCCAAAGCTGCCAAACGTGTTTCTTTCTCTATTTCAATGGTATTCTGCCTTGTATAACACACATTTACCACTCTAATCTCCTTTAAGTAAAGAATATAAGATTCATACAGTGTTTCATGTAATCTTAACTCGAATTAAGGATTTCCCGGATCTTAGCTACGTTTTCTACACTAAGAACTGACTTGGAGAATCTCTTTCAGCTGTTCTAAACAAGTTCTCATCTGTTTACAGTCATTTTCTCTGAATTATCCATGTTTTCATGTAGTTTCCTATATTCTGCCTTCTGGTCCAAGTATAAGCTTTGCCCACTTTATCAAACAACTTCCTACACACTGTTATGAACTGAGGCAGCTCAGGAACATTGTCTCTCAACTGTGTTATAGAGTGTAGTACTACATTTCAGTGAAGTGTAAGGCTTTTCAAAGCTGCCGAACGTGTTTCTTTCTCTATTTCAATTGTATTCTGCATTGTATAACACACATTTACTACTCTAGTCTCCTTTAAGTAAAGAATATAGGATTCATACAGTGTTCCATGTGATCTTTACTCGAATTAAGGATTTCCCAGATCTTAGCTACGTTTTCTACACTAACAACTGACTTGGAGAATCTCTTTCAACTGTTCTAAACAAGCTCTCATCTGTTTACACTCATTTTCACTGAATTATCCATGTTTTTATGGAGTTTCTTATATTCTGCCTTCTGGTCCAAGTATAAGCTTTGCCCACTTTATCAAACAACTTCCTACACACCGTTATGAACTGAGGCAGCTAGGGAACATTGTCTCTCAACTGTGTTATAAAGTGTAGTACTACATTTCAGTGAAGTGTAAGGCTTTCCAAAGCTGCCGAACGTGTTTCTCTATTTCAATGGTATTCTGCCTTGTATAACACACATTTACCACTCTAGTCTCCTTTATATAAAGAATATAGGATTCATACAGTGTTTCATGTGATCTTAACTCGAATTAAGGATTTCCTGGATCTTAGCTACCTTTTCTAACACTAAGAACTGACTTGGAGAATCTCTTTCAGCTGTTCTAAACAAGCTCTCATCTGTTTACAGTCATTTTCACTGAATTATTCATGTTTTCATGGAGTTTCCTATATTCTGCCTTCTGGTCCAAGTATAAGCTTTGCCCACTTTATCAAACAACTTCCTACACACCGTTATGAACTGAGGCAGCTCGGGAACATTGTCTCTCAACTGTGTTATAGAGTGTAGTACTACATTTCAGTGAAGTGTCAGGCTTTCCAAAGCTGCCGAACGTGTTTCTTTCTCTATTTCAATGGTATTCTGCCTTGTATAACACACATTTACCACTCTAGTCTCCTTTAAGTAAAGAATATAGGATTCATACAGAGTTTCATGTCATCTTAACTCGAATAAGGATTTCCCGGATCTTAGCTACCTTTTCTACAATAAGAAGTGACTTGGAGTATCTCTTTGAGCTGTTCTAAACAAGTTCTCATCTGTTTACAGTCATTTTCTCTGAATTATCCATGTTTTCATGTAGTTTCCTATATTCTGCCTTCTGGTCCAAGTATAAGCTTTGCCCACTTTATCAAACAACTTCCTACACACTGTTATAAACTGAGGCAGCTCGGGAACATTGTCTCTCAACTGTGTTATAGAGTGTAGTACTACATTTCAGTGAAGTGTAAGGCTTTCCAAAGCTGCCGAACGTGTTTCTTTCTCTATTTCAATGGTATTCTGCCTTGTCTAACACACATTTACCACTCTAGTCTCCTTTAAGTAAAGAATATAGGATTCATACAGTGTTTCATGTCATCTTAACTCGAATTACGGATTTCCCGGATCTTAGCTACCTTTTCTACACTAAGAACTGACTTGGAGAATCTCTTTCAGCTGTTCTAAACAAGCTCTCATCTGTTTACAGTCATTTTCACTGAATTATTCATGTTTTCATGGAGTTTCCTATATTCTGCCTTCTGGTCCAAGTATAAGCTTTGCCCACTTTATCAAACAACTTCCTACACACTGTTATGAACTGAGGCAGCTCGGGAACATTGTCTCTCAACTGTGTTATAGAGTGTAGTACTACATTTCAGTGAAGTGTAAGGCTTTCCAAAGCTGCCGAACGTGTTTCTTTCTCTATTTCAATGGTATTCTGCCTTGTATAACACACATTTACCACTCTAGTCTCCTTTAAGTAAAGAATATAGGATTCATACAGTGTTTCATGTCATCTTAACTCGAATTAAGGATTTCCCGGATCTTAGTTACCTTTTCTACACTAAGAACTGACTTGGAGAATCTCTTTCAGCTGTTCTAAACAAGCTCTCATCTGTTTACAGTCATTTTCACTGAATTATTCATGTTTTCATGGAGTTTCCTATATTCTGCCTTCTGGTCCAAGTATAAGCTTTGCCCACTTTATCAAACAACTTCCTACACACCGTTATGAACTGAGGCAGCTCGGGAACATTGTCTCTCAACTGTGTTATAGAGTGTAGTACTACATTTCAGTGAAGTGTAAGGCTTTCCAAAGCTGCCGAACGTGTTTCTTTCTCTATTTCAATGGTATTCTGCCTTGTATAACACACATTTACCACTCTAGTCTCCTTTAAGTAAAGAATATAGGATTCATACAGAGTTTCATGTCATCTTAACTCGAATAAGGATTTCCCGATTCTTAGCTACCTTTTCTATAATAAGAACTGACTTGGAGCATCTCTTTGAGCTGTTCTAAACAAGTTCTCATCTGTTTACATTCATTTTCTCTGAATTATCCATGTTTTCATGTAGTTTTTTATATTCTGCCTTCTGGTCCAAGTATAAGCTCTGCCCACTTTATCAAACAACTTCCTACACACTGTTATGAACTGAGGCAGCTCGGGAACATTGTCTCTCAACTGTGTTATAGAGTGTAGTACTACATTTCAGTGAAGTGTAAGGCTTTCCATAGCTGCCGAACGTGTTTCTTTCTCTATTTCAATGGTATTCTGCCTTGTATAACACACATTTACCACTCTAGTCTCCTTTAAGTAAAGAATATAGGATTCATACAGTGTTTCATGTAATCTTAACTCGAATTAAGGATTTCCCAGATCTTAGCTACCTTTTCTACACTAAGAACTGACTTGGAGAATCTCTTTCAGCTGTTCTAAACAAGTTCTCATCTGTTTACAGTCATTTTCTCTGAATTATCCATGTTTTCATGTAGTTTCCTATATTCTGCCTTCTGGTCCAAGTATAAGCTTTGCCCACTTTATCAAACAACTTCCTACACACTGTTATGAACTGAGGCAGCTCGGGAACATTGTCTCTCAACTGTGTTATAGAGTGTAGTACTACATTTCAGTGAAGTGTAAGGCTTTCCAAAGCTGCCGAACGTGTTTCTTTCTCTATTTCAATGGTATTCTGCCTTGTATAACACACATTTACCACTCTAGTCTCCTTTAAGTAAAGAATATAGGATTCATACAGTGTTTCATGTCATCTTAACTCGAATTAAGGATTTCCCGGATCTTAGTTACCTTTTCTACACTAAGAACTGACTTGGAGAATCTCTTTCAGCTGTTTTAAAGAAGCTCTCATCTGTTTACAGTCATTTTCACTGAATTATTCATGTTTTCATGGAGTTTCCTATATTCTGCCTTCTGGTCCAAGTATAAGCTTTGCCCACTTTATCAAACAACTTCCTACACACCGTTATGAACTGAGGCAGCTCGGGAACATTGTCTCTCAACTGTGTTATAGAGTGTAGTACTACATTTCAGTGAAGTGTAAGGCTTTCCAAAGCTGCCGAACGTGTTTCTTTCTATATTTCAATGGTATTCTGCCTTGTATAACACACATTTACCACTCTAGTCTCCTTTAAGTAAAGAATATAGGATTCATACAGTGTTTCATGTCATCTTAACTCGAATCAGGATTTCCCGGATCTTAGCTACCTTTTCTACAATAAGAACGTCTTGGAGTATCTCTTTGAGCTGTTCTAAACAAGTTCTCATCTGTTTACAGTCATTTTCTCTGAATTATCCATGTTTTCATGTAGTTTCCTATATTCTGCCTTCTGGTCCAAGTATAAGCTTTGCCCACTTTATCAAACAACTTCCTACACACTGTTATGAACTGAGGCAGCTCAGGAACATTGTCTCTCAACTGTGTTATAGAGTGTAGTACTACATTTCAGTGAAGTGTAAGGCTTTCCAAAGCTGCCAAACGTGTTTCTTTCTCTATTTCAATGGTATTCTGCCTTGTATAACACACATTTACCACTCTAATCTCCTTTAAGTAAAGAATATAAGATTCATACAGTGTTTCATGTAATCTTAACTCGAATTAAGGATTTCCCGGATCTTAGCTACGTTTTCTACACTAAGAACTGACTTGGAGAATCTCTTTCAGCTGTTCTAAACAAGTTCTCATCTGTTTACAGTCATTTTCTCTGAATTATCCATGTTTTCATGTAGTTTCCTATATTCTGCCTTCTGGTCCAAGTATAAGCTTTGCCCACTTTATCAAACAACTTCCTACACACTGTTATGAACTGAGGCAGCTCAGGAACATTGTCTCTCAACTGTGTTATAGAGTGTAGTACTACATTTCAGTGAAGTGTAAGGCTTTTCAAAGCTGCCGAACGTGTTTCTTTCTCTATTTCAATTGTATTCTGCATTGTATAACACACATTTACTACTCTAGTCTCCTTTAAGTAAAGAATATAGGATTCATACAGTGTTCCATGTGATCTTTACTCGAATTAAGGATTTCCCAGATCTTAGCTACGTTTTCTACACTAACAACTGACTTGGAGAATCTCTTTCAACTGTTCTAAACAAGCTCTCATCTGTTTACACTCATTTTCACTGAATTATCCATGTTTTTATGGAGTTTCTTATATTCTGCCTTCTGGTCCAAGTATAAGCTTTGCCCACTTTATCAAACAACTTCCTACACACCGTTATGAACTGAGGCAGCTAGGGAACATTGTCTCTCAACTGTGTTATAAAGTGTAGTACTACATTTCAGTGAAGTGTAAGGCTTTCCAAAGCTGCCGAACGTGTTTCTCTATTTCAATGGTATTCTGCCTTGTATAACACACATTTACCACTCTAGTCTCCTTTATATAAAGAATATAGGATTCATACAGTGTTTCATGTGATCTTAACTCGAATTAAGGATTTCCTGGATCTTAGCTACCTTTTCTAACACTAAGAACTGACTTGGAGAATCTCTTTCAGCTGTTCTAAACAAGCTCTCATCTGTTTACAGTCATTTTCACTGAATTATTCATGTTTTCATGGAGTTTCCTATATTCTGCCTTCTGGTCCAAGTATAAGCTTTGCCCACTTTATCAAACAACTTCCTACACACCGTTATGAACTGAGGCAGCTCGGGAACATTGTCTCTCAACTGTGTTATAGAGTGTAGTACTACATTTCAGTGAAGTGTCAGGCTTTCCAAAGCTGCCGAACGTGTTTCTTTCTCTATTTCAATGGTATTCTGCCTTGTATAACACACATTTACCACTCTAGTCTCCTTTAAGTAAAGAATATAGGATTCATACAGAGTTTCATGTCATCTTAACTCGAATAAGGATTTCCCGATTCTTAGCTACCTTTTCTATAATAAGAACTGACTTGGAGCATCTCTTTGAGCTGTTCTAAACAAGTTCTCATCTGTTTACATTCATTTTCTCTGAATTATCCATGTTTTCATGTAGTTTTTTATATTCTGCCTTCTGGTCCAAGTATAAGCTCTGCCCACTTTATCAAACAACTTCCTACACACTGTTATGAACTGAGGCAGCTCGGGAACATTGTCTCTCAACTGTGTTATAGAGTGTAGTACTACATTTCAGTGAAGTGTAAGGCTTTCCATAGCTGCCGAACGTGTTTCTTTCTCTATTTCAATGGTATTCTGCCTTGTATAACACACATTTACCACTCTAGTCTCCTTTAAGTAAAGAATATAGGATTCATACAGTGTTTCATGTAATCTTAACTCGAATTAAGGATTTCCCAGATCTTAGCTACCTTTTCTACACTAAGAACTGACTTGGAGAATCTCTTTCAGCTGTTCTAAACAAGTTCTCATCTGTTTACAGTCATTTTCTCTGAATTATCCATTTTTTCATGTAGTTTCCTATATTCTGCCTTCTGGTCCAAGTATAAGCTTTGCCCACTTTATCAAACAACTTCCTACACACTGTTATGAACTGAGGCAGCTCGGGAACATTGTCTCTCAACTGTGTTATAGAGTGTAGTACTACATTTCAGTGAAGTGTAAGGCTTTCCAAAGCTGCCGAACGTGTTTCTTTCTCTATTTCAATGGTATTCTGCCTTGTATAACACACATTTACCACTCTAGTCTCCTTTAAGTAAAGAATATAGGATTCATACAGTGTTTCATGTCATCTTAACTCGAATTAAGGATTTCCCGGATCTTAGTTACCTTTTCTACACTAAGAACTGACTTGGAGAATCTCTTTCAGCTGTTCTAAACAAGCTCTCATCTGTTTACAGTCATTTTCTCTGAATTATTCATGTTTTCATGGAGTTTCCTATATTCTGCCTTCTGGTCCAAGTATAAGCTTTGCCCACTTTATCAAACAACTTCCTACACACCGTTATGAACTGAGGCAGCTCGGGAACATTGTCTCTCAACTGTGTTATAGAGTGTAGTACTACATTTCAGTGAAGTGTAAGGCTTTCCAAAGCTGCCGAACGTGTTTCTTTCTCTATTTCAATGGTATTCTGCCTTGTATAACACACATTTACCACTCTAGTCTCCTTTAAGTAAAGAATATAGGATTCATACAGTGTTTCATGTCATCTTAACTCGAATCAGGATTTCCCGGATCTTAGCTACCTTTTCTACAATAAGAACGTCTTGGAGTATCTCTTTGCGCTGTTCTAAACAAGTTCTCATCTGTTTACAGTCATTTTCTCTGAATTATCCATGTTTTCATGTAGTTTCCTATATTCTGCCTTCTGGTCCAAGTATAAGCTTTGCCCACTTTATCAAACAACTTCCTACACACTGTTAGGAACTGAGGCAGCTCGGGAACATTGTCTCTCAACTGTGTTATAGAGTGTAGTACTACATTTCAGTGAAGTGTAAGGCTTTCCAAAGCTGCCAAACGTGTTTCTTTCTCTATTTCAATGGTATTCTGCCTTGTATAACACACATTTACCACTCTAATCTCCTTTAAGTAAAGAATATAGGATTCATACAGTGTTTCATGTAATCTTAACTTGAATTAAGGATTTCCCGGATCTTAGCTACGTTTTCTACACTAAGAACTGACTTGGAGAATCTCTTTCAGCTGTTCTAAACAAGTTCTCATCTGTTTACAGTCATTTTCTCTGAATTATCCATGTTTTCATGTAGTTTCCTATATTCTGCCTTCTGGTCCAAGTATAAGCTTTGCCCACTTTATCAAACAATTTCCTACACACTGTTATGAACTGAGGCAGCTCGGGAACATTGTCTCTCAACTGTGTAATAGAGTGTAGTACTACATTTCAGTGAAGTGTATGGCTTTCCAAAGCTGCCGAACGTGTTTCTTTCTCTATTTCAATTGTATTCTGCATTGTATAACACACATTTACTACTCTAGTCTCCTTTAAGTAAAGAATATAGGATTCATACAGTGTTCCATGTGATCTTAACTCGAATTAAGGATTTCCCAGATCTTAGCTACGTTTTCTACACTAACAACTGACTTGGAGAATCTCTTTCAACTGTTCTAAACAAGCTCTCATCTGTTTACACTCATTTTCACTGAATTATCCATGTTTTTATGGAGTTTCCTATATTCTGCCTTCTGGTCCAAGTATAAGCTTTGCCCACTTTATCAAACAACTTCCTACACACCGTTATGAACTGAGGCAGCTCGGGAACATTGTCTCTCAACTGTGTTATAAAGTGTAGTACTACATTTCAGTGAAGTGTAAGGCTTTCCAAAGCTGCCGAACGTGTTTCTCTATTTCAATGGTATTCTGCCTTGTATAGCAAACATTTACCACTCTAGTCTCCTTTATGTAAAGAATATAGGATTCATACAGTGTTTCATGTGATCTTAACTCGAATTAAGGATTTCCCGGATCTTAGCTACCTTTTCTAACACTAAGAACTGACTTGGAGAATCTCTTTCAGCTGTTCTAAACAAGCTCTCATCTGTTTACAGTCATTTTCACTGAATTATTCATGTTTTCATGTAGTTTCCTATATTCTGCCTTCTGGTCCAAGTATAAGCTTTGCCCACTTTATCAAACAACTTCCTACACACTGATATGAACTGAGGCAGCTCGGGAACATTGTCTCTCAACTGTGTTATAGAGTGTATTACTACATTTCAGTGAAGTGTAAGGCTTTCCAAAGCTGCCGAACGTGTTTCTTTCTCTATTTCAATGGTATTCTGTCTTGTATAACACACATTTACCACTCTAGTCTCCTTTAAGTAAAGAATATAGGATTCATACAGTGTTTCATGTCATCTTAACTCAAATTAAGGATTTCCCGGATCTTAGTTACCTTTTCTACACTAAGAACTGACTTGGAGAATCTCTTTCAGCTGTTCTAAACAAGCTCTCATCTGTTTACAGTCATTTTCACTGAATTATTCATGTTTTTATGGAGTTTCCTATATTCTGCCTTCTGGTCCAAGTATAAGCTTTGCCCACTTTATCAAACAACTTCCTACACACCGTTATGAACTGAGGCAGCTCGGGAACATTGTCTCTCAACTGTGTTATAAAGTGTAGTACTACATTTCAGTGAAGTGTAAGGCTTTCCAAAGCTGCCGAACGTGTTTCTCTATTTCAATGGTATTCTGCCTTGTATAACACACATTTACCACTCTAGTCTCCTTTAAGTAAAGAATATAGGATTCATACAGTGTTTCATGTCATCTTAACTCGAATCAGGATTTCCCGGATCTTAGCTACCTTTTCTACAATAAGAACGGACTTGGAGTATCTCTTTGAGCTGTTCTAAACAAATTCTCATCTGTTTACAGTCATTTTCTCTGAATTATCCATGTTTTCATGTAGTTTCCTATATTCTGCCTTCTGGTCCAAATATAAGCTTTGCCCACTTTATCAAACAACTTTCTACACACTGATATGAACTGAGGCAGCTCGGGAACATTATCTCTCAACTGTGTAGTACTACATTTCAGTGAAGTGTAAGGCTTTCCAAAGCTGCCGAACGTGTTTCTTTCTCTATTTCAATGGTATTCTGCCTTGTATAACACACATTTACCACTCTAGTCTCCTTTAAGTAAAGAATATAGGATTCATACAGAGTTTCATGTCATCTTAACTCGAATAAGGATTTCCCGGATCTTAGCTACCTTTTCTACAATAAGAAGTGACTTGGAGGATCTCTTTGAGCTGTTCTAAACAAGTTCTCATCTGTTTACAGTCATTTTATCTGAATTATCCATGTTTTCATGTAGTTTCCTATATTCTGCCTTCTGGTCCAAGTATAAGCTTTGCCCACTTTATCAAACAACTTCCTACACACTGTTATGAACTGAGGCAGCTCGGGAACATTGTCTCTCAACTGTGTTATAGAGTGTAGTACTACATTTCAGTGAAGTGTAAGGCTTTCCAAAGCTGCCGAACGTGTTTCTTTCTCTATTTCAATGGTATTCTGCCTTGTATAACACACATTTACCACTCTAGTCTCCTTTAAGTAAAGAATATAGGATTCATACAGTGTTTCATGTCATCTTAACTCGAATTAAGGATTTCCCGGATCTTAGTTACCTTTTCTACACTAAGAACTGACTTGGAGAATCTCTTTCAGCTGTTCTAAACAAGCTCTCATCTGTTTACAGTCATTTTCTCTGAATTATTCATGTTTTCATAGAGTTTCCTATATTCTGCCTTCTGGTCCAAGTATAAGCTTTGCCCACTTTATCAAACAACTTCCTACACACCGTTATGAACTGAGGCAGCTCGGGAACATTGTCTCTCAACTGTGTTATAGAGTGTAGTACTACATTTCAGTGAAGTGTAAGGCTTTCCAAAGCTGCCGAACGTGTTTCTTTCTCTATTTCAATGGTATTCTGCCTTGTATAACACACATTTACCACTCTAGTCTCCTTTAAGTAAAGAATATAGGATTCATACAGTGTTTCATGTCATCTTAACTCGAATCAGGATTTCCCGGATCTTAGCTACCTTTTCTACAATAAGAACGTCTTGGAGTATCTCTTTGCGCTGTTCTAAACAAGTTCTCATCTGTTTACAGTCATTTTCTCTGAATTATCCATGTTTTCATGTAGTTTCCTATATTCTGCCTTCTGGTCCAAGTATAAGCTTTGCCCACTTTATCAAACCACTTCCTACACACTGTTAGGAACTGAGGCAGCTCGGGAACATTGTCTCTCAACTGTGTTATAGAGTGTAGTACTACATTTCAGTGAAGTGTAAGGCTTTCCAAAGCTGCCAAACGTGTTTCTTTCTCTATTTCAATGGTATTCTGCCTTGTATAACACACATTTACCACTCTAATCTCCTTTAAGTAAAGAATATAGGATTCATACAGTGTTTCATGTAATCTTAACTCGAATTAAGGATTTCCCGGATCTTAGCTACGTTTTCTACACTAAGAACTGACTTGGAGAATCTCTTTCAGCTGTTCTAAACAAGTTCTCATCTGTTTACAGTCATTTTCTCTGAATTATCCATGTTTTCATGTAGTTTCCTATATTCTGCCTTCTGGTCCAAGTATAAGCTTTGCCCACTTTATCAAACAATTTCCTACACACTGTTATGAACTGAGGCAGCTCGGGAACATTGTCTCTCAACTGTGTAATAGAGTGTAGTACTACATTTCAGTGAAGTGTATGGCTTTCCAAAGCTGCCGAACGTGTTTCTTTCTCTATTTCAATTGTATTCTGCATTGTATAACACACATTTACTACTCTAGTCTCCTTTAAGTAAAGAATATAGGATTCATACAGTGTTCCATGTGATCTTAACTCGAATTAAGGATTTCCCAGATCTTAGCTACGTTTTCTACACTAACAACTGACTTGGAGAATCTCTTTCAACTGTTCTAAACAAGCTCTCATCTGTTTACACTCATTTTCACTGAATTATCCATGTTTTTATGGAGTTTCCTATATTCTGCCTTCTGGTCCAAGTATAAGCTTTGCCCACTTTATCAAACAACTTCCTACACACCGTTATGAACTGAGGCAGCTCGGGAACATTGTCTCTCAACTGTGGTATAAAGTGTAGTACTACATTTCAGTGAAGTGTAAGGCTTTCCAAAGCTGCCGAACGTGTTTCTCTATTTCAATGGTATTCTGCCTTGTATAGCAAACATTTACCACTCTAGTCTCCTTTATGTAAAGAATATAGGATTCATACAGTGTTTCATGTGATCTTAACTCGAATTAAGGATTTCCCGGATCTTAGCTACCTTTTCTAACACTAAGAACTGACTTGGAGAATCTCTTTCAGCTGTTCTAAACAAGCTCTCATCTGTTTACAGTCATTTTCACTGAATTATTCATGTTTTCATGTAGTTTCCTATATTCTGCCTTCTGGTCCAAGTAGAAGCTTTGCCCACTTTATCAAACAACTTCCTACACACTGATATGAACTGAGGCAGCTCGGGAACATTGTCTCTCAACTGTGTTATAGAGTGTAGTACTACATTTCAGTGAAGTGTAAGGCTTTCCAAAGCTGCCGAACGTGTTTCTTTCTCTATTTCAATGGTATTCTGTCTTGTATAACACACATTTACCACTCTAGTCTCCTTTAAGTAAAGAATATAGGATTCATACAGTGTTTCATGTCATCTTAACTCAAATTAAGGATTTCCCGGATCTTAGTTACCTTGTCTACACTAAGAACTGACTTGGAGAATCTCTTTCAGCTGTTCTAAACAAGCTCTCATCTGTTTACAGTCATTTTCACTGAATTATTCATGTTTTTATGGAGTTTCCTATATTCTGCCTTCTGGTCCAAGTATAAGCTTTGCCCACTTTATCAAACAACTTCCTACACACCGTTATGAACTGAGGCAGCTCGGGAACATTGTCTCTCAACTGTGTTATAAAGTGTAGTACTACATTTCAGTGAAGTGTAAGGCTTTCCAAAGCTGCCGAACGTGTTTCTCTATTTCAATGGTATTCTGCCTTGTATAACACACATTTACCACTCTAGTCTCCTTTAAGTAAAGAATATAGGATTCATACAGTGTTTCATGTCATCTTAACTCGAATCAGGATTTCCCGGATCTTAGCTACCTTTTCTACAATAAGAACGGACTTGGAGTATCTCTTTGAGCTGTTCTAAACAAATTCTCATCTGTTTACAGTCATTTTCTCTGAATTATCCATGTTTTCATGTAGTTTCCTATATTCTGCCTTCTGGTCCAAATATAAGCTTTGCCCACTTTATCAAACAACTTTCTACACACTGATATGAACTGAGGCAGCTCGGGAACATTATCTCTCAACTGTGTAGTACTACATTTCAGTGAAGTGTAAGGCTTTCCAAAGCTGCCGAACGTGTTTCTTTCTCTATTTCAATGGTATTCTGCCTTGTATAACACACATTTACCACTCTAGTCTCCTTTAAGTAAAGAATATAGGATTCATACAGTGTTTCATGTAATCTTAACTCGAATTAAGGATTTCCCGGATCTTAACTACCTTTTCTACACTAAGAACTGACTTGGAGAATCTCTTTCAGCTGTTCTAAACAAGTTCTCATCTGTTTACAGTCATTTTCTCTGAATTATCCATGTTTTCATGTAGTCTCCTATATTCTGCCTTCTGGTCCAAGTATAAGCTTTGCCCACTTTATCAAACAACTTCCCACACAGTGTTATGAACTGAGGCAGCTCGGGAACATTGTCTCTCAACTGTGTTATAGAGTGTAGTACTACATTTCAGTGAAGTGTAAGGCTTTCCAAAGCTGCCGAACGTGTTTCTTTCTCTATTTCAATGGTATTCTGCCTTGTAAAGCACACATTTACCACTCTAGTCTCCTTTAAGTAAAGAATATAGGATTCATAGTGTTTCATGTCATCTTAACTCGAATTAAGGATTTCCCGGATCTTAGCTACCTTTTCTACACTAAGAACTGACTTGGAGAATCTCTTTCAGCTGTTCTAAACAAGCTCTCATCTGTTTACAGTCATTTTCACTGAATTATTCATGTTTTCATGTTGTTTCCTATATTCTGCCTTCTGGTCCAAGTATAAGCTTTGCCCACTTTATCAAACAACTTCCTACACACAGTTATGAACTGAGGCAGCTCGGGAACATTGTCTCTCAACTGTGTTATAGAGTGTAGTACTACATTTCAGTGAAGTGTAAGGCTTTCCAAAGCTGCCGAACGTGTTTCTTTCTCTATTTCAATGGTATTCTGCCTTGTATAACACACATTTACCACTCTAGTCTCCTTAAAGTAAAGAATATAGGATTCATAGTGTTTCATGTCATCTTAACTTGAATTAAGGATTTCCCGGATCTTAGCTGCCTTGCCTACACTAAGAACTGACTTGGAGAATCTCTTTCAGCTGTTCTAAACAAGCTCTCATCTGTTTACAGTCATTTTCACTGAATTATCCATGTTTTCATGTAGTTTCCTATATTCTGCCTTCTGGTCCAAGTATAAGCTTTGCCCACTTTATCAAACAATTTCCTACACACTGTTATGAACTGAGGCAGCTCGGGAACATTGTCTCTCAACTGTGTTATAGAGTGTAGTACTACATTTCAGTGAAGTGTAAGGCTTTCCAAAGCTGCCGAACGTGTTTCTTTCTCTATTTCAATGGTATTCTGCCTTGTATAACACACATTTACCACTCTAGTCTCCTTTAAGTAAAGAATAGAGGATTCATACAGTGTTTCATGTCATCTTAACTCGAATTAAGGATTTCCCGGATCTTAGCTACCTTTTCTACACTAAGAACTGACTTGGAGAATGTCTTTGAGCTGTTCTAAACAAGTTCTCATCTGTTTACAGTCATTTTCTCTGAATTATCCATGTTTTCATGTAGTTTCCTATATTCTGCCTTCTGGTCCAAGTATAAGCTTTGCCCACTTTATCAAACAACTTCCTACACACTGTTATGAACTGAGACAGCTCGGGAACATTTTCTCTCAACTGTGTTATAGAGTGTAGTACTACATTTCAGTGAAGTGTAAGGCTTTCCAAAGCTGCCGAACGTGTTTCTTTCTCTATTTCAATGGTATTCTGCCTTGTATAACACACATTTACCACTCTAGTCTACTTTAAGTAAAGAATATAGGATTCATACAGTGTTTCATGTCATCTTAACTCGAATTAAGGATTTCCCGGATCTTAGCTACCTTTTCTACACTAAGAACTGACTTGGAGAATCTCTTCCAGCTGTTCTAAACAGCTCTCATCTGTTTACAGTCATTTTCACTGAATTATTCATGTTTTCATGTTGTTTCCTATATTCTGCCTTCTGGTCCAAGTATAAGCTTTGCCCACTTTATCAAACAATTTCCTACACACTGTTATGAACTGAGGCAGCTCGGGAACATTGTCTCTCAACTGTGTTATAGAGTGTAGTATTACATTTCAGTGAAGTGTAAGGCTTTCCAAAGCTGCCGAACGTGTTTCTTTCTCTATTTCAATGGTATTCTGCCTTGTATAACACACATTTACCACTCTAGTCTCCTTTAAGTAAAGAATATAGGATTCATACAGAGTTTGATGTCATCTTAACTCGAATAAGGATTTCCCGGATCTTAGCTACCTTTTCTACAATAAGAACTGACTTGGAGTATCTCTTTGAGCTGTTCTAAACAAGTTCTCATCAGTTTACAGTCATTTTCTCTGAATTATCCACTTTTTCATGTAGTTTCCTATATTCTGCCTTCTGGTCCAAGTATAAGCTTTGCCCACTTTATCAAACAATTTCCTACACACTGTTATGAACTGAGGCAGCTCGGGAACATTGTCTCTCAACTGTGTTATAGAGTGTAGTACTACCTTTCAGTGAAGTGTATGGCTTTCCAAAGCTGCCGAACGTGTTTCTTTCTCTATTTCAATGGTATTCTGCATTGTATAACACACATTTACTACTCTAGTCTCCTTTAAGTAAAGAATATAGGATTCATACAGTGTTCCATGTGATCTTAACTCGAATTAAGGATTTCCCAGATCTTAGCTACCTTTTCTACACTAACAACTGACTTGGAGAATCTCTTTCAGCTGTTCTAAACAAGCTCTAATCTGTTTACAGTCATTTTCACTGAATTATTCATGTTTTCATGTAGTTTCCTATATTCTGCCTTCTGGTCCAAGTATAAGCTTTGCCCACTTTATCAAACTACTTCCTACACACTGTTATGAACTGAGGCAGCTCGGGAAAATTGTCTCTCAACTGTGTTATAGAGTGTAGTACTACATTTCAGTGAAGTGTAAGGCTTTCCAAAGCTGCCGAACGTGTTTCTTTCTCTATTTCAATGGTATTCTGCCTTGTATAACACACATTTACCACTCTAGTCTCCTTTAAGTAAATAATAGAGGATTCATACAGTGTTTCATGTCATCTTAACTCGAATTAAGGATTTCCCGGATCTTAGCTACCTTTTCTACACTAAGAACTGACTTGGAGAATGTCTTTGAGCTGTTCTAAACAAGTTCTCATCTGTTTACAGTCATTTTCTCTGAATTATCCATGTTTTCATGTAGTTTCCTATATTCTGCCTTCTGGTCCAAGTATAAGCTTTGCCCACTTTATCAAACAACTTCCTACACACTGTTATGAACTGAGGCAGCTCGGGAACATTGTCTCTCAACTGTGTTATACAGTGTAGTACTACATTTCAGTGAAGTGTAAGGCTTTCCAAAGCTGCCAAACGTGTTTCTTTCTCTATTTCAATGGTATTCTGCCTTGTATAACACACATTTACCACTCTAGTCTCCTTTAAGTAAAGAATATAGGATTCATACAGTGCTTCATGTGATCTTAACTCCAATTAAGGAATTCCCGGATCTTAGCCACCTTATCTACACTAAAAACTGACTTGGAGAATCTCTTTCAGCTATTCTTACAAGCTCTCATCTGCTGACAGTCATTTTCACTGAATTATTCATGATTTCATGTAGTTTCCTATATTCTACTTTCTGGTCCAAGTATAAGCTATGCCCACTTTATCAAACAACTTCCCACACACTGTTATGAACTGAGGCAGCTCGGGAACATTGTCTCTCAACTGTGTTATAGAGTGTAGTACTACATTTCAGTGAAGTGTAAGGCTTTCCAAAGCTGCCGAACGTGTTTCTTTCTCTATTTCAATGGTATTCTGCCTTGTATAACACACATTTACCACTCTAGTCTCCTTTAAGTAAAGAATATAGGATTCATACAGTGTTTCATGTCATCTTAACTCAAATCAGGATTTCCCGGATCTTAGCTACCTTTTCTACAATAAGAACGGACTTGGAGTATCTCTTTGAGCTGTTCTAAACAAGTTCTCATCTGTTTACACTCATTTTCTCTGAATTATACATGTTTTCATGTAGTTTCCTATATTCTGCCTTCTGGTCCAAGTATAAGCTTTGCCCACTTTATCAAACAACTTCCTACACACTGTTATGTACTGAGGCAGCTCGGGAACATTGTCTCTCAACTGTGTTATAGAGTGTAGTACTACATTTCAATGAAGTGTAAAGCTTTCCAAAGCTGCCGAACGTGTTTCTTTCTCTATTTCAATGGTATTCTGACTTGCATAACACACATTTACCACTCTAGTCTCCTTTAAGTAAAGAATATAGGATTCATACAGTGTTTCATGTGATCTTAACTCGAATTAAGGAATTCCCGGATCTTAGCCACCTTATCTACACTAAAAACTGACTTGGAGAATCTCTTTCAGCTGTTCTAAACAAGCTCTCATCTGTTTACAGAAATTTTCTCTGAATTTTCCATGTTTTCATGTTTTTTCCTATATTCTGCCTTCTGGTCGAAGTATAAGCTTTGCCCACTTTATCAAACAACTTCCTACACACTGTTAGGAACTGAGGCAGCTCGGGAACATTGTCTCTCAACTGTGTTATAGAGTGTAGTACTACATTTCAGTGAAGTGTAAGGCTTTCCCAAGCTGCCGAACGTGTTTCTTTCTCTATTTCAATGGTATTCTGCCTTGTATAACACTCATTTACCACTCTAGTCTCCTTTAAGTGAAGAATATAGGATTCATACAGTGTTTCATGTCATCTTAACTCGAATTAAAGATTTCCCGGATCTTAGCTACCTTTTCTACACTAAGAACTGACTTGGAGAATCTCTTTCAGCTATTCTTACAAGCTCTCATCTGCTGACAGTCATTTTCACTGAATTATTCATGATTTCATGTAGTTTCCTATATTCTACCTTCTGGTCCAAGTATAAGCTATGCCCACTTTATCAAACAACTTCCCACACACTGTTATGAACTGAGGCAGCTCGGGAACATTGTCTCTCAACTGTGTTATAGAGTGTAGTACTACATTTCAGTGAAGTGTAAGGCTTTCCAAAGCTGCCGAACGTGTTTCTTTCTCTATTTCAATGGTATTCTGCCTTGTATAACACACATTTACCACTCTAGTCTCCTTTAAGTAAAGAATATAGGATTCATACAGTGTTTCATGTCATCTTAACTCAAATCAGGATTTCCCGGATCTTAGCTACCTTTTCTACAATAAGAACGGACTTGGAGTATCTCTTTGAGCTGTTCTAAACAAGTTCTCATCTGTTTACACTCATTTTCTCTGAATTATACATGTTTTCATGTAGTTTCCTATATTCTGCCTTCTGGTCCAAGTATAAGCTTTGCCCACTTTATCAAACAACTTCCTACACACTGTTATGTACTGAGGCAGCTCGGGAACATTGTCTCTCAACTGTGTTATAGAGTGTAGTACTACATTTCAGTGAAGTGTTAAGCTTTCCAAAGCTGCCGAACGTGTTTCTTTCTCTATTTCAATGTTATTCTGACTTGCATAACACACATTTACCACTCTAGTCTCCTTTAAGTAAAGAATATAGGATTCATACAGTGTTTCATGTAATCTTAACTCGAATTAAGGATTTCCCAGATCTTAGCTACCTTTTCTACACTAAGAACTGACTTGGAGAATCTCTTTCAGCTGTTCTAAACAAGTTCTCATCTGTTTACAGTCATTTTCTCTGAATTATCCATGTTTTCATGTAGTTTCCTATATTCTGCCTTCTGGTCCAAGTATAAGCTTTGCCCACTTTATCAAACAATTTCCTACACACTGTTATGAACTGAGGCAGCTCGGGAACATTGTCTCTCAACTGTGTTATAGAGTGTAGTACTACATTTCAGTGAAGTGTAAGGCTTTCCAAAGCTGCCGAACGTGTTTCTTTCTCTATTTAAATGGTATTCTGTCTTGTATAACAAACATTTACCACTCTAGTCTCCTTTAAGTAAAGAATATAAGATTCATACAGTGTTTCATGTGATCTTAACTCGAATTAAGGATTTCCCGGATCTTAGCTACCTTTTCTAACACTAAGAACTGACTTGGAGAATCTCTTTCAGCTGTTCTAAACAAGCTCTCATCTGTTTACAGTCATTTTCACTGAATTATTCATGTTTTCATGTAGTTTCCTATATTCTGCCTTCTGGTCCAAATATAAGTTTTGCCCACTTTATCAAACAACTTTCTACACACTGTTATGAACTGAGGCAGCTCGGGAACATTGTCTCTCAACTGTGTTATAGAGTGTAGTAATACATTTCAGTGAAGTGTAAGGCTTTCCAAAGCTGCCGAACGTGTTTCTTTCTCTATTTCAATGGTATTCTGCCTTGTATAACACACATTTACCACTCTAGTCTCCTTTAAGTAAAGAATATAGGATTCATACAGTGTTTCATGTAATCTTAACTCGAATTAAGGATTTCCCGGATCTTAACTACCTTTTCTACACTAAGAACTGACTTGGAGAATCTCTTTCAGCTGTTCTAAACAAGTTCTCATCTGTTTACAGTCATTTTCTCTGAATTATCCATGTTTTCATGTAGTTTCCTATATTCTGCCTTCTGGTCCAAGTATAATCTTTGCCCACTTTATCAAACAACTTCCTACACACTGTTATGAACTGAGGCAGCTCGGGAAAATTGTCTCTCAACTGTGTTATAGAGTGTAGTACTACATTTCAGTGAAGTGTAAGGCTTTCCAAAGCTGCCGAACGTGTTTCTTTCTCTATTTCAATGGTATTCTGCCTTGTATAACACACATTTACCACTCTAGTCTCCTTTAAGTAAATAATAGAGGATTCATACAGTGTTTCATGTCATCTTAACTCGAATTAAGGATTTCCCGGATCTTAGCTACCTTTTCTACACTAAGAACTGACTTGGAGAATGTCTTTGAGCTGTTCTAAACAAGTTCTCATCTGTTTACAGTCATTTTCTCTGAATTATCCATGTTTTCATGTAGTTTCCTATATTCTGCCTTCTGGTTCAAGTATAAGCTTTGCCCACTTTATCAAACAACTTCCTACACACTGTTATGAACTGAGGCAGCTCGGGAACATTGTCTCTCAACTGTGTTATACAGTGTAGTACTACATTTCAGTGAAGTGTAAGGCTTTCCAAAGCTGCCAAACGTGTTTCTTTCTCTATTTCAATGGTATTCTGCCTTGTATAACACACATTTACCACTCTAGTCTCCTTTAAGTAAAGAATATAGGATTCATACAGTGCTTCATGTGATCTTAACTCCAATTAAGGAATTCCCGGATCTTAGCCACCTTATCTACACTAAAAACTGACTTGGAGAATCTCTTTCAGCTATTCTTACAAGCTCTCATCTGCTGACAGTCATTTTCACTGAATTATTCATGATTTCATGTAGATTCCTATATTCTACTTTCTGGTCCAAGTATAAACTATGCCCACTTTATCAAACAACTTCCCACACACTGTTATGAACTGAGGCAGCTCGGGAACATTGTCTCTCAACTGTGTTATAGAGTGTAGTACTACATTTCAGTGAAGTGTAAGGCTTTCCAAAGCTGCCGAACGTGTTTCTTTCTCTATTTCAATGGTATTCTGCCTTGTATAACACACATTTAGCACTCTAGTCTCCTTTAAGTAAAGAATATAGGATTCATACAGTGTTTCATGTCATCTTAACTCAAATCAGGATTTCCCGGATCTTAGCTACCTTTTCTACAATAAGAACGGACTTGGAGTATCTCTTTGAGCTGTTCTAAACAAGTTCTCATCTGTTTACACTCATTTTCTCTGAATTATACATGTTTTCATGTAGTTTCCTATATTCTGCCTTCTGGTCCAAGTATAAGCTTTCCCCACTTTATCAAACAACTTCCTACACACTGTTATGTACTGAGGCAGCTCGGGAACATTGTCTCTCAACTGTGTTATAGAGTGTAGTACTACATTTCAATGAAGTGTAAAGCTTTCCAAAGCTGCCGAACGTGTTTCTTTCTCTATTTCAATGGTATTCTGACTTGCATAACACACATTTACCACTCTAGTCTCCTTTAAGTAAAGAATATAGGATTCATACAGTGTTTCATGTGATCTTAACTCGAATTAAGGAATTCCCGGATCTTAGCCACCTTATCTACACTAAAAACTGACTTGGAGAATCTCTTTCAGCTGTTCTAAACAAGCTCTCATCTGTATACAGAAATTTTCTCTGAATTTTCCATGTTTTCATGTTTTTTCCTATATTCTGCCTTCTGGTCGAAGTATAAGCTTTGCCCACTTTATCAAACAACTTCCTACACACTGTTAGGAACTGAGGCAGCTCGGGAACATTGTCTCTCAACTGTGTTATAGAGTGTAGTACTACATTTCAGTGAAGTGTAAGGCTTTCCAAAGCTGCCGAACGTGTTTCTTTCTCTATTTCAATGGTATTCTGCCTTGTATAACACTCATTTACCACTCTAGTCTCCTTTAAGTGAAGAATATAGGATTCATACAGTGTTTCATGTCATCTTAACTCGAATTAAAGATTTCCCGGATCTTAGCTACCTTTTCTACACTAAGAACTGACTTGGAGAATCTCTTTCAGCTATTCTTACAAGCTCTCATCTGCTGACAGTCATTTTCACTGAATTATTCATGATTTCATGTAGTTTCCTATATTCTACCTTCTGGTCCAAGTATAAGCTATGCCCACTTTATCAAACAACTTCCCACACACTGTTATGAACTGAGGCAGCTCGGGAACATTGTCTCTCAACTGTGTTATAGAGTGTAGTACTACATTTCAGTGAAGTGTAAGGCTTTCCAAAGCTGCCGAACGTGTTTCTTTCTCTATTTCAATGGTATTCTGCCTTGTATAACACACATTTACCACTCTAGTCTCCTTTAAGTAAAGAATATAGGATTCATACAGTGTTTCATGTCATCTTAACTCAAATCAGGATTTCCTGGATCTTAGCTACCTTTTCTACAATAAGAACGGACTTGGAGTTTCTCTTTGAGCTGTTCTAAACAAGTTCTCATCTGTTTACACTCATTTTCTCTGAATTATACATGTTTTCATGTAGTTTCCTATATTCTGCCTTCTGGTCCAAGTATAAGCTTTGCCCACTTTATCAAACAACTTCCTACACACTGTTATGTACTGAGGCAGCTCGGGAACATTGTCTCTCAACTGTGTTATAGAGTGTAGTACTACATTTCAGTGAAGTGTAAGGCTTTCCAAAGCTGCCGAACGTGTTTCTTTCTCTATTTAAATGGTATTCTGTCTTGTATAACAAACATTTACCACTCTAGTCTCCTTTAAGTAAAGAATATAAGATTCATACAGTGTTTCATGTGATCTTAACTCGAATTAAGGATTTCCCGGATCTTAGCTACCTTTTCTAACACTAAGAACTGACTTGGAGAATCTCTTTCAGCTGTTCTAAACAAGCTCTCATCTGTTTACAGTCATTTTCACTGAATTATTCATGTTTTCATGTAGTTTCCTATATTCTGCCTTCTGGTCCAAATATAAGTTTTGCCCACTTTATCAAACAACTTTCTACACACTGTTATGAACTGAGGCAGCTCGGGAACATTGTCTCTCAACTGTGTTATAGAGTGTAGTAATACATTTCAGTGAAGTGTAAGGCTTTCCAAAGCTGCCGAACGTGTTTCTTTCTCTATTTCAATGGTATTCTGCCTTGTATAACACACATTTACCACTCTAGTCTCCTTTAAGTAAAGAATATAGGATTCATACAGTGTTTCATGTAATCTTAACTCGAATTAAGGATTTCCCGGATCTTAACTACCTTTTCTACACTAAGAACTGACTTGGAGAATCTCTTTCAGCTGTTCTAAACAAGTTCTCATCTGTTTACAGTCATTTTCTCTGAATTATCCATGTTTTCATGTAGTTTCCTATATTCTGCCTTCTGGTCCAAGTATAATCTTTGCCCACTTTATCAAACAACTTCCTACACACTGTTATGAACTGAGGCAGCTCGGGAAAATTGTCTCTCAACTGTGTTATAGAGTGTAGTACTACATTTCAGTGAAGTGTAAGGCTTTCCAAAGCTGCCGAACGTGTTTCTTTCTCTATTTCAATGGTATTCTGCCTTGTATAACACACATTTACCACTCTAGTCTCCTTTAAGTAAATAATAGTGGATTCATACAGTGTTTCATGTCATCTTAACTCGAATTAAGGATTTCCCGGATCTTAGCTACCTTTTCTACACTAAGAACTGACTTGGAGAATGTCTTTGAGCTGTTCTAAACAAGTTCTCATCTGTTTACAGTCATTTTCTCTGAATTATCCATGTTTTCATGTAGTTTCCTATATTCTGCCTTCTGGTTCAAGTATAAGCTTTGCCCACTTTATCAAACAACTTCCTACACACTGTTATGAACTGAGGCAGCTCGGGAACATTGTCTCTCAACTGTGTTATACAGTGTAGTACTACATTTCAGTGAAGTGTAAGGCTTTCCAAAGCTGCCAAACGTGTTTCTTTCTCTATTTCAATGGTATTCTGCCTTGTATAACACACATTTACCACTCTAGTCTCCTTTAAGTAAAGAATATAGGATTCATACAGTGCTTCATGTGATCTTAACTCCAATTAAGGAATTCCCGGATCTTAGCCACCTTATCTACACTAAAAACTGACTTGGAGAATCTCTTTCAGCTATTCTTACAAGCTCTCATCTGCTGACAGTCATTTTCACTGAATTATTCATGATTTCATGTAGATTCCTATATTCTACTTTCTGGTCCAAGTATAAGCTATGCCCACTTTATCAAACAACTTCCCACACACTGTTATGAACTGAGGCAGCTCGGGAACATTGTCTCTCAACTGTGTTATAGAGTGTAGTACTACATTTCAGTGAAGTGTAAGGCTTTCCAAAGCTGCCGAACGTGTTTCTTTCTCTATTTCAATGGTATTCTGCCTTGTATAACACACATTTACCACTCTAGTCTCCTTTAAGTAAAGAATATAGGATTCATACAGTGTTTCATGTCATCTTAACTCAAATCAGGATTTCCCGGATCTTAGCTACCTTTTCTACAATAAGAACGGACTTGGAGTATCTCTTTGAGCTGTTCTAAACAAGTTCTCATCTGTTTACACTCATTTTCTCTGAATTATACATGTTTTCATGTAGTTTCCTATATTCTGCCTTCTGGTCCAAGTATAAGCTTTCCCCACTTTATCAAACAACTTCCTACACACTGTTATGTACTGAGGCAGCTCGGGAACATTGTCTCTCAACTGTGTTATAGAGTGTAGTACTACATTTCAATGAAGTGTAAAGCTTTCCAAAGCTGCCGAACGTGTTTCTTTCTCTATTTCAATGGTATTCTGACTTGCATAACACACATTTACCACTCTAGTCTCCTTTAAGTAAAGAATTTAGGATTCATACAGTGTTTCATGTGATCTTAACTCGAATTAAGGAATTCCCGGATCTTAGCCACCTTATCTACACTAAAAACTGACTTGGAGAATCTCTTTCAGCTGTTCTAAACAAGCTCTCATCTGTATACAGAAATTTTCTCTGAATTTTCCATGTTTTCATGTTTTTTCCTATATTCTGCCTTCTGGTCGAAGTATAAGCTTTGCCCACTTTATCAAACAACTTCCTACACACTGTTAGGAACTGAGGCAGCTCGGGAACATTGTCTCTCAACTGTGTTATAGAGTGTAGTACTACATTTCAGTGAAGTGTAAGGCTTTCCAAAGCTGCCGAACGTGTTTCTTTCTCTATTTCAATGGTATTCTGCCTTGTATAACACTCATTTACCACTCTAGTCTCCTTTAAGTGAGGAATATAGGATTCATACAGTGTTTCATGTCATCTTAACTCGAATTAAAGATTTCCCGGATCTTAGCTACCTTTTCTACACTAAGAACTGACTTGGAGAATCTCTTTCAGCTATTCTTACAAGCTCTCATCTGCTGACAGTCATTTTCACTGAATTATTCATGATTTCATGTAGTTTCCTATATTCTACCTTCTGGTCCAAGTATAAGCTATGCCCACTTTATCAAACAACTTCCCACACACTGTTATGAACTGAGGCAGCTCGGGAACATTGTCTCTCAACTGTGTTATAGAGTGTAGTACTACATTTCAGTGAAGTGTAAGGCTTTCCAAAGCTGCCGAACGTGTTTCTTTCTCTATTTCAATGGTATTCTGCCTTGTATAACACACATTTACCACTCTAGTCTCCTTTAAGTAAAGAATATAGGATTCATACAGTGTTTCATGTCATCTTAACTCAAATCAGGATTTCCTGGATCTTAGCTACCTTTTCTACAATAAGAACGGACTTGGAGTTTCTCTTTGAGCTGTTCTAAACAAGTTCTCATCTGTTTACACTCATTTTCTCTGAATTATACATGTTTTCATGTAGTTTCCTATATTCTGCCTTCTGGTCCAAGTATAAGCTTTGCCCACTTTATCAAACAACTTCCTACACACTGTTATGTACTGAGGCAGCTCGGGAACATTGTCTCTCAACTGTGTTATAGAGTGTAGTACTACATTTCAGTGAAGTGTAAGGCTTTCCAAAGCTGCCGAACGTGTTTCTTTCTCTATTTAAATGGTATTCTGCCTTGTATAACAAACATTTACCACTCTAGTCTCCTTTAAGTAAAGAATATAAGATTCATACAGTGTTTCATGTGATCTTAACTCGAATTAAGGATTTCCCGGATCTTAGCTATATTTTCTAACACTAAGAACTGACTTGGAGAATCTCTTTCAGCTGTTCTAAACAAGCTCTCATCTGTTTACAGTCATTTTCACTGAATTATTCATGTTTTCATGTAGTTTCCTATATTCTGCCTTCTGGTCCAAATATAAGCTTTGCCCACTTTATCAAACAACTTCCCACACAGTGTTATGAACTGAGGCAGCTTGGGAACATTGTCTCTCAACTGTGTTATAGAGTGTAGTACTACATTTCAGTGAAGTGTAAGGCTTTCCAAAGCTGCCGAACGTGTTTCTTTCTCTATTTCAATGGTATTCTGCCTTGTAAAGCACACATTTACCACTCTAGTCTCCTTTAAGTAAAGAATATAGGATTCATAGTGTTTCATGTCATCTTAACTCGAATTAAGGATTTCCCGGATCTTAGCTACCTTGTCTACACTAAGAACTGACTTGGAGAATCTCTTTCAGCTGTTCTAAACAAGCTCTCATCTGTTTACAGTCATTTTCACTGAATTATCCATGTTTTCATGTAGTTTCCTATATTCTGCCTTCTGGTCCAAGTATAAGCTTTGCCCACTTTATCAAACAATTTCCTACACACTGTTATGAACTGAGGCAGCTCGGGAACATTGTCTCTCAACTGTGTTATAGAGTGTAGTACTACATTTCAGTGAAGTGTAAGGCTTTCCAAAGCTGCCGAACGTGTTTCTTTCTCTATTTCAATGGTATTCTGCCTTGTATAACACACATTTACCACTCTAGTCTCCTTTAAGTAAAGAATAGAGGATTCATACAGTGTTTCATGTCATCTTAACTCGAATTAAGGATTTCCCGGATCTTAGCTACCTTTTCTACACTAAGAACTGACTTGGAGAATGTCTTTGAGCTGTTCTAAACAAGTTCTCATCTGTTTACAGTCATTTTCTCTGAATTATCCATGTTTTCATGTAGTTTCCTATATTCTGCCTTCTGGTCCAAGTATAAGCTTTGCCCACTTTATCAAACAATTTCCTACACACTGTTATGAACTGAGGCAGCTCGGGAACATTGTCTCTCAACTGTGTTATAGAGTGTAGTACTACATTTCAGTGAAGTGTAAGGCTTTCCAAAGCTGCCGAACGTGTTTCTTTCTCTATTTCAATGGTATTCTGCCTTGTATAACACACATTTACCACTCTAGTCTCCTTTAAGTAAAGAATATAGGATTCATACAGTGTTTCATGTCATCTTAACTCGAATTAAGGATTTCCCGGATCTTAGCTACCTTTTCTACACTAAGAACTGACTTGGAGAATCTCTTTCAGCTGTTCTAAACAAGCTCTCATCTGTTTACAGTCATTTTCACTGAATTATTCATGTTTTCATGGAGTCCTATATTCTGCCTTCTGGTCCAAGTATAACCTTTGCCCACTTAATGAAGCAACTTCCTACACACTGTTATGAACAGTGGCATCTCAGGAACATTGTCTCTCAACTGTGTTATAGAGTGTAGTACTACAATTCAGTGAAGTGTAAGGCTTTCCAAAGCTGCCGAACGTGTTTCTTTCTCAATTTCAATGGTATTCTGCCTTGTAGGACACACATTTACCACTGTAGTCTCCTTTAAGTAAACAATATCGTATTCATACTTTGTTTCATGGGATCTTAACTCGAATTAAGGATTTCCCGAATCTTAGCTACCTTTTCTATACTAAGAACTGACTTGGAGAATCTTTTTATGCTGTTCTAAACGAGTTCTCATCTCTTTACTGTCATTTTCTCTGTATTATTCATGTTTTCATGTAGTTTCCTATATCCTGCCTTCTAGTCCATGTATAAGCTTTGCCCATATATACAAACAACTTCCTACACACTGTTATGAACAGAGGCAGCACGGGAACATTGTCTCTCAACTGTGTTATAGAGTGTAGTAATACATTAAAGTGAAGTGTAAGGCTTTCCAAATATCCCGAACGTGTTTCTTTCTCTATTTCAATGGTATACTGCCTTGTATGACACACATTTACCACTCTAGTCTCCCTCAAGTAAAGAATATAGGATCATACAGTGTTTCATGTGATCTTAACTAGAATTAAGGATTTCCCGGATCTTAACTACCTTATCTACAATAAGAACTGACTTGGAGAATCTCTATCAGCAGTTCTAAAGCAGTTCTCATCTGTTTACAGTCATTTTCTCTGAATTATTCATGTTTTCATGTAGTTTCCTATATTCTGCCTTCTGGTACAAGTATAATCTTTGCCCACTTTATCAAACAACTTCCTACACACTGTTATGAACAGAGGCAGCACGGGAACATTGTCTCTCAACTGTGTTATAGAGTGTAGTACTATATTTCAGTGAAGTGTATGGCTTTTCAAAGCTTCCGAACGTGTTTCTTTCTCTATTTCAATGGTATACTGACTTGTATGACACACATTTACCACTCTAGTCTCCCTTAAGTAAAAAATATAGGATTCATACAGTGTTTCATGTGATCTTAACTCGAATTAAGGAATATAGGAAACTACATGAAAACATGTGTAATTCAGAGAAAATGACTATAAACAGATGAGAAATCATTTAGAACAGCTAAAAGAGATTCTCCAAGTCAGTTCTTAGTGTAGAAAAGGTAGCTAAGATCCGGGAAATCCTGAGTTCGAATTAAGGTCACATGAAACACTGTATAAATCCTATATTGTTTACTTAAAAGATATTGGAATGGTAAATATGTGTCCTACAAGGCAAAATACCATAGATATAGAGGAAGAAACAAGTTACGCAGCTTTGGAAAGTCTTACACTTCACTGCAATGTAGTATTACACTCTATAACATAGTTGAGAGACAATGTTCCCAAGGTTTTCAGGTTCATAACAATGTTTAGGTAGTTGTTTTTTCTGGTTCCCAATGCTTATACCTGGAAAAGAAGGCCTAATGTTAGATAATATGAGAAAACATCAGTAATTCTGGGAAAATAAAAGTAAATAGATGAGAACACGCATAGAACATGTATAAAGCACTTCTCCAAGTCTGTTGTTAGTTTCAAAAAGGTATCTAGGATCCAGGAAATCCTTAATTATAGTTCAGATCACATGAAACAGTGTATAAATCCCATATTGTTTACATAAAGGAGCCTGGAAAGGTAAATGTGTGTCATACAAGGCAGAATACCAATGAAATAGAGAAAATAACACGTTAGGTAGCTTTGGTAAGCTTTACATTTCACTGCAATGTAGTATTACACTCTATAACATAGTTGAGAGACAATGTTTCCGAGCTTCTTGTGTTCATAACAGTGTGTAGGAAGTTGTTTGTATATGTGGGCAAAGCTTATACATGAACAAGTAGGCATAATATAGGAAACTACAAGAAAAAATGAATAATTCATATAAAATGTCAGTAAATAGATGAGAACTCATTTAGAACAGCTGAAACAGACTATCCAAGTCAGATCTTAGTGTAGAAAGGTTTCTAAGATCCAAGAAATCCATAATTAGAGTTTAGAGAACATGAATCATTATATGAATCCTATATTTTTTCTTATTGGAGCCTAGAACTTTACACGTATGTCACACAAAGCTTGAAAGAGAGAAATAAGCAAATTAAGCAGCTTTGGAAAGCCCTAAAGTTCACTTAATGTAGCATTACACTCTATAACATAATTGAGAGACAATGTTCCCGAGGTTTTCAGGTTCATAACTATGTTTAGGTAGTTTTTTGTCCATGTTCCCAATGCTTATACCTGGACCAGAAGGCCTAATGTTAGAAACTATGAGAAAACATCAGTAATTCTTAGAATATAACAGTAAATAGATGAGAACTCGCATAGAACATGTATAAAACACTTCTCCAAGTCTGTTGTTAGTTTAAAAAAAGGTATCTACGATCCAAGAAATCCTTAATTAGAGTTCAGATTACATGAAACAGTGTACAAATCCTATATTGTTTACTTAAAGGAGCCTGGAATGGTAAATGTGTGTCATACAAGGCAGAATACCATTGAAATAGAGAAAGGAACACGTTCAGCAGCTTTGGAAAGCCTTACACTTCACTGCAATGTAGTAATACACTCTATAACATAGTTGAGAGAAAATGTTCCTGAGGTTTTCAGGTTCATAACAGTGTTTATGAAGTTGTTTGTCCATGTTCCCAATGCTTATACCTGGACCTGAAGGCCTAATGTTAGAAACTATGAGAAAACATCAGTAATTCTAAGAAAATAACAGTAAATAGATAAGAATTCCCATAGAACAAGTATAAAGCACTTCTCCAAGTCTGTTGTTAGTTTATAAAAGTTTTATGATCCAGGAAATTCTTAATTCAAGTTCAGATCACATGATACAATGTATAAATCCTATATTGTTTACTGAAAGGAGCCTTCAATGATAAATTTGAGTCATACCAGGCAGAATACCATTGAAATAGAGAAAGAAATATGTTAGGCAGTTTTGGAAAGCCTTACACTTCACTGCAATGTAGTATTACACTCTATTACATGGTTGAGAGACAATGTTCCCGAGGTTTTCAGGTTCAAAACAGTGTTTAGGTAGTGGTTTGTCCATGTTCCCAATGCTTATACCTGGTCCAGAAGGCCTAATGTTAGAAACTATGAGAAAACATCTGAAATTCTGGGAAAATAAAAGTATATAGATGAGATCTGGAATTGAACATGTATAAAACACTTCTCTAAGTCTGTTGTTAGTGTATAAAAGTATCTATGATCCAGAAAATCCTTAATTAGAGTTCAGATCACATGAAACACTGTATAAATCCTATATTGTTTACTTAAAGGAGCCTAGAATTGTAAATGTGTGACATACAAGGCAGAATACCATTGAAATAGAGAAAGGAACATGTTAGGCAGCTTTGGAAAGCCTTTCACGTCACTTCAATGTAGTATTGCACTCTATAACACAGTTGAGAGACAATGTTCCTGAGCTTCTTGTGTTCATAACAGTGTGTAGTAAGTTCTTTGTATATGTGGGCAAAGCTTATATATGGACAAGAAGGCATAAAATAGGAAACTACATGAAAACATGAATAGTTCAGAGAAAATGTCAGAAAATAGATGAGAACTCATTTAGATCAGCTCAAACAGATTCTCCAGGTTAGTTCTTAGTGTAGAATAGATATCTAAGATCCAGAAAATCCTTAATTAGATTTCAGATCACATGAAACAGTGTATGAATCCTATATTGTTTAGTTAAATGAGCCTAGAAAGGTAAAAGTGTGTCATACAAGGCAGATTACCATTGAAATAGAGAAATAAACACATTAAGCAGCTTTGGAAAGCTTACACTTCACTGAAATATAGTATTACACTCTCTAACATAGTTGAGAGACAATGTTACCAGCTTCTTCTGTTTATAACAGTATGTTGGAAGTTCTTTTTATATGTGGGCAAAGCTTATACATGGACAAGAAGGCATAATTTAGGAAACTACATGAAAACCTGAATAATTCAGAGAAAATGTCAGTAAATAGATGAGAATTCGTTTAGAACAGCTGAAACAGATTCTCCAAGTTAGTTCTTAGTGTACAAAGGTATATAAGATCCAGGATATTCTAAAATAGAGTTAAGATCACATCAAACAGTGTACGAATCCTATATTGTTTACTTAAAGGAACCTAGAAAGATAAATGTTGTCCTACAGGTAGAATACTATTGAAATAGAGAAATAAACATATTAAGCAGCTTATGGAAGCCTTACACTTCACTTCAATGTAGTATTATACTCTATAACATAGTTGATACAATGTTCCCGAGCTTCTTCTATTCATAACAGTGTGTAGGACATTGTTTGTATATGTGGGCAAAGCTTATACTTGGACAAGAAAGCATAATATAGGACACTACATGAAAACATGAATAATTCAGAGAAAATGTCAGTAAATAGATTAGAACTCATTTAGAACAGCTGAAACAGATTCTCCAAGTCAGTTCTTAGTGTAAAAATGTATCTAAGATCCAGGAAATTCTTAATTAGAGTTCAGATCACATGAAACAGTGAATGAATCCTACATTGTTTACTTAAAGGAGCCTAGAACGGTAAATGTGTGTCATACAGGCAGAATACCATTGAAATAGAGAAAGAAACACTTTAGGCAGCTTTGGAAAGCCTTACACTTCACTGCAATGTAGTATTACACTCTATAACATAGTTGAGAGACAATGTTCCCGACCTTCTTCTGTTCGTAACAGTGTGTAGGAAGTTGTTTGTATGTGTGGGCTATGCTTATACTTATACAAGAAGGCCTAATAAAGGAAACAAAATGAAAACATGAATAATTCAGAGTAAATGAGAGTAAATAGATGAGAACTAGTTTAGAACAGGTGAAACAGATTTTCCAATCAGTTCTTAGTGTAGAAAAGGGATCTAACATCCAGGAATTCCTTAATTCGAGTTGAGAGCACATGAAACAGTGTATGAATCCTATATTTTTACTAACTGAAGCCCAGAACCTTAAATGTATGTCACACAAAGCTTGAAAGACAGAAATAATCAAATTAAGCAGCTTTAGAAAGCCTTACAGTTCACTGTAATTTAGCATTACACTCTATAACATAGTTGAAAGACAATGTTCCCGAGCCTTTTCTGTTCATAACAGTGTGTGGGAAGTTGTTTGTATATGTGGGCAAAGCTTATATTGGACAAGAAGGCCCAATATAGGAAATTACATGAAAACATGAATAATTCATAGAAAATGTCAATAAATGATAAGAACTCTTTCAGAAGAACTGAAACAGATTCTCCAAGTCAGTTCTTAGTGTAGAAAGTTATCTAAGATCCAGGAAATTCTAAGTTAGAGTTCAGATCATATCAAACAGTGTATGAATCCTATATTGTGTACTTAAAGGAGCCTGGAATGGTAAATGTTGTCATACAGGCAGAATTCCATTGAAATAGAGAAATAAACACATTATGCTGCTTGTGAAGCCTTACACTTCACTGCAATGTACAATATTATTACACTCTATCACATAGTTGAGAGACAATGTTCCTGAGCTTCTTCTGTTCATAACAGTGTGTAGGAAGTTGTTTTTATATGTGGGTAAAGCTTATACTTAGAAAAGAAGGCATAATATAGGAAACTATATGAAAACATGAATAATTCAGAATAAATGACAGTAAATAGATGAGAACTCATTTAGAACAGCTGAAACAGATTCTCCAAGTCAGTTCTTAGTGTAAAAAGGTATCAAACATCCAAGAAATACTTAATTAGAGTTTAAAGCAATGAAACAGTATATGAATCCTATATTGTTTACTTAAAGGAGCCTAGAAAGGTAAATGTTGTCATACAGGCAGAATTCCATTGAAATGGAGAAATAAACACTTTATGCAGCTTGTGAAGCCTTACACTTCCCTGCAATGTAGTATTACACTCTACAACATAGTTGAGAGACAATGTTCCCGAGGTTTACAGGTTCATAACAGTGTGAACTCATATTCAACGTGTATAAAACACTTCTCCAATTCTGTTGTTCATTTATAAAAGGTATCTACCATCTAGGAAATGATTAATTAGAGTCAAGATCACATGAAACATTGTAAGAAACCTATATTGTTTATTTAAAGGAGCCTAGAACAATAAATGTGTGTCATACAAGGTAGAGTGCCATTGAAATAGAGAAAGAAACACATTAAGCAGCTTTGGAAAGCCTTATACTTCACTGCAATGTAGGATTACACTCTATAACATAGTTGATAGACAATGTTCCCTAGCTTCTTCTGTTCATAACAGTGTGTAGGAAGTTCTTTGTATATGTGGGCTATACTTTTACTTGGACAATAAGGCCTACTATAGGAAACTACATGAAAACATGAATAATTCAGATAAAATGTCAGTAAATAGATGAGAACTCATTTAGAATAGCTAAAACAGATTCTCCAAGTCAGATTTTAGTGTAGAAAAGTTATCTAAGACCCAGGAAATGCTTAATTAGAGTTAAGAGCACATTAAGCAGTGTATGAAACCTCTTTTGTTTACTTAAAATAACCTAGAACTTTACATGTGTGTCATACAAGGCTTGAAAGAGAGAAATAAGCAAATTGAGCAGCTTTGGAAAGCCTTACAGATCACTGTAATGTAGCATTACAATCTATAACATAGTTGATAGACAATGTTCCCTAGCTTCTTCTGTTCATAACAGTGTGTAGGAAGTTGTTTGTATATGTGGGCTATGGTTATACTTGGACAGGTATGCCAAATATAGGAAACTACTTGAAAACATGAATAATTCAAAGAAAATGTCAGTAAATACATGAGAACTCGTTTAGAACAGGTGAAACAGATTCTCCAAGACAGTTGTTAGTGTAGAAAAGTTATCTAACATCCAGGAATTCCTTAATTCGAGTTGAGAGTTCATTAAACAGTGTATGAGTCCTTTATTTCTTACTTAAAGGAGCCTAGAACTTTAAATGTATGTCACACAAAGCTTGAAATAGAGAAATAAGCAAATTAAGTAGGTACGGAAAGCCTTACACTTTACTGAAATGTATCATTAAACTCTATTACATATTGATAGCTGAGAGACAATGTTCTCGAGCTTTTCAGGTTCATAACAGTGTTTAGGTAGCTGTTTGTCCATGTTCCCAATGCTTATACCTAGACAAGAAGGACTAATGTTAGAAACTACAAGAAAACATCAGTAATTCTGGGAAAATAACAGAAAATAGATGTGAACTCACATAGAACATGTATAAAACACTTCTGCAACTCTGCTGTTAGTTTATAAAAGGTATCTACGATCCAGGAAATCCTTCATTGAGCAGCTGGAAAAATCCTTACAGTTCACTGCATTGTAGCATTGAACGCTATAACATAGTTGAGAGACAATGTTCCAGAACTTCTCAGGTTCATAACCGTGTGTAGGAAGTCGTTTGTCCTTATCCCCAATGCTTATACTTTGACAACAAGGCCTAATATTGGGAACTACAAGAAAATATCAGTAATTCAGGGAAAATAACATTAAATAGATGAGTACTCGCATAGAACATGTAGAAAACACTTCTCCAAGTCTGTTGTTTGTGTATAAAAAGAATCTAAGATCCAGGAAATCCTTATTACAGTAAAGAGCTCATTAAACAGTGTATGAAACCTCTGTTATTTCTTAATGGAGCCTAGAAGTGTAAATATCTGTCATACAAGGCAAAATAGTCTTAAAATAGACAAATAAGCACATTTCAGCATCTTTGGAAAGCCTTACACTTCACCGCAATGTAGTATTAAACTCTATAATATAGGTGAGATACAATGTTCCTGAGCTTCTCAGGTTGATAACAGTGTGAGAACTCGCATGTAATATGTAGAAAACACTTCTCCAAGTCTGTTCTTAGTGTATAAAAGATATTTATGAGCCAGGAAATCCTTAATTAGAGTTACAATCACAATAAGCAGTGTGTGAATCTTATATTATTTACTTAAAGGAACCTAGAAGTTTATTTTTTTTGCATCCAATATCTTTATTTTTTTAAATAAATTTTTATTGTTCATATTATTACAAATGTTCCTTTCCCCACCACACCATTGCTCTCCTCCACCAGGTTCCCACCCCACCCTCTGCCCTTTCCCCTCTCCCCATTGTCCTCGTCCATAGGTGCACAGTTAATGTTCAGTCTCTTCCCACATCCCCCTGTGCCCTTTTCCCCAAGAATCATCAGTTCACTCCCCTTCCATACCTCTGATTCTATTACATTCAACAGTTAATATTGTTCATCAGATTTTTTTTAAATTTCCTTGGTTTTTAGATTCACTTGTTGATAGTTACGTATTTGTTGTTCATAATTTTTATCTTTATTTACTTTCTCTTCTGAAAGAACCCCCTTCAGCAATTCATATAATTCTGGTTTGTTTTTTGATGAACTCCTTTAGCTTTTTTTTTTTTTTTATTAGTGAAGCTCTTTATCTGACCTTCGATTCTGAGTAATAGCTTTGCTGGATAGATTATCTTTGGCTGTAGGTTCTTACTATTCATCACCTCGAATATTTCTTGCCATTCCTGTCTGGCCTGCATGGTTTCTGTTGAGAAATCAGCTGACAATCGTATAGGTGCTCCTTTATAGGTAACTACCTTCTTTGCTCTTGCTGCTTTTAATATTCTCTCTTTGCCTTTGGCTCTTGGAATTTTAATTATGATTTGTCTTGGTTTGGTCCTCTTTGGATTCCTTTTGTTTGTAGTTCTGTGTGCTTCCTGGACTTGTAAGTCTAATTCTTTCACCAGATGGGGGAAGTTTTCTGTCACTATTTCTTTCAGAATGTTTTCGATATCTTGCTCTCTCTCATCTTCCGGGACCCCCATAATTCTGATGTTGGTTCGCTTGAAGTTGTCCCAGAGGTTTCTTACATTATGTTCAATTTTCTGGATTCTCTTGCCTTCTAGGTTCTGTGGAGGAGTGTCTTCTGGCTCTTTACGTTCCAAATCTTTGACTTGATTCTTTTGATCTTCCATTCTGTTTTTAGGACTCTCTATAATATTTTTTTATTTCAGACAATGTATTCTTTATTTCTTGTTGATCCCTTATCATTTCTTGTTGATCCCTTATCATTTCTTATTGATTCCTTATTAATTCTAGTTGATCTCTTTTCATATCCTCATAGGTCTTATCAATCTTTTCTAGGAAATTCTTGAAAAACTTTATAAGCGTAGATTTGAACTCTATGTCCAGTCGCTTTTTGTCCTCCATTTCTTTCATTTGTAATCTATTTTGTTGTCGCATTTCCCAGCTACAGATGGGATGGCATTTCAGGGTGGAGCCTACAGCCTTGGCTTCCGTCAGCCCCGTGGCTCCTGGGTCTCAGAGTCCTTCAGTCCACGCTGCAAGTGCCTCTGAGAGAAAGGTGCCCTTGATTTTCGCCTGCTACCAAACAGTCTAGGCTTTCGCCAAATGAGCCCGGTATTGGGGTTCAGTTCAGTTGGAAGTGGAGCTGGAGGTGGCATTCATAGCAGTCTGGAGCCCCAGTCTCCTTTCCGCCAGGGCAATCCCACGGCACAGCCAACCATCCCTTCTCTGTGCACAACGTGCAAGCCACCGGGACCTCCTTTCGCCGTTCCCCCAAGGATCCGCCTCGCAGCCCAGCTTCCTATGGATGAGCCTGGGTCCCCGGGGTCTGGCCTAGAACTGGGGTTCAGAGCAATCGGAACTGGGGCCCAGCACAGTTGGAGCTTTTATCTCCTTCCTGCAAGGGAATGCCAGCCAGGCACTCAGCCTCCCTCCTCTCTAGCTCCATCTCTCCGGTTCTGTCCTCTCTGCAAGCGCGGCATGTCTCCGTACCTTAGGCTTTTACAACTCCTCTGCGCTTCCTTCTGGTTTTCTGCTTACTTCTCGCTGTAGAATTTCCAGTCAGTCGACTTTCCTGTAGTTCTGGGTAATGTCCATTTTATATTTTAGTTGTATTTTATTGAAATTGTTGTGTGCGGCTGCGGCTAGGTGTCTACCTGAGCAGCCATCTTGGATTCTACAGGAACCTAGAAGTTTAAATGTGTGTCACACAAGGCTTGAAAGAGAGAAATAAGCACAATTAAGCAACTGGAGAAAGCCTTACACTTCACTGCAATATAGCATTGAACTCTATAACATAGTTGAGAGACAATATTCCAGAGCTTCTCAGGTTCATAACCGTGTGTAGGAAGTTGTTTGTCCATATCCCCAATGCTTATACTTTGACAACAAGGCCTAATGTTGGAAACTACAAGAAAATATCATTAATTCAGGGAAAATAACATTAAATAGATGAGAACTCACATAGAACATGTAGAAAACACTTCTCCAAGTCTGTTGTTTGTGTATAAAAGGAATCTAAGATCCAGGAAATCCTTATTACAGTAAAGAGCTCATTAAACTGTGTATGAAATCTCTATTATTTCTTAATGGAGCCTAGAAGTGTAAATGTGTGTCATACAAAGCAAAATATCCTTGAAATAGACAAATAAGCACATTTCAGCATCTTTGGAAAGCCTTACACATCACTGCAATGTAGTATTAAACTCTATAATATAGGTGAGATACAATGTTCCTGAGCTTCTCAGGTTGTTAACAGCGTGAGAACTCGCGTGTAATATGTAGGTAACACTTCTCCAAGTAAGTTGTTTGTGTAGAAAGGTATTTAACATCCAGGAAATCCTTAATTAGAGTTAAGAGCACATGAAACAGTGTATGAAGACTTTTTATTTAATTAAAGTAGCATGGAACTGTAAATGTGTGCCATGCAAGACAGAATATCCTTTAAATAGAGAAATAAGCATATTTAAGCAGCTTTGGAAAGCTTTTGACTTCACTGTAATGTAGCATTAAACTCTAAAACATAGTTGAGAGACAATGTTCCAGAGCTTCTCAGGTTCAAAACAGTGTTTAGGTATTTGTTTGTCCATGTTCCCAATGCTTATACTTGAACAAGAAAGCCTAATATTGGAAACTAGAAGAAAACAGTAATTCAGAGAAAATAACAGTAAATAGATGAGAACTCGCATAGAACATGTAGAAAACAATTCTCCAAGTCAGTTGTTAGGGTAGAAAATGTTTCTAAGATCCAGGAAAACCTTAATTACACTAAAGAGATCATTAAATAGTGTATGAAAACAATAAACCAAAAAAACCACATAATTATAAAGGTATGTCATACAAGACAGAAATCCTTGAAATAGAGAAATAAACATATTTAAGTAACTTTGGAAACCCTTACACTTCACTGAAATGTAGCATTAAATTCTATAACAGAGTTGAAAGACAATATTCCCTCACACTAACCATAAACCTATCCCTAACCCTAACCCTAGTCCTAACCCTAACCCTAACCCTAACCCTAACCCTAACCCTAGCCCTAACCCTAACCCTAGTTCTAACCCTAAACCTAACCCTAATCCTAACCCTAGCCCTAACCCTAACCCTAGCCCTAACCCTAACCCTAGCTTCCCAGCTTCATAACAGTGTGTAGCAAGTTGTTTGTCCTTGTGGGCAATGCTTATATTTGGATAAGAAGGCCTAATATATGGAACCACGAGAAAAAATGAGTAATACAGAGAAATCAACAGTAAATAGATGAGACCTCATATAAAACAGCTGAAACAGATTTCTACAAGTCAGTTATTAGTGGAGAAAAGGAATCTAAGACCCAGGCAATCTTTAATTAAATGTAACAGCACATTAAACAGTGTATGAAACCTCTATTATTTTCTTAAGGTAGCCTAGAACTTTAAATGTGTGTCACACAAGGCTTGAAAGAGAGAAATAAGCACTATTAAGCAGCTTTGGAAATCCTTAGACTTTACTGCATTGTAGCATTAAACTCTAAAACATAGTTGAGAGACAATGTTTCCAAGCTTCTCGGGTTCATAACAGTGTTCAGGAAGTTGTTTGTACATGTGGGCAATGCTTACACTTGGACAAGAAGGCCTAATATAGGAAACTACATGAAAACATGAATAAATCAGAGAAAATAACAGTAAATAGATGAGAACTCGTTTAGAACAGGTGAAACAGATTCTCCAAGTCAGTTGTTAGTATAGAAAAGGTATCTAATATCCAGGAATTCCTTAATTAGAGTTAAGAGCACATTAAACAGTGTATGAATCCCATATTATTTACGTAAAGGAGCCCAGATCTTTAAATACGTGTCACACAAGGCTTGAAAGAGAGAAATAAGCACAATTAAGCAACTGGAGAAAGCCTTAGACTTCACTGCAATGTAGCATTGAACTCTATAACATAGTTGAGGGACAATGTTCCAGAGCTTGTCAGGTTCATAACCGTGTGTAGGAAGTTGTTTGTCCATATCTCCAATGCTTATATTTTGACAAGAAGTCCTAATATTGGAAACTATAAGAAAATATCAGTAATTCAGGGAAAATAACAGTAAATAGATGAATACTGGCATAGAACATGTAGAAAACACTTCTCCAAGTCTGTTGTTTGTGTATAAAAGGAATCTAAGATCCAGGAAATCCTTAATTACAGTAAAGAGCTCATTAAACCGTGTAGGAACCCTCTATTATTTACTTAAAGGAGCCTAGAACTGTAAATGTGTGACATGCAAGGCAAAATATCCTTGATATAGAGAAATACGCACATTTCAGCATCTTTGGAAAGTCTTAGACTTCACAGCAATGTAGTATTCAACTCTATAATATAGGTGAGAATCAATGTTCCTGAGTTATTCAGGTTGTTAACAGTGTGAGAACTCGCATGTAATATGTAGGAAACACTTCTCCAAGTAAGTTGTTTTTGTAGAAAGGTATCTAACATCCAGGAAATACTTAATTAGAGTTAAGAGCACATAAAACAGTGTATGAAACCTCTATTATTTACTTAAAGTAGCCTAGCACTGTAAATGTGTGTCATGCAAGACAGAATATCCTTGAAATAGAGAAATAAGCATATTTAAGCAGCTTTGGAAAGCTTTTGACTTCACTGTAATGTAGCATTAAACTCTATAACATAGTTGAGAGATAATGTTCCAGAGCTTCTCAGGTTCAAAACAGTGTTTAGGTAGTTGTTTGTCCATGTTCCCAATGCTTATACTTGGACAAGAAAGCCTAATATTGGAAACTAGAAGAAAACAGTAATTCAGAGAAAATAACAGTAAATAAATGAGAACTCGCATAGAACATGTAGAAAACACTTCTACAAGTCAGTTGTTAGTGTAGAAAAGGTATGTAAGATCCAGGAAAACCTTATTTATACTAAAGAGATCATTAAAACCTATATTATGTACTTAAAGGAGCACATAACTATAAATGTATGTCATAAAAGACAGAAATCCTTGAAATAGAGAAATAAACATATTTAAGTAGCTTTGGAAACCCTTACACTTCACTGAAATGTAGCATTAAACTCTATAACAGAGTAGAAAGACAATACTCCCTCACCCTAACCATAACCGTAGCCCTAACCCTATCACTAACCCTACCCCTAACCCTAACACTAGCCCTAACCCTAACCCTAGCCCTAACTTTAACCCTAGCTTCCCAGCTTCATAACAGTGTGTAGCAAGTTGTTTGTCCTTGTGGGCAATGCTTATAATTAGATAAGAAGTCCTAATATATAAAACAATTAAGCAACTTTGGAAATCCTTAGACTTCACTGCATTGTAGCATTAAACTCTAAAACATAGTTGAGAGACAATGTTCACGAGCTTCTCGGGTTCATAACAGTGTGCACGAAGTTGTTTGTACATGTGGGCAATGCTTATACTTGGACAAGAAGGCCTAATATTGGAAACTACAAGAAAACATCAGTAATTCAGGGAAAATAACAGTAAATAGATGAGAACTCCCATAGGACATCTAGAAAACATTTCTCCAAGTCTGTTGTTAGTTTATAAAATGTATCTACGATCCAGGAAATCCTTAATTAGAGTTAAGATCACATTAAACAGTGTATGAATTATTTACTTACAGGAGCCTAGAATGGTAAATGGGTGTCATACAAGGAAAAATATCCTTGAAATAGACAAATAAACAATTTAAGCAACTTTGGAAAGACTCCTGCTTCATGATAATGTAGCATTTAACTCTATAATATAGTTGAGAGACAATGTTCCAGAGCTTCTCAGGTTCATAACCTTGTGTAGAAAGTTGTTTGTCCATATTCCAATGCTTATTCTTTGAAAAAGAGGCCTAATATTGGGAACTACAAGAAAACATCAGTAATACAGAGAAAACTACATTAAATAGATGATAACTTGTATCGAACTGGTGAAACAGATTCTCCAAGTCAGTTGAAAAGGTATCTAAGATCCAGGAAATCCTTAATTAGAGTTACGATCACATTAAACAGTGTATGAACCCTACATTATTTACTTAAAGGTGCTTGGAACTTTAAATAAGTCTCAAACAAGGCTTGAATGAGAGAAATAAGCATAATTAAGCAGCTTTGGAAAGCCTTACCCTTCACTATAATGTACTATTAAACTCTATAACATCACTAATTCCGGGAAAATAACAGTAAACAGATGAGAATTAGCATAGAACAGGTGAAACAGATTTCTCTAAGTCAGTTGTTAGTGTAGAGAAGGTATCTAAGATCCAGAAAATCCTTAATTAAACTTAAGAGCACATTAAACTCAATATGAAACCTCATACAAGTCTTGAAAGAGTGAAATAAGCACAATTCAGCAGCTTTGAAAAGCCTTAGACTTCACTACAATTTAGCTTTAAACTCTATAACGTAGTTGAGAGACAATGTTACCCTGCTCTTAGGTTCATAACAGTGTGTTTGTTTAAGTAGGCAATGCTTATACTTATACAAGAAGGCCTAATATAGGCAACTACATGAAAACATGAGTAATTCAGCGAAAATAACAGTAAATAGATGAGAACTCGTTTAGAACAGGTTAAACAGGTTCCTTTTCTACACTAACAACTTACTTGGAGAAGTGTTTTCTACATGTACTATGAGAGTTCTCGTCTATTTTCTGTTATTTTTTCTGAATTACTCAGGTTTTCTTGTAGTTTCCTATATTAGGATTTCTTGTCCAATTATAAGCATTGCCCATATGTACAAACAATTTCCTACACAATGTTATGAAGCTGAGAACTCGGGAACATTGTCTCTCAACCATGTTTTAGAGTTTAATGCTACATTGCAGTGAAGTCTAAGGCTTTCCAAAGCTGCTTAATTGTGTTTATTTCTCTCTTTCAATCCCTGTATGTCACACATTTAAACTTCTAGGCCCCTTTAAGTAAATAATAGAGGTTTCATACACTGATTCATGTGCTCTTAACTCTAATTAAGAATTTCCTGGATCTTCAATACATTTCTACAATAACAACTAACGTGGAGAAGAGTGTTCTACCTCTTCTATTCGAGTTCTAATCCTTTTACTGTTATTTTCTCTGAATTACTCAAGTTTTCTTGTAGTTTACTACAGTAGGCCTTCTAGTCCAAGTATAAGCATTGCCCACAGGTACAAACAACTTCCTACACACTGCTTAAATGTGCTTACGTCTTTCTTTCAAGCTTCTATGACACACATTTACAGTTCTCTTAACTCTAATTTAGGATTTCCTGTATCTTATATAACTTTCTACACTAACAACTTACTTGAAGAGGTGTTTTCAACATGTTCTATTAGAGTTCTCATTTATTTATTGTTATTTGTTCTGAATTACTCATGTTTTCTTGTAGTTTCGTATATTCAGCATTCTTGCCTTATTATAAGCATTGTTAAAGGGTTTAAGGCTACATTGCAGTGAACTCTAAGGCTTTCCAAAGCTGCTTAAATGTGCTTATTTCTGCATTTAAAGGATATTCTGCCTTGTATGACACACATTTACAGTTCTAGGCTCCTTTAAGTAAATAATAGATGTTTCATGCATTGTTTCATGTGCTCTTTACTCTAATTAAGGATTTCCTGGATCTTAGATACCTTTCTACACTAACAACTTACTTGAAGTAGTGTTTTCTATACATTCTATGGGAGTTCTCATGTATTTACTGTTATTTTTCCTGGATCTTAGATAACTTTTCTACACTAACAACTGAGTAGGAGAATCTGTTAAACTTGTTCTATACCAGTTTTCATCTATTTACTGTTATTTTCTCTGAATTACTCATGTTTTCTTTTAGTTTTATATATTAGGCCTTCTTTCCAAGGATAAGCTTTGCCCACATATACACACAACTTTGTACACACTGTTAAGAACCTGAGAAATGCCAGAACATTGTCTCTCAACTATGTTATAGAGTTTAATGATACATTGCAGTGAAGTCTAATGGTTTCCACAACTGCTTAAATGTTTTAGAGTTTAATGCTACATTGCAGTGAAATCTAAGGCTTTCCAAAGCTGCTTAGATGTGCTTATTTCTCTATTTCAAAGATATTCTGCCTTGTATGACACACAATTACAGTTCTAGGCACCTTTAAGTAAATAATAGAGGTTTCATTCACCATTTAATGTGCTCTAATCTCTAATTAATGATTTCCTGGATCTTAGATAACTTTCTACACTAATAACTTACTTGGAGACCTGTTTTCTACATGTTCTATGAGAGTTCTCATCTTTTTACTGTTATTACTTCTGAATTACTCATGTTTTCTTGTAGTTTCCTATATTAGACGTTCTTGTCCAATCATAAACATTGCTCACATGTACAATCAACTTACTACACACTGTTATGAAGCTGAGAAGCTCGGGAACATTGTCTCTCAACTATGTTTCAGAGTTTAATGCTACATTGCAGTGAAGTCTAAGGCTTTCTCCAGCTGCTTAATTGTGCTTATTTCTCTCAAGTCTTGTATGACACACATTTACAGTTCTAGGCTCCTTTAATTAATAATAGAGGCTTCATACATTGTTTAATCTGCTCTTAACTCTAAGGATTTTCTGGAACTTCGATACTTTTTCTATACTAACAACTGACTTGGAGAAGTGTCTTCCACATTTTTTATGCAATTTTTCATCTATATATTGTTATTTTCTCTGAATTATTCATGTTTTCTTGTAGTTTCCTATATTAGGCCTTCTTGTCCAAGTATAAGCATTGCTCACATATACAAACAACTTCCTACACACTGTAATGAACCTGAGAAGCTAGGGAACATTTTCTCTCAACTACGGTTTAGAGTTTAATGCTACATTGCTGTGAAGTCTAAGGCTTTCCAAAGCTGCTTACTTGTGCATATTTCCCTCTTTCAAGCCTTGTATGACATACATGTAAAGTTCTAGGCTCCTTTAAGTAAATAATAGAGGTTTCATACAATCTTAAATGTGATATTTACTCTAATTAAGGATTTCTGGATCTTAGGTACCTTTTCTACACTAACGACTGACTAGCAGAATGTGTTTTACCTGTTCTATGGGAGTTCTCATCTATTTACTGTTATTTTCCATAAATTACTAATGTTTTCTGTAGTTTCCTATATTAGGCCTTCTTTTCCAAGTATAAGCATTGCACACATGAACAAACAACTTCTTACACACTGTCATGAACCTGAGAAGCTCGGGAACATTTTTCTTGCAACTATGGTTTAGAGTTTAATGCTATCTTGCAGTGAAGTCTAAGGCTTTCTAAAGCTGCTTAATTGTGCATATTTCTCTCTTTCAAGCCTTGTATGACACACATTTATAGTTTAGGCTTTTTTAAGTAAATAATAGAGGTTTCATACACTGTTTAATGTGCTCTTTACTGTAATTAAAAATTTCCTGGATCATAGATACCTTTCTACGCTAACAACTTACTTGGAGAAGTGTGTTCTACATGTACTATGGGAATTCTCATCTATTTACTGTTATTATCTCTGAATTACTCATGTTTTCTTGAGTTTTCTATATTTGGCTTTCTTGTCCAAATATAAGCATTGCTCACATGTACAAACAACTTCCCACACACTGTTATGAACCTGAGAAGTTTGAGAACATTGTCTCTCCACTAAGTTATAGGGTTTAATGCTACACTGCAGTTAAGTCAAAGGCTTATCAAAGCTGCTTAATTGTGCATATTTCTCTCTTTTAAGCCTTGTATGACACATATTTACAGTTCTAGGCTACTGTAAGTAAATAATAGAGGTTTCATACACTGTTTAATGTGCTCTTAATTGTAATTAAAAATTTCCTGGATCTTAGATAACTTTCTGCACTAACAACTTACATGGATTAGTGTTTTCTACATGTTCTATGAGAGTTCTCATCTATTTACTATTATTTCTTCTGAATTATTCATGCTTTCTTGTAGTTTTCTATATTAGGCCTGCTTATCCAAGTATAAGCATTGCACACATGTACAAACAACTACCTAAACACTATAATCAACCTGAGAAACTAGGGAACATTGTCTCTCAACCATGTTTTACAGTTTATTGCTACATTGCAGTGAAGTCTAAGCCTTTCCAAAGCTGCTTAACTGTGCTTATTTCTCTCTTTCAAGTCTTCTATGACACACATTTAAAGTTCTTGGATCCATTAAGTAAATAATAGACGTTTCATACAATGGTAAATGTGCTATTTATTCTAAGGATTCCCAAGATCTTCGATATCTTTTCTACACTAACAACTGAATTGGGGAATCAGTTTCACCTGTTCTATACCAGTTTAGAATCTATTTACTTTTTACTTTTCTCATCTATTTACTTTTATTTTCTCGGAATTACTCATGTTTTCAGGTAGTTTCCCATATTAGGCCTTCTTGTCCAAGTATAAACATTGCCCACATATGCAAACAACTTTTTACACAGTGTTAATGACATGAGAAGCGTGGGAACATTGTCTCTCAATTATGTTTTAGAGTTTAATGCTACATTTCAGTGAAGTGTAAGGCTTTCCAAAGCTACTAAAATGTGCTTATTTCTCCAATTCAAGGACATTCTGCCTTGTATGAAACACATAACAGATCTAGGCTTTTATAGTAAATAATAGAGGTTTCATACATGGTTTCATGTGCTCTAATCTCTAAGGATTTCCTGTATCTTATATACGTTTTCTACACTAACAACTGACTTGGAAAAGTGTGTTCTACATGTTTTACGCTTGTTCTCATCTACTTAATGTTATTTTTATGAATGACTCAGGTTTTCCTGTAGTTTCCTATATGAGGCATTGTTGTCCAAGTATAACCATTGCCTACATGTACAAACAACTTCCTACAAACTGTTATGAACCTGAGAATGTCGGGAACATTGTATCTCAACTATGTTATAGGGTTTAAAGCTACATTGCAGTGAAGTCTAAGACTTTCCAAAGCTGCTTAAATGTGCTTATTTCTCTATTTCAAGGATATTATTCCTTGTATGACACACTTTTATAGTTCTAGGCTCCTTTAAGTAAATAAAAGAGGTTTCATATACTGTTTAATGTGCTCTTAACTCTAATTAAAGATTTCCTGGATCTTCGATACTTTTTCTATACTAACAACTGACTTGGAGAAGTGTCTTCTACATGTTCTATTGGAGTTTTCATCTATTTATTGTTATTACTTCTGAATTATTCATGTTTTCTTGTAGTTTCCTGTATAAGGCCTTCTTGTCCAAGTAAAAACATTGCCCACAAGAACAAAATTCTTCATAAATACTGTAATGAACCTGAGAATATAGGAAACATTTTCCCTCAACTATGGTTTAGAGTTCAATGCTACATTGCTATGAAGTCTAAGGCATTCCATAACAGATTAATTGTGCATATTTCCCTCTTTCAAGCCTTGTATGACACACATTTACAGCTCTAGACTACTGTAAGTAAATAATAGAGGTTTCATACACTGTTCAATGTGATCTTTACTGTAATTAAAAATTTCCTGGATCATAGATAACTTTCTGCATTAACAACTTATTAGGAATAGTGTTTTCTACATATTCTATGAGAGTTCTCATTTATTTACGATTATTACAATGAATTATTCATGATTTCTTCTACATTCCTATATTAGGCCTTCTTGTCCAAGCATAATCATTGCCCACATGTACAAACAACTTCCTAAAGACTGTAATCAACCTGAGAAAGTAGGGAATATTATCTTTCAACCATATTTTACAGGAGGAGGTGCCCCCATAGTGGGAAGTGATTTTCTCGAACTTGACACAGCTCTCTCCCCGTTGTCAAAGGCTAACCCTAACCCTAAAACTAAGCCTATCCCTCAACCAAACCCTCACCAGTGGCAAACGCCCTGGGGCCCTGTGAAAACTGGACGAGGGTCTCAAGTGGCCACAAAAGCCTCTCCTGCCTGAGCTTCAGACTGGATGCCAGCAAGAGGGACCCTTGTCCTCAGGGCAGGGCGTTCCCGGCGAATGGGGCAGAAAGCAGGCCCCCGGGGCCCGGCCACCAGACCAGTAAGAACCTCCGGAGGGGCCGGGGAGGTGCCCCCAGAGTGGAAAGTGATTTTTCTCGGACTTGGCACAGCTCTCTCCCGGTTGTCAAAGCCCATAGGCAGGGCTGTGGGCGTCCCAGGACACTCTGCTGTGAGCTGCCCTTTGGTGTGAGCTATGGGGACCGGGGGTGGGTGGGGTGGGGGAGGAGGGCCGGCCCCAAGGAGCACGGAGGCCCGTGGGTGTCCTGAAGGGAGGGCTGGCTGGTCTTCCCACGCTTGGGGACCTGGGAGGCACCCTGTGAGCAGAGGGCTATGTGCCTTTACATCCCAGTGGTGGGGGCTATTCCTCTGTGTTTGGGAGCAGCCCAGACTGGCTGGTGCTGCTCGCTCATTGGTCGAATGGACCAGGGACGGGGTTTCCGGAACAAGGAGGCGGGCCCCGGCCCACAGCTGAGCCCAGTCAAGTCAAAGAGAGGGCGGGGCCAGGTGAGCAGCTGGAGGCGGTCACAGGATCACGGGGGCCGGGCCAGGTGAACAGCCTGAAGTGGTGAGGTAAGCAGGAGAGCGGGTTGCGGGCAGGGACACGGGTGACTGGCGGCAGGGACCTAAAGAGGGGGCCCGGCGGCTCGGCCGGGCGCTTAGCTGACCGGCGGGAAGCGGTCAAGGGAAGAGTGGGTTGGGGCCGGTGTCAAAAGCTGGAGGTGGTCCAGTGGGGAAGGCCCTGGGGCCCTGTGAATGTGGGCCAGGGTCGCCAGTGGCCACAAAAGCCCCACATGCCTGAGCTCCAGGCTGGACCCCGGCAAGAGGTTCCCTTGTCCTCAGGGTAGGGCGTTCCCGGCGAATGGGGCAGAGAGCTGGCCGCAGGGGCCCGGACAGCGGGCCAGCAAGAACGTCCGGAGGGGCCGGGGAGGTGCCCCCGAAGCGCAAAGTGATTTTCTCGAACTTGACACGGCTCTCTCCCCGTTGTCAAAGGCTAACCCTAACCCTAAAACTAAGCCTATCCCTCAACCAAACCCTCACCAGTGGCTAACGCCCTGGGGCCCTGTGAAAACTGGACGAGGGTCTCAAGTGGCCACAAAAGCCTCTCCTGCCTGAGCTTCAGACTGGATGCCAGCAAGAGGGACCCTTGTCCTCAGGGCAGGGCGTTCCCGGCGAATGGGGCAGAAAGCAGGCCCCCGGGGCCCGGCCACCAGACCAGTAAGAACCTCCGGAGGGGCCGGGGAGGTGCCCCCAGAGTGGAAAGTGATTTTTCTCGGACTTGGCACAGCTCTCTCCCGGTTGTCAAAGCCCATAGGCAGGGCTGTGGGCGTCCCAGGACACGCTGCTGTGAGCTGCCCTTTGGTGTGAGCGATCGGGACGGGGGGGGGGGGGTTGGGGTAGGAGGGCCGGCCCCGAGGCGCACGGAGGCCCGTGGGTGTCCTGAAGGGAGGGCGGGCTGGTCTTCCCACGCTTGGGGACCTGGGAGGCACCCTGTGAGCAGAGGGCTATGTGCCTTTACATCCCAGTGGTGGGGGCTATTCCTCTGTGTTTGGGAGCAGGGCGGACTGGCTGGTGCTGCTCGCTCATTGGTCGAATGGACCAGGGGCGGGGTTTCCGGAACAAGGAGGCGGGCCCCGGCCCACAGCTGAGCCCGGTCAAGTCAAAGAGAGGGCGGGGCCAGGTGAGCAGCTGGAGGCGGTCACGGGATCACGGGGGCGGGGCCAGGTGAACAGCCTGAAGTGGTGAGGTAAGCAGGAGAGCGGGTCGCGGGCAGGGACACGGGTGACCGGCAGGCCGGTCTGCCGGCGGCAGGGACCTAAAGAGGGGGCCCGGCGGCTCGGCCGGGCGCTTAGCTGACCGGCGGGAAGCGGTCAAGGGAAGAGTGGGTTGGGGCCGGTGTCAAAAGCTGGAGGTGGTCCAGTGGGGAAGGCCCTGGGGCCCTGTGAATGTGGGCCAGGGTCGCCAGTGGCCACAAAAGCCCCACATGCCTGAGCTCCAGGCTGGACCCCGGCAAGAGGTTCCCTTGTCCTCAGGGTAGGGCGTTCCCGGCGAATGGGGCAGAAAGCTGGCCGCAGGGGCCCGGCCAGCGGGCCAGTAAGAACGTCCGGAGGGGCCGGGGAGGTGCCCCCGAAGCGCAAAGTGATTTTCTCGAACTTGACACAGCTCTCTCCCCGTTGTCAAAGGCTAACCCTAACCCTAAAACTAAGCCTATCCCTCAACCAAACCCTCACCAGTGGCTAACGCCCTGGGGCCCTGTGAAAACTGGACGAGGGTCTCAAGTGGCCACAAAAGCCTCTCCTGCCTGAGCTTCAGACTGGATGCCAGCAAGAGGGACCCTTGTCCTCAGGGCAGGGCGTTCCCGGCGAATGGGGCAGAAAGCAGGCCCCCGGGGCCCGGCCACCAGACCAGTAAGAACCTCCGGAGGGGCCAGGGAGGTGCCCCCAGAGTGGAAAGTGATTTTTCTCGGACTTGGCACAGCTCTCTCCCGGTTGTCAAAGCCCATAGGCAGGGCTGTGGGCGTCCCAGGACACTCTGCTGTGAGCTGCCCTTTGGTGTGAGGGATGGGGACGGGGGGAGGGGTTGGGGTAGGAGGGCCGGCCCCGAGGCGCACGGAGGCCCGTGGGTGTCCTGAAGGGAGGGCTTGCTGGTCTTCCCACGCTTGGGGACCTGGGAGGCACCCTGTGAGCAGAGGGCTATGTGCCTTTACATCCCAGTGGTGGGGGCTATTCCTCTGTGTTTGGGAGCAGGGCGGACTGGCTGGTGCTGCTCGCTCATTGGTCGAATGGACCAGGGGCGGGGTTTCCGGAACAAGGAGTCGGGCCCCGGCCCACAGCTGAGCCCAGTCAAGTCAAAGAGAGGGCGGGGCCAGGTGAGCAGCTGGAGGCGGTCACGGGATCACGGGGGCGGGGCCAGGTGAACAGCCTGAAGTGGTGAGGTAAGCAGCAGAACGGGTCGCGGGCAAGGACACGGGTGACCGGCAGGCCGGTCTGCCGGCGGCAGGGACCTAAAGAGGGGGCCCGGCGGCTCGGCCGGGCGCTTAGCTGACTGGCGGGAAGCGGTCAAGGGAAGAGTGGGTTGGGGCCGGTGTCAAAACCTGGAGGTGGTCCAGTGGGGAAGGCCCTGGGGCCCTGTGAATGTGGGCCAGGGTCGCCAGTGGCCACAAAAGCCCCACATGCCTGAGCTCCAGGCTGGACCCCGGCAAGAGGTTCCCTTGTCCTCAGGGTAGGGCGTTCCCGGCGAATGGGGCAGAAAGCTGGCCGCAGGGGCCCGGCCAGCGGGCCAGTAAGAACGTCCGGAGGGGCCGGGGAGGTGCCCCCGAAGCGCAAAGTGATTTTCTCGAACTTGACACAGCTCTCTCCCCGTTGTCAAAGGCTAACCCTAACCCTAAAACTAAGCCTATCCCTCAACCAAACCCTCACCAGTGGCTAACGCCCTGGGGCCCTGTGAAAACTGGACGAGGGTCTCAAGTGGCCACAAAAGCCTCTCCTGCCTGAGCTTCAGACTGGATGCCAGCAAGAGGGACCCTTGTCCTCAGGGCAGGGCGTTCCCGGCGAATAGGGCAGAAAGCAGGCCCCCGGGGCCCGGCCACCAGACCAGTAAGAACCTCCGGAGGGGCCGGGGAGGTGCCCCCAGAGTGGAAAGTGATTTTTCTCGGACTTGGCACAGCTCTCTCCCGGTTGTCAAAGCCCATAGGCAGGGCTGTGGGCGTCCCAGGACACTCTGCTGTGAGCTGCCCTTTGGTGTGAGGGATGGGGACGGGGGGAGGGGTTGGGGTAGGAGGGCCGGCCCCGAGGCGCACGGAGGCCCGTGGGTGTCCTGAAGGGAGGGCTTGCTGGTCTTCCCACGCTTGGGGACCTGGGAGGCACCCTGTGAGCAGAGGGCTATGTGCCTTTACATCCCAGTGGTGGGGGCTATTCCTCTGTGTTTGGGAGCAGGGCGGACTGGCTGGTGCTGCTCGCTCATTGGTCGAATGGACCAGGGGCGGGGTTTCCGGAACAAGGAGTCGGGCCCCGGCCCACAGCTGAGCCCAGTCAAGTCAAAGAGAGGGCGGGGCCAGGTGAGCAGCTGGAGGCGGTCACGGGATCACCGGGGCGGGGCCAGGTGAACAGCCTGAAGTGGTGAGGTAAGCAGCAGAACGGGTCGCGGGCAAGGACACGGGTGACCGGCAGGCCGGTCTGCCGGCGGCAGGGACCTAAAGAGGGGGCCCGGCGGCTCGGCCGGGCGCTTAGCTGACCGGCGGGAAGCGGTCAAGGGAAGAGTGGGTTGGGGCCGGTGTCAAAAGCTGGAGGTGGTCCAGTGGGGAAGGCCCTGGGGCCCTGTGAATGTGGACCAGGTCGCCAGTGGCCACAAAAGCCCCACATGCCTGAGCTCCAGGCTGGACCCCGGCAAGAGGTTCCCTTGTCCTCAGGGTAGGGCGTTCCCGGCGAATGGGGCAGAAAGCTGGCCGCAGGGGCCCGGCCAGCGGGCCAGTAAGAACGTCCGGAGGGGCCGGGGAGGTGCCCCCGAAGCGCAAAGTGATTTTCTCGAACTTGACACAGCTCTCTCCCCGTTGTCAAAGGCTAACCCTAACCCTAAAACTAAGCCTATCCCTCAACCAAACCCTCACCAGTGGCTAACGCCCTGGGGCCCTGTGAAAACTGGACGAGGGTCTCAAGTGGCCACAAAAGCCTCTCCTGCCTGAGCTTCAGACTGGATGCCAGCAAGAGGGACCCTTGTCCTCAGGGCAGGGCGTTCCCGGCGAATGGGGCAGAAAGCAGGCCCCCGGGGCCCGGCCACCAGACCAGTAAGAACCTCCGGAGGGGCCGGGGTGGTGCCCCCAGAGTGGAAAGTGATTTTTCTCGGACTTGGCACAGCTCTCTCCCGGTTGTCAAAGCCCATAGGCAGGGCTGTGGGCGTCCCAGGACACTCTGCTGTGAGCTGCCCTTTGGTGTGAGCTATGGGGACCGGGGGTGGGTGGGGTGGGGGAGGAGGGCCGGCCCCAAGGAGCACGGAGGCCCGTGGGTGTCCTGAAGGGAGGGCTGGCTGGTCTTCCCACGCTTGGGGACCTGGGAGGCACCCTGTGAGCAGAGGGCTATGTGCCTTTACATCCCAGTGGTGGGGGCTATTCCTCTGTGTTTGGGAGCAGCCCAGACTGGCTGGTGCTGCTCGCTCATTGGTCGAATGGACCAGGGACGGGGTTTCCGGAACAAGGAGGCGGGCCCCGGCCCACAGCTGAGCCCAGTCAAGTCAAAGAGAGGGCGGGGCCAGGTGAGCAGCTGGAGGCGGTCACAGGATCACGGGGGCCGGGCCAGGTGAACAGCCTGAAGTGGTGAGGTAAGCAGGAGAGCGGGTTGCGGGCAGGGACACGGGTGACTGGCGGCAGGGACCTAAAGAGGGGGCCCGGCGGCTCGGCCGGGCGCTTAGCTGACCGGCGGGAAGCGGTCAAGGGAAGAGTGGGTTGGGGCCGGTGTCAAAAGCTGGAGGTGGTCCAGTGGGGAAGGCCCTGGGGCCCTGTGAATGTGGGCCAGGGTCGCCAGTGGCCACAAAAGCCCCACATGCCTGAGCTCCAGGCTGGACCCCGGCAAGAGGTTCCCTTGTCCTCAGGGTAGGGCGTTCCCGGCGAATGGGGCAGAGAGCTGGCCGCAGGGGCCCGGACAGCGGGCCAGCAAGAACGTCCGGAGGGGCCGGGGAGGTGCCCCCGAAGCGCAAAGTGATTTTCTCGAACTTGACACGGCTCTCTCCCCGTTGTCAAAGGCTAACCCTAACCCTAAAACTAAGCCTATCCCTCAACCAAACCCTCACCAGTGGCTAACGCCCTGGGGCCCTGTGAAAACTGGACGAGGGTCTCAAGTGGCCACAAAAGCCTCTCCTGCCTGAGCTTCAGACTGGATGCCAGCAAGAGGGACCCTTGTCCTCAGGGCAGGGCGTTCCCGGCGAATGGGGCAGAAAGCAGGCCCCCGGGGCCCGGCCACCAGACCAGTAAGAACCTCCGGAGGGGCCGGGGAGGTGACCCCAGAGTGGAAAGTGATTTTTCTCGGACTTGGCACAGCTCTCTCCCGGTTGTCAAAGCCCATAGGCAGGGCTGTGGGCGTCCCAGGACACGCTGCTGTGAGCTGCCCTTTGGTGTGAGCGATCGGGACGGGGGGGGGGGTTGGGGTAGGAGGGCCGGCCCCGAGGCGCACGGAGGCCCGTGGGTGTCCTGAAGGGAGGGCGGGCTGGTCTTCCCACGCTTGGGGACCTGGGAGGCACCCTGTGAGCAGAGGGCTATGTGCCTTTACATCCCAGTGGTGGGGGCTATTCCTCTGTGTTTGGGAGCAGGGCGGACTGGCTGGTGCTGCTCGCTCATTGGTCGAATGGACCAGGGGCGGGGTTTCCGGAACAAGGAGGCGGGCCCCGGCCCACAGCTGAGCCCGGTCAAGTCAAAGAGAGGGCGGGGCCAGGTGAGCAGCTGGAGGCGGTCACGGGATCACGGGGGCGGGGCCAGGTGAACAGCCTGAAGTGGTGAGGTAAGCAGGAGAGCGGGTCGCGGGCAGGGACACGGGTGACCGGCAGGCCGGTCTGCCGGCGGCAGGGACCTAAAGAGGGGGCCCGGCGGCTCGGCCGGGCGCTTAGCTGACCGGCGGGAAGCGGTCAAGGGAAGAGTGGGTTGGGGCCGGTGTCAAAAGCTGGAGGTGGTCCAGTGGGGAAGGCCCTGGGGCCCTGTGAATGTGGGCCAGGGTCGCCAGTGGCCACAAAAGCCCCACATGCCTGAGCTCCAGGCTGGACCCCGGCAAGAGGTTCCCTTGTCCTCAGGGTAGGGCGTTCCCGGCGAATGGGGCAGAAAGCTGGCCGCAGGGGCCCGGCCAGCGGGCCAGTAAGAACGTCCGGAGGGGCCGGGGAGGTGCCCCCGAAGCGCAAAGTGATTTTCTCGAACTTGACACAGCTCTCTCCCCGTTGTCAAAGGCTAACCCTAACCCTAAAACTAAGCCTATCCCTCAACCAAACCCTCACCAGTGGCTAACGCCCTGGGGCCCTGTGAAAACTGGACGAGGGTCTCAAGTGGCCACAAAAGCCTCTCCTGCCTGAGCTTCAGACTGGATGCCAGCAAGAGGGACCCTTGTCCTCAGGGCAGGGCGTTCCCGGCGAATGGGGCAGAAAGCAGGCCCCCGGGGCCCGGCCACCAGACCAGTAAGAACCTCCGGAGGGGCCAGGGAGGTGCCCCCAGAGTGGAAAGTGATTTTTCTCGGACTTGGCACAGCTCTCTCCCGGTTGTCAAAGCCCATAGGCAGGGCTGTGGGCGTCCCAGGACACTCTGCTGTGAGCTGCCCTTTGGTGTGAGGGATGGGGACGGGGGGAGGGGTTGGGGTAGGAGGGCCGGCCCCGAGGCGCACGGAGGCCCGTGGGTGTCCTGAAGGGAGGGCTTGCTGGTCTTCCCACGCTTGGGGACCTGGGAGGCACCCTGTGAGCAGAGGGCTATGTGCCTTTACATCCCAGTGGTGGGGGCTATTCCTCTGTGTTTGGGAGCAGGGCGGACTGGCTGGTGCTGCTCGCTCATTGGTCGAATGGACCAGGGGCGGGGTTTCCGGAACAAGGAGTCGGGCCCCGGCCCACAGCTGAGCCCAGTCAAGTCAAAGAGAGGGCGGGGCCAGGTGAGCAGCTGGAGGCGGTCACGGGATCACGGGGGCGGGGCCAGGTGAACAGCCTGAAGTGGTGAGGTAAGCAGCAGAACGGGTCGCGGGCAAGGACACGGGTGACCGGCAGGCCGGTCTGCCGGCGGCAGGGACCTAAAGAGGGGGCCCGGCGGCTCGGCCGGGCGCTTAGCTGACCGGCGGGAAGCGGTCAAGGGAAGAGTGGGTTGGGGCCGGTGTCAAAACCTGGAGGTGGTCCAGTGGGGAAGGCCCTGGGGCCCTGTGAATGTGGGCCAGGGTCGCCAGTGGCCACAAAAGCCCCACATGCCTGAGCTCCAGGCTGGACCCCGGCAAGAGGTTCCCTTGTCCTCAGGGTAGGGCGTTCCCGGCGAATGGGGCAGAAAGCTGGCCGCAGGGGCCCGGCCAGCGGGCCAGTAAGAACGTCCGGAGGGGCCGGGGAGGTGCCCCCGAAGCGCAAAGTGATTTTCTCGAACTTGACACAGCTCTCTCCCCGTTGTCAAAGGCTAACCCTAACCCTAAAACTAAGCCTATCCCTCAACCAAACCCTCACCAGTGGCTAACGCCCTGGGGCCCTGTGAAAACTGGACGAGGGTCTCAAGTGGCCACAAAAGCCTCTCCTGCCTGAGCTTCAGACTGGATGCCAGCAAGAGGGACCCTTGTCCTCAGGGCAGGGCGTTCCCGGCGAATAGGGCAGAAAGCAGGCCCCCGGGGCCCGGCCACCAGACCAGTAAGAACCTCCGGAGGGGCCGGGGAGGTGCCCCCAGAGTGGAAAGTGATTTTTCTCGGACTTGGCACAGCTCTCTCCCGGTTGTCAAAGCCCATAGGCAGGGCTGTGGGCGTCCCAGGACACTCTGCTGTGAGCTGCCCTTTGGTGTGAGGGATGGGGACGGGGGGAGGGGTTGGGGTAGGAGGGCCGGCCCCGAGGCGCACGGAGGCCCGTGGGTGTCCTGAAGGGAGGGCTTGCTGGTCTTCCCACGCTTGGGGACCTGGGAGGCACCCTGTGAGCAGAGGGCTATGTGCCTTTACATCCCAGTGGTGGGGGCTATTCCTCTGTGTTTGGGAGCAGGGCGGACTGGCTGGTGCTGCTCGCTCATTGGTCGAATGGACCAGGGGCGGGGTTTCCGGAACAAGGAGTCGGGCCCCGGCCCACAGCTGAGCCCAGTCAAGTCAAAGAGAGGGCGGGGCCAGGTGAGCAGCTGGAGGCGGTCACGGGATCACCGGGGCGGGGCCAGGTGAACAGCCTGAAGTGGTGAGGTAAGCAGCAGAACGGGTCGCGGGCAAGGACACGGGTGACCGGCAGGCCGGTCTGCCGGCGGCAGGGACCTAAAGAGGGGGCCCGGCGGCTCGGCCGGGCGCTTAGCTGACCGGCGGGAAGCGGTCAAGGGAAGAGTGGGTTGGGGCCGGTGTCAAAAGCTGGAGGTGGTCCAGTGGGGAAGGCCCTGGGGCCCTGTGAATGTGGACCAGGTCGCCAGTGGCCACAAAAGCCCCACATGCCTGAGCTCCAGGCTGGACCCCGGCAAGAGGTTCCCTTGTCCTCAGGGTAGGGCGTTCCCGGCGAATGGGGCAGAAAGCTGGCCGCAGGGGCCCGGCCAGCGGGCCAGTAAGAACGTCCGGAGGGGCCGGGGAGGTGCCCCCGAAGCGCAAAGTGATTTTCTCGAACTTGACACAGCTCTCTCCCCGTTGTCAAAGGCTAACCCTAACCCTAAAACTAAGCCTATCCCTCAACCAAACCCTCACCAGTGGCTAACGCCCTGGGGCCCTGTGAAAACTGGACGAGGGTCTCAAGTGGCCACAAAAGCCTCTCCTGCCTGAGCTTCAGACTGGATGCCAGCAAGAGGGACCCTTGTCCTCAGGGCAGGGCGTTCCCGGCGAATGGGGCAGAAAGCAGGCCCCCGGGGCCCGGCCACCAGACCAGTAAGAACCTCCGGAGGGGCCGGGGAGGTGCCCCCAGAGTGGAAAGTGATTTTTCTCGGACTTGGCACAGCTCTCTCCCGGTTGTCAAAGCCCATAGGCAGGGCTGTGGGCGTCCCAGGACACTCTGCTGTGAGCTGCCCTTTGGTGTGAGCTATGGGGACCGGGGGTGGGTGGGGTGGGGGAGGAGGGCCGGCCCCAAGGAGCACGGAGGCCCGTGGGTGTCCTGAAGGGAGGGCTGGCTGGTCTTCCCATGCTTGGGGACCTGGGAGGCACCCTGTGAGCAGAGGGCTATGTGCCTTTACATCCCAGTGGTGGGGGCTATTCCTCTGTGTTTGGGAGCAGCCCAGACTGGCTGGTGCTGCTCGCTCATTGGTCGAATGGACCAGGGACGGGGTTTCCGGAACAAGGAGGCGGGCCCCGGCCCACAGCTGAGCCCAGTCAAGTCAAAGAGAGGGCGGGGCCAGGTGAGCAGCTGGAGGCGGTCACAGGATCACGGGGGCCGGGCCAGGTGAACAGCCTGAAGTGGTGAGGTAAGCAGGAGAGCGGGTTGCGGGCAGGGACACGGGTGACTGGCGGCAGGGACCTAAAGAGGGGGCCCGGCGGCTCGGCCGGGCGCTTAGCTGACCGGCGGGAAGCGGTCAAGGGAAGAGTGGGTTGGGGCCGGTGTCAAAAGCTGGAGGTGGTCCAGTGGGGAAGGCCCTGGGGCCCTGTGAATGTGGGCCAGGGTCGCCAGTGGCCACAAAAGCCCCACATGCCTGAGCTCCAGGCTGGACCCCGGCAAGAGGTTCCCTTGTCCTCAGGGTAGGGCGTTCCCGGCGAATGGGGCAGAGAGCTGGCCGCAGGGGCCCGGACAGCGGGCCAGCAAGAACGTCCGGAGGGGCCGGGGAGGTGCCCCCGAAGCGCAAAGTGATTTTCTCGAACTTGACACGGCTCTCTCCCCGTTGTCAAAGGCTAACCCTAACCCTAAAACTAAGCCTATCCCTCAACCAAACCCTCACCAGTGGCTAACGCCCTGGGGCCCTGTGAAAACTGGACGAGGGTCTCAAGTGGCCACAAAAGCCTCTCCTGCCTGAGCTTCAGACTGGATGCCAGCAAGAGGGACCCTTGTCCTCAGGGCAGGGCGTTCCCGGCGAATGGGGCAGAAAGCAGGCCCCCGGGGCCCGGCCACCAGACCAGTAAGAACCTCCGGAGGGGCCGGGGAGGTGCCCCCAGAGTGGAAAGTGATTTTTCTCGGACTTGGCACAGCTCTCTCCCGGTTGTCAAAGCCCATAGGCAGGGCTGTGGGCGTCCCAGGACACGCTGCTGTGAGCTGCCCTTTGGTGTGAGCGATCGGGACGGGGGGGGGGGGTTGGGGTAGGAGGGCCGGCCCCGAGGCGCACGGAGGCCCGTGGGTGTCCTGAAGGGAGGGCTTGCTGGTCTTCCCACGCTTGGGGACCTGGGAGGCACCCTGTGAGCAGAGGGCTATGTGCCTTTACATCCCAGTGGTGGGGGCTATTCCTCTGTGTTTGGGAGCAGGGCGGACTGGCTGGTGCTGCTCGCTCATTGGTCGAATGGACCAGGGGCGGGGTTTCCGGAACAAGGAGGCGGGCCCCGGCCCACAGCTGAGCCCGGTCAAGTCAAAGAGAGGGCGGGGCCAGGTGAGCAGCTGGAGGCGGTCACGGGATCACGGGGGCGGGGCCAGGTGAACAGCCTGAAGTGGTGAGGTAAGCAGGAGAGCGGGTCGCGGGCAGGGACACGGGTGACCGGCAGGCCGGTCTGCCGGCGGCAGGGACCTAAAGAGGGGGCCCGGCGGCTCGGCCGGGCGCTTAGCTGACCGGCGGGAAGCGGTCAAGGGAAGAGTGGGTTGGGGCCGGTGTCAAAAGCTGGAGGTGGTCCAGTGGGGAAGGCCCTGGGGCCCTGTGAATGTGGGCCAGGGTCGCCAGTGGCCACAAAAGCCCCACATGCCTGAGCTCCAGGCTGGACCCCGGCAAGAGGTTCCCTTGTCCTCAGGGTAGGGCGTTCCCGGCGAATGGGGCAGAAAGCTGGCCGCAGGGGCCCGGCCAGCGGGCCAGTAAGAACGTCCGGAGGGGCCGGGGAGGTGCCCCCGAAGCGCAAAGTGATTTTCTCGAACTTGACACAGCTCTCTCCCCGTTGTCAAAGGCTAACCCTAACCCTAAAACTAAGCCTATCCCTCAACCAAACCCTCACCAGTGGCTAACGCCCTGGGGCCCTGTGAAAACTGGACGAGGGTCTCAAGTGGCCACAAAAGCCTCTCCTGCCTGAGCTTCAGACTGGATGCCAGCAAGAGGGACCCTTGTCCTCAGGGCAGGGCGTTCCCGGCGAATAGGGCAGAAAGCAGGCCCCCGGGGCCCGGCCACCAGACCAGTAAGAACCTCCGGAGGGGCCGGGGAGGTGCCCCCAGAGTGGAAAGTGATTTTTCTCGGACTTGGCACAGCTCTCTCCCGGTTGTCAAAGCCCATAGGCAGGGCTGTGGGCGTCCCAGGACACTCTGCTGTGAGCTGCCCTTTGGTGTGAGGGATGGGGACGGGGGGAGGGGTTGGGGTAGGAGGGCCGGCCCCGAGGCGCACGGAGGCCCGTGGGTGTCCTGAAGGGAGGGCTTGCTGGTCTTCCCACGCTTGGGGACCTGGGAGGCACCCTGTGAGCAGAGGGCTATGTGCCTTTACATCCCAGTGGTGGGGGCTATTCCTCTGTGTTTGGGAGCAGGGCGGACTGGCTGGTGCTGCTCGCTCATTGGTCGAATGGACCAGGGGCGGGGTTTCCGGAACAAGGAGTCGGGCCCCGGCCCACAGCTGAGCCCAGTCAAGTCAAAGAGAGGGCGGGGCCAGGTGAGCAGCTGGAGGCGGTCACGGGATCACGGGGGCGGGGCCAGGTGAACAGCCTGAAGTGGTGAGGTAAGCAGCAGAACGGGTCGCGGGCAAGGACACGGGTGACCGGCAGGCCGGTCTGCCGGCGGCAGGGACCTAAAGAGGGGGCCCGGCGGCTCGGCCGGGCGCTTAGCTGACCGGCGGGAAGCGGTCAAGGGAAGAGTGGGTTGGGGCCGGTGTCAAAACCTGGAGGTGGTCCAGTGGGGAAGGCCCTGGGGCCCTGTGAATGTGGGCCAGGGTCGCCAGTGGCCACAAAAGCCCCACATGCCTGAGCTCCAGGCTGGACCCCGGCAAGAGGTTCCCTTGTCCTCAGGGTAGGGCGTTCCCGGCGAATGGGGCAGAAAGCTGGCCGCAGGGGCCCGGCCAGCGGGCCAGTAAGAACGTCCGGAGGGGCCGGGGAGGTGCCCCCGAAGCGCAAAGTGATTTTCTCGAACTTGACACAGCTCTCTCCCCGTTGTCAAAGGCTAACCCTAACCCTAAAACTAAGCCTATCCCTCAACCAAACCCTCACCAGTGGCTAACGCCCTGGGGCCCTGTGAAAACTGGACGAGGGTCTCAAGTGGCCACAAAAGCCTCTCCTGCCTGAGCTTCAGACTGGATGCCAGCAAGAGGGACCCTTGTCCTCAGGGCAGGGCGTTCCCGGCGAATAGGGCAGAAAGCAGGCCCCCGGGGCCCGGCCACCAGACCAGTAAGAACCTCCGGAGGGGCCGGGGAGGTGCCCCCAGAGTGGAAAGTGATTTTTCTCGGACTTGGCACAGCTCTCTCCCGGTTGTCAAAGCCCATAGGCAGGGCTGTGGGCGTCCCAGGACACTCTGCTGTGAGCTGCCCTTTGGTGTGAGGGATGGGGACGGGGGGAGGGGTTGGGGTAGGAGGGCCGGCCCCGAGGCGCACGGAGGCCCGTGGGTGTCCTGAAGGGAGGGCTTGCTGGTCTTCCCACGCTTGGGGACCTGGGAGGCACCCTGTGAGCAGAGGGCTATGTGCCTTTACATCCCAGTGGTGGGGGCTATTCCTCTGTGTTTGGGAGCAGGGCGGACTGGCTGGTGCTGCTCGCTCATTGGTCGAATGGACCAGGGGCGGGGTTTCCGGAACAAGGAGTCGGGCCCCGGCCCACAGCTGAGCCCAGTCAAGTCAAAGAGAGGGCGGGGCCAGGTGAGCAGCTGGAGGCGGTCACGGGATCACGGGGGCGGGGCCAGGTGAACAGCCTGAAGTGGTGAGGTAAGCAGGAGAGCGGGTTGCGGGCAGGGACACGGATGACTGGCGGCAGGGACCTAAAGAGGGGGCCCGGCGGCTCGGCCGGGCGCTTAGCTGACCGGCGGGAAGCGGTCAAGGGAAGAGTGGGTTGGGGCCGGTGTCAAAAGCTGGAGGTGGTCCAGTGGGGAAGGCCCTGGGGCCCTGTGAATGTGGACCAGGGTCGCCAGTGGCCACAAAAGCCCCACATGCCTGAGCTCCAGGCTGGACCCCGGCAAGAGGTTCCCTTGTCCTCAGGGTAGGGCGTTCCCGGCGAATGGGGCAGAAAGCTGGCCCCAGGGTCCCGGCCACCAGACCAGTAAGAACCTCCGGAGGGGCCGGGGAGGTGACCCCAGAGTGGAAAGTGATTTTTCTCGGACTTGGCACAGCTCTCTCCCGGTTGTCAAAGCCCATAGGCAGGGCTGTGGGCGTCCCAGGACACGCTGCTGTGAGCTGCCCTTTGGTGTGAGCGATCGGGACGGGGGGAGGGGTTGGGGTAGGAGGGCCTGCCCCGAGGCGCACGGAGCCCCGTGGGTGTCCTGAAGGGAGGGCGGGCTGGTCTTCCCACGCTTGGGGACCTGGGAGGCACCCTGTGAGCAGAGGGCTATGTGCCTTTACATCCCAGTGGTGGGGGCTATTCCTCTGTGTTTGGGAGCAGGGCGGACTGGCTGGTGCTGCTCGCTCATTGGTCGAATGGACCAGGGGCGGGGTTTCCGGAACAAGGAGGCGGGCCCCGGCCCACAGCTGAGCCCGGTCAAGTCAAAGAGAGGGCGGGGCCAGGTGAGCAGCTGGAGGCGGTCACGGGATCACGGGGGCGGGGCCAGGTGAACAGCCTGAAGTGGTGAGGTAAGCAGGAGAGTGGGTCGCGGGCAGGGACACGGGTGACCGGCAGGCCGGTCTGCCGGCGGCAGGGACCTAAAGAGGGGGCCCGGCGGCTCGGCCGGGCGCTTAGCTGACCGGCGGGAAGCGGTCAAGGGAAGAGTGGGTTGGGGCCGGTGTCAAAAGCTGGAGGTGGTCCAGTGGGGAAGGCCCTGGGGCCCTGTGAATGTGGACCAGGGTCGCCAGTGGCCACAAAAGCCCCACATGCCTGAGCTCCAGGCTTGACCCCGGCAAGAGGTTCCCTTGTCCTCAGGGTAGGGCGTTCCCGGCGAATGGGGCAGAAAGCTGGCCGCAGGGGCCCGGCCACCAGACCAGTAAGAACCTCCGGAGGGGCCGGGGAGGTGCCCCCAGAGTGGAAAGTGATTTTTCTCGGACTTGGCACAGCTCTCTCCCGGTTGTCAAAGCCCATAGGCAGGGCTGTGGGCGTCCCAGGACACTCTGCTGTGAGCTGCCCTTTGGTGTGAGCGATCGGGACGGGGGGAGGGGTTGGGGTAGGAGGGCCGGCCCCGAGGCGCACGGAGGCCCGTGGGTGTCCTGAAGGGAGGGCGGGCTGGTCTTCCCACGCTTGGGGACCTGGGAGGCACCCTGTGAGCAGAGGGCTATGTGCCTTTACATCCCAGTGGTGGGGGCTATTCCTCTGTGTTTGGGAGCAGGGCGGACTGGCTGGTGCTGCTCGCTCATTGGTCGAATGGACCAGGGGCGGGGTTTCCGGAACAAGGAGGCGGGCCCCGGCCCACAGCTGAGCCCGGTCAAGTCAAAGAGAGGGCGGGGCCAGGTGAGCAGCTGGAGGCGGTCACGGGATCACGGGGGCGGGGCCAGGTGAACAGCCTGAAGTGGTGAGGTAAGCAGGAGAGCGGGTCGCGGGCAGGGACACGGGTGACCGGCAGGACGGTCTGCCGGCGGCAGGGACCTAAAGAGGGGACCCGGCGGCTCGGCCGGGCGCTTAGCTGACCGGCGGGAAGCGGTCAAGGGAAGAGTGGGTTGGGGCCGGTGTCAAAAGCTGGAGGTGGTCCAGTGGGGAAGGCCCTGGGGCCCTGTGAATGTGGACCAGGGTCGCCAGTGGCCACAAAAGCCCCACATGCCTGAGCTCCAGGCTGGACCCCGGCAAGAGGTTCCCTTGTCCTCAGGGTAGGGCGTTCCCGGCGAATGGGGCAGAAAGCTGGCCGCAGGGGCCCGGCCACCAGACCAGTAAGAACCTCCGGAGGGGCCGGGGAGGTGCCCCCAGAGTGGAAAGTGATTTTTCTCGGACTTGGCACAGCTCTCTCCCGGTTGTCAAAGCCCATAGGCAGGGCTGTGGGCGTCCCAGGACACTCTGCTGTGAGCTGCCCTTTGGTGTGAGCGATCGGGACGGGGGGAGGGGTTGGGGTAGGAGGGCCGGCCCCGAGGCGCACGGAGGCCCGTGGGTGTCCTGAAGGGAGGGCGGGCTGGTCTTCCCACGCTTGGGGACCTGGGAGGCACCCTGTGAGCAGAGGGCTATGTGCCTTTACATCCCAGTGGTGGGGGCTATTCCTCTGTGTTTGGGAGCAGGGCGGACTGGCTGGTGCTGCTCGCTCATTGGTCGAATGGACCAGGGGCGGGGTTTCCGGAACAAGGAGGCGGGCCCCGGCCCACAGCTGAGCCCGGTCAAGTCAAAGAGAGGGCGGGGCCAGGTGAGCAGCTGGAGGCGGTCACGGGATCACGGGGGCGGGGCCAGGTGAACAGCCTGAAGTGGTGAGGTAAGCAGGAGAGCGGGTCGCGGGCAGGGACACGGGTGACCGGCAGGCCGGTCTGCCGGCGGCAGGGACCTAAAGAGGGGGCCCGGCGGCTCGGCCGGGCGCTTAGCTGACCGGCGGGAAGCGGTCAAGGGAAGAGTGGGTTGGGGCCGGTGTCAAAAGCTGGAGGTGGTCCAGTGGGGAAGGCCCTGGGGCCCTGTGAATGTGGACCAGGGTCGCCAGTGGCCACAAAAGCCCCACATGCCTGAGCTCCAGGCTGGACCCCGGCAAGAGGTTCCCTTGTCCTCAGGGTAGGGCGTTCCCGGCGAATGGGGCAGAAAGCTGGCCGCAGGGGCCCGGCCACCAGACCAGTAAGAACCTCCGGAGGGGCCGGGGAGGTGCCCCCAGAGTGGAAAGTGATTTTTCTCGGACTTGGCACAGCTCTCTCCCGGTTGTCAAAGCCCATAGGCAGGGCTGTGGGCGTCCCAGGACACTCTGCTGTGAGCTGCCCTTTGGTGTGAGCGATCGGGACGGGGGGAGGGGTTGGGGTAGGAGGGCCGGCCCCGAGGCGCACGGAGGCCCGTGGGTGTCCTGAAGGGAGGGCGGGCTGGTCTTCCCACGCTTGGGGACCTGGGAGGCACCCTGTGAGCAGAGGGCTATGTGCCTTTACATCCCAGTGGTGGGGGCTATTCCTCTGTGTTTGGGAGCAGGGCGGACTGGCTGGTGCTGCTCGCTCATTGGTCGAATGGACCAGGGGCGGGGTTTCCGGAACAAGGAGGCGGGCCCCGGCCCACAGCTGAGCCCGGTCAAGTCAAAGAGAGGGCGGGGCCAGGTGAGCAGCTGGAGCGGTCACGGGATCACGGGGGCGGGGCCAGGTGAACAGCCTGAAGTGGTGAGGTAAGCAGGAGAGCGGGTCGCGCGCAGGGACACGGGTGACCGGCAGGACGGTCTGCCGGCGGCAGGGACCTAAAGAGGGGACCCGGCGGCTCGGCCGGGCGCTTAGCTGACCGGCGGGAAGCGGTCAAGGGAAGAGTGTGTTGGGGCCGGTGTCAAAAGCTGGAGGTGGTCCAGTGGGGAAGGCCCTGGGGCCCTGTGAATGTGGACCAGGGTCGCCAGTGGCCACAAAAGCCCCACATGCCTGAGCTCCAGGCTGGACCCCGGCAAGAGGTTCCCTTGTCCTCAGGGTAGGGAGTTCCCGGCGAATGGGGCAGAAAGCTGGCCGCAGGGGCCCGGCCACCAGACCAGTAAGAACCTCCGGAGGGGCCGGGGAGGTGCCCCCAGAGTGGAAAGTGATTTTTCTCGGACTTGGCACAGCTCTCTCCCGGTTGTCAAAGCCCATAGGCAGGGCTGTGGGCGTCCCAGGACACTCTGCTGTGAGCTGCCCTTTGGTGTGAGCGATCAGGACGGGGGGAGGGGTTGGGGTAGGAGGGCCGGCCCCGAGGCGCACGGAGGCCCGTGGGTGTCCTGAAGGGAGGGCGGGCTGGTCTTCCCACGCTTGGGGACCTGGGAGGCACCCTGTGAGCAGAGGGCTATGTGCCTTTACATCCCAGTGGTGGGGGCTATTCCTCTGTGTTTGGGAGCAGGGCGGACTGGCTGGTGCTGCTCGCTCATTGGTCGAATGGACCAGGGGCGGGGTTTCCGGAACAAGGAGGCGGGCCCCGGCCCACAGCTGAGCCCGGTCAAGTCAAAGAGAGGGCGGGGCCAGGTGAGCAGCTGGAGGCGGTCACGGGATCACGGGGGCGGGGCCAGGTGAACAGCCTGAAGTGGTGAGGTAAGCAGGAGAGCGGGTCGCGGGCAGGGACACGGGTGACCGGCAGGACGGTCTGCCGGCGGCAGGGACCTAAAGAGGGGACCCGGCGGCTCGGCCGGGCGCTTAGCTGACCGGCGGGAAGCGGTCAAGGGAAGAGTGGGTTGGGGCCGGTGTCAAAAGCTGGAGGTGGTCCAGTGGGGAAGGCCCTGGGGCCCTGTGAATGTGGACCAGGGTCGCCAGTGGCCACAAAAGCCCCACATGCCTGAGCTCCAGGCTGGACCCCGGCAAGAGGTTCCCTTGTCCTCAGGGTAGGGCGTTCCCGGCGAATGGGGCAGAAAGCTGGCCGCAGGGGCCCGGCCACCAGACCAGTAAGAACCTCCGGAGGGGCCGGGGAGGTGCCCCCAGAGTGGAAAGTGATTTTTCTCGGACTTGGCACAGCTCTATCCCGGTTGTCAAAGCCCATAGGCAGGGCTGTGGGCGTCCCAGGACACTCTGCTGTGAGCTGCCCTTTGGTGTGAGCGATCGGGTCGGGGGGAGGGGTTGGTGGAGGAGGGCCGGCCCCGAGGCGCACGGAGGCCCGTGGGTGTCCTGAAGGGAGGGCGGGCTGGTCTTCCCACGCTTGGGGACCTGGGAGGCACCCTGTGAGCAGAGGGCTATGTGCCTTTACATCCCAGTGGTGGGGGCTATTCCTCTGTGTTTGGGAGCAGGGCGGACTGGCTGGTGCTGCTCGCTCATTGGTCGAATGGACCAGGGGCGGGGTTTCCGGAACAAGGAGGCGGGCCCCGGCCCACAGCTGAGCCCGGTCAAGTCAAAGAGAGGGCGGGGCCAGGTGAGCAGCTGGAGGCGGTCACGGGATCACGGGGGCGGGGCCAGGTGAACAGCCTGAAGTGGTGAGGTAAGCAGGAGAGCGGGTCGCGGGCAGGGACACGGGTGACCGGCAGGACGGTCTGCCGGCGGCAGGGACCTAAAGAGGGGACCCGGCGGCTCGGCCGGGCGCTTAGCTGACCGGCGGGAAGCGGTCAAGGGAAGAGTGGGTTGGGGCCGGTGTCAAAAGCTGGAGGTGGTCCAGTGGGGAAGGCCCTGGGGCCCTGTGAATGTGGACCAGGGTCGCCAGTGGCCACAAAAGCCCCACATGCCTGAGCTCCAGGCTGGACCCCTGCAAGAGGTTCCCTTGTCCTCAGGGTAGGGCGTTCCCGGCGAATGGGGCAGAAAGCTGGCCGCAGGGGCCCGGCCACCAGACCAGTAAGAACCTCCGGAGGGGCCTGGGAGGTGCCCCCAGAGTGGAAAGTGATTTTTCTCGGACTTGGCACAGCTCTCTCCCGGTTGTCAAAGCCCATAGGCAGGGCTGTGGGCGTCCCAGGACACTCTGCTGTGAGCTGCCCTTTGGTGTGAGCGATCGGGACGGGGGGAGGGGTTGGGGTAGGAGGGCCGGCCCTGAGGCGCACGGAGGCCCGTGGGTGTCCTGAAGGGAGGGCGGGCTGGTCTTCCCACGCTTGGGGACCTGGGAGGCACCCTGTGAGCAGAGGGCTATGTGCCTTTACATCCCAGTGGTGGGGGCTATTCCTCTGTGTTTGGGAGCAGGGCGGACTGGCTGGTGCTGCTCGCTCATTGGTCGAATGGACCAGGGGCGGGGTTTCCGGAACAAGGAGGCGGGCCCCGGCCCACAGCTGAGCCCGGTCAAGTCAAAGAGAGGGCGGGGCCAGGTGAGCAGCTGGAGGCGGTCACGGGATCACGGGGGCGGGGCCAGGTGAACAGCCTGAAGTGGTGAGGTAAGCAGGAGAGTGGGTCGCGGGCAGGGACACGGGTGACCGGCAGGCCGGTCTGCCGGCGGCAGGGACCTAAAGAGGGGGCCCGGCGGCTCGGCCGGGCGCTTAGCTGACCGGCGGGAAGCGGTCAAGGGAAGAGTGGGTTGGGGCCGGTGTCAAAAGCTGGAGGTGGTCCAGTGGGGAAGGCCCTGGGGCCCTGTGAATGTGGACCAGGGTCGCCAGTGGCCACAAAAGCCCCACATGCCTGAGCTCCAGGCTTGACCCCGGCAAGAGGTTCCCTTGTCCTCAGGGTAGGGCGTTCCCGGCGAATGGGGCAGAAAGCTGGCCGCAGGGGCCCGGCCACCAGACCAGTAAGAACCTCTGGAGGGGCCGGGGAGGTGCCCCCAGAGTGGAAAGTGATTTTTCTCGGACTTGGCACAGCTCTCTCCCGGTTGTCAAAGCCCATAGGCAGGGCTGTGGGCGTCCCAGGACACTCTGCTGTGAGCTGCCCTTTGGTGTGAGCGATCGGGACGGGGGGAGGGGTTGGGGTAGGAGGGCCGGCCCCGAGGCGCACGGAGGCCCGTGGGTGTCCTGAAGGGAGGGCGGGCTGGTCTTCCCACGCTTGGGGACCTGGGAGGCACCCTGTGAGCAGAGGGCTATGTGCCTTTACATCCCAGTGGTGGGGGCTATTCCTCTGTGTTTGGGAGCAGGGCGGACTGGCTGGTGCTGCTCGCTCATTGGTCGAATGGACCAGGGGCGGGGTTTCCGGAACAAGGAGGCGGGCCCCGGCCCACAGCTGAGCCCGGTCAAGTCAAAGAGAGGGCGGGGCCAGGTGAGCAGCTGGAGGCGGTCACGGGATCACGGGGGCGGGGCCAGGTGAACAGCCTGAAGTGGTGAGGTAAGCAGGAGAGCGGGTCGCGGGCAGGGACACGGGTGACCGGCAGGACGGTCTGCCGGTGGCAGGGACCTAAAGAGGGGACCCGGCGGCTCGGCCGGGCGCTTAGCTGACCGGCGGGAAGCGGTCAAGGGAAGAGTGTGTTGGGGCCGGTGTCAAAAGCTGGAGGTGGTCCAGTGGGGAAGGCCCTGGGGCCCTGTGAATGTGGACCAGGGTCGCCAGTGGCCACAAAAGCCCCACATGCCTGAGCTCCAGGCTGGACCCCGGCAAGAGGTTCCCTTGTCCTCAGGGTAGGGCGTTCCCGGCGAATGGGGCAGAAAGCTGGCCGCAGGGGCCCGGCCACCAGACCAGTAAGAACCTCCGGAGGGGCCGGGGAGGTGCCCCCAGAGTGGAAAGTGATTTTTCTCGGACTTGGCACAGCTCTCTCCCGGTTGTCAAAGCCCATAGGCAGGGCTGTGGGCGTCCCAGGACACTCTGCTGTGAGCTGCCCTTTGGTGTGAGCGATCGGGACGGGGGGAGGGGTTGGGGTAGGAGGGCCGGCCCCGAGGCGCATGGAGGCCCGTGGGTGTCCTGAAGGGAGGGCGGGCTGGTCTTCCCACGCTTGGGGACCTGGGAGGCACCCTGTGAGCAGAGGGCTATGTGCCTTTACATCCCAGTGGTGGGGGCTATTCCTCTGTGTTTGGGAGCAGGGCGGACTGGCTGGTGCTGCTCGCTCATTGGTCGAATGGACCAGGGGCGGGGTTTCCGGAACAAGGAGGCGGGCCCCGGCCCACAGCTGAGCCCGGTCAAGTCAAAGAGAGGGCGGGGCCAGGTGAGCAGCTGGAGGCGGTCACGGGATCACGGGGGCGTGGCCAGGTGAACAGCCTGAAGTGGTGAGGTAAGCAGGAGAGTGGGTCGCGGGCAGGGACACGGGTGACCGGCAGGCCGGTCTGCCGGCGGCAGGGACCTAAAGAGGGGGCCCGGCGGCTCGGCCGGGCGCTTAGCTGACCTGCGGGAAGCGGTCAAGGGAAGAGTGGGTTGGGGCCGGTGTCAAAAGCTGGAGGTGGTCCAGTGGGGAAGGCCCTGGGGCCCTGTGAATGTGGACCAGGGTCGCCAGTGGCCACAAAAGCCCCACATGCCTGAGCTCCAGGCTGGACCCCGGCAAGAGGTTCCCTTGTCCTCAGGGTAGGGCGTTCCCGGCGAATGGGGCAGAAAGCTGGCCGCAGGGGCCCGGCCACCAGACCAGTAAGAACCTCCGGAGGGGCCGGGGAGGTGCCCCCAGAGTGGAAAGTGATTTTTCTCGGACTTGGCACAGCTCTCTCCCGGTTGTCAAAGCCCATAGGCAGGGCTGTGGGCGTCCCAGGACACTCTGCTGTGAGCTGCCCTTTGGTGTGAGCGATCGGGACGGGGGGAGGGGTTGGGGGAGGAGGGCCGGCCCCGAGGCGCACGGAGGCCCGTGGGTGTCCTGAAGGGAGGGCGGGCTGGTCTTCCCACGCTTGGGGACCTGGGAGGCACCCTGTGAGCAGAGGGCTATGTGCCTTTACATCCCAGTGGTGGGGGCTATTCCTCTGTGTTTGGGAGCAGGGCGGACTGGCTGGTGCTGCTCGCTCATTGGTCGAATGGACCAGGGGCGGGGTTTCCGGAACAAGGAGGCGGGCCCCGGCCCACAGCTGAGCCCGGTCAAGTCAAAGAGAGGGCGGGGCCAGGTGAGCAGCTGGAGGCGGTCACGGGATCACGGGGGCGGGGCCAGGTGAACAGCCTGAAGTGGTGAGGTAAGCAGGAGAGCGGGTCGCGGGCAGGGACACGGGTGACCGGCAGGACGGTCTGCCGGCGGCAGGGACCTAAAGAGGGGACCCGGCGGCTCGGCCGGGCGCTTAGCTGACCGGCGGGAAGCGGTCAAGGAAAGAGTGGGTTGGGGCCGGTGTCAAAAGCTGGAGGTGGTCCAGTGGGGAAGGCCCTGGGGCCCTGTGAATGTGGACCAGGGTCGCCAGTGGCCACAAAAGCCCCACATGCCTGAGCTCCAGGCTGGACCCCGGCAAGAGGTTCCCTTGTCCTCAGGGTAGGGCGTTCCCGGCGAATGGGGCAGAAAGCTGGCCGCAGGGGCCCGGCCACCAGACCAGTAAGAACCTCCGGAGGGGCCGGGGAGGTGCCCCCAGAGTGGAAAGTGATTTTTCTCGGACTTGGCACAGCTCTCTCCCGGTTGTCAAAGCCCATAGGCAGGGCTGTGGGCGTCCCAGGACACTCTGCTGTGAGCTGCCCTTTGGTGTGAGCGATCGGGACGGGGGGAGGGGTTGGGGTAGGAGGGCCGGCCCCGAGGCGCACGGAGGCCCGTGGGTGTCCTGAAGGGAGGGCGGGCTGGTCTTCCCACGCTTGGGGACCTGGGAGGCACCCTGTGAGCAGAGGGCTATGTGCCTTTACATCCCAGTGGTGGGGGCTATTCCTCTGTGTTTGGGAGCAGGGAGGACTGGCTGGTGCTGCTCGCTCATTGGTCGAATGGACCAGGGGCGGGGTTTCCGGAACAAGGAGGCGGGCCCCGGCCCACAGCTGAGCCCGGTCAAGTCAAAGAGAGGGCGGGGCCAGGTGAGCAGCTGGAGGCGGTCACGGGATCACGGGGGCGGGGCCAGGTGAACAGCCTGAAGTGGTGAGGTAAGCAGGAGAGCGGGTCGCGGGCAGGGACACGGGTGACCGGCAGGCCGGTCTGCCGGCGGCAGGGACCTAAAGAGGGGGCCCGGCGGCTCGGCCGGGCGCTTAGCTGACCGGCGGGAAGCGGTCAAGGGAAGAGTGTGTTGGGGCCGGTGTCAAAAGCTGGAGGTGGTCCAGTGGGGAAGGCCCTGGGGCCCTGTGAATGTGGACCAGGGTCGCCAGTGGCCACAAAAGCCCCACATGCCTGAGCTCCAGGCTGGACCCCGGCAAGAGGTTCCCTTGTCCTCAGGGTAGGGCGTTCCCGGCGAATGGGGCAGAAAGCTGGCCGCAGGGGCCCGGCCACCAGACCAGTAAGAACCTCCGGAGGGGCCGGGGAGGTGCCCCCAGAGTGGAAAGTGATTTTTCTCGGACTTGGCACAGCTCTCTCCCGGTTGTCAAAGCCCATAGGCAGGGCTGTGGGCGTCCCAGGACACTCTGCTGTGAGCTGCCCTTTGGTGTGAGCGATCGGGACGGGGGGAGGGGTTGGGGTAGGAGGGCCGGCCCCGAGGCGCATGGAGGCCCGTGGGTGTCCTGAAGGGAGGGCGGGCTGGTCTTCCCACGCTTGGGGACCTGGGAGGCACCCTGTGAGCAGAGGGCTATGTGCCTTTACATCCCAGTGGTGGGGGCTATTCCTCTGTGTTTGGGAGCAGGGCGGACTGGCTGGTGCTGCTCGCTCATTGGTCGAATGGACCAGGGGCGGGGTTTCCGGAACAAGGAGGCGGGCCCCGGCCCACAGCTGAGCCCGGTCAAGTCAAAGAGAGGGCGGGGCCAGGTGAGCAGCTGGAGGCGGTCACGGGATCACGGGGGCGTGGCCAGGTGAACAGCCTGAAGTGGTGAGGTAAGCAGGAGAGTGGGTCGCGGGCAGGGACACGGGTGACCGGCAGGCCGGTCTGCCGGCGGCAGGGACCTAAAGAGGGGGCCCGGCGGCTCGGCCGGGCGCTTAGCTGACCTGCGGGAAGCGGTCAAGGGAAGAGTGGGTTGGGGCCGGTGTCAAAAGCTGGAGGTGGTCCAGTGGGGAAGGCCCTGGGGCCCTGTGAATGTGGACCAGGGTCGCCAGTGGCCACAAAAGCCCCACATGCCTGAGCTCCAGGCTGGACCCCGGCAAGAGGTTCCCTTGTCCTCAGGGTAGGGCGTTCCCGGCGAATGGGGCAGAAAGCTGGCCGCAGGGGCCCGGCCACCAGACCAGTAAGAACCTCCGGAGGGGCCGGGGAGGTGCCCCCAGAGTGGAAAGTGATTTTTCTCGGACTTGGCACAGCTCTCTCCCGGTTGTCAAAGCCCATAGGCAGGGCTGTGGGCGTCCCAGGACACTCTGCTGTGAGCTGCCCTTTGGTGTGAGCGATCGGGACGGGGGGAGGGGTTGGGGGAGGAGGGCCGGCCCCGAGGCGCACGGAGGCCCGTGGGTGTCCTGAAGGGAGGGCGGGCTGGTCTTCCCACGCTTGGGGACCTGGGAGGCACCCTGTGAGCAGAGGGCTATGTGCCTTTACATCCCAGTGGTGGGGGCTATTCCTCTGTGTTTGGGAGCAGGGCGGACTGGCTGGTGCTGCTCGCTCATTGGTCGAATGGACCAGGGGCGGGGTTTCCGGAACAAGGAGGCGGGCCCCGGCCCACAGCTGAGCCCGGTCAAGTCAAAGAGAGGGCGGGGCCAGGTGAGCAGCTGGAGGCGGTCACGGGATCACGGGGGCGGGGCCAGGTGAACAGCCTGAAGTGGTGAGGTAAGCAGGAGAGCGGGTCGCGGGCAGGGACACGGGTGACCGGCAGGACGGTCTGCCGGCGGCAGGGACCTAAAGAGGGGACCCGGCGGCTCGGCCGGGCGCTTAGCTGACCGGCGGGAAGCGGTCAAGGAAAGAGTGGGTTGGGGCCGGTGTCAAAAGCTGGAGGTGGTCCAGTGGGGAAGGCCCTGGGGCCCTGTGAATGTGGACCAGGGTCGCCAGTGGCCACAAAAGCCCCACATGCCTGAGCTCCAGGCTGGACCCCGGCAAGAGGTTCCCTTGTCCTCAGGGTAGGGCGTTCCCGGCGAATGGGGCAGAAAGCTGGCCGCAGGGGCCCGGCCAGCGGGCCAGTAAGAACGTCCGGAGGGGCCGGGGAGGTGCCCCCGAAGCGCAAAGTGATTTTCTCGAACTTGACACAGCTCTCTCCCCGTTGTCAAAGGCTAACCCTAACCCTAAAACTAAGCCTATCCCTCAACCAAACCCTCACCAGTGGCTAACGCCCTGGGGCCCTGTGAAAACTGGACGAGGGTCTCAAGTGGCCACAAAAGCCTCTCCTGCCTGAGCTTCAGACTGGATGCCAGCAAGAGGGACCCTTGTCCTCAGGGCAGGGCGTTCCCGGCGAATGGGGCAGAAAGCAGGCCCCCGGTTCCCGGCCACCAGACCAGTAAGAACCTCCGGAGGGGCCGGGGAGGTGCCCCCAGAGTGGAAAGTGATTTTTCTCGGACTTGGCACAGCTCTCTCCCGGTTGTCAAAGCCCATAGGCAGGGCTGTGGGCGTCCCAGGACACGCTGCTGTGAGCTGCCCTTTGGTGTGAGCGATCGGGACGGCGGGAGGGGTTGGGGTAGGAGGGCCGGCCCCGAGGCGCACGGAGGCCCGTGGGTGTCCTGAAGGGAGGGCGAGCTGGTCTTCCCACGCTTGGGGACCTGGGAGGCACCCTGTGAGCAGAGGGCTATGTGCATTTACATCCCAGTGGTGGGGGCTATTCCTCTGTGTTTGGGAGCAGGGCGGACTGGCTGGTGCTGCTCGCTCATTGGTCGAATGGACCAGGGGCGGGCTTTCCGGAACAAGGAGGCGGGCCCCGGCCCACAGCTGAGCCCGGTCAAGTCAAAGAGAGGGCGGGGCCAGGTGAGCAGCTGGAGGCGGTCACGGGATCACGGGGGCGGGGCCAGGTGAACAGCCTGAAGTGGTGAGGTAAGCAGGAGAGCGGGTCGCGGGCAGGGACACGGGTGACCGGCAGGCCGGTCTGCCGGCGGCAGGGACCTAAAGAGGGGACCCGGCGGCTCGGCCGGGCGCTTAGCTGACCGGCGGGAAGTGGTCAAGGGAAGAGTGGGTTGGGGCCGGTGTCAAAAGCTGGAGGTGGTCCAGTGGGGAAGGCCCTGGGGCCCTGTGAATGTGGACCAGGGTCGCCAGTGGCCACAAAAGCCCCACATGCCTGAGCTCCAGGCTGGACCCCGGCAAGAGGTTCCCTTGTCCTCAGGGTAGGGCGTTCCCGGCGAATGGGGCAGAAAGCTGGCCGCAGGGGCCCGGCCACCAGACCAGTAAGAACCTCCGGAGGGGCCGGGGAGGTGCCCCCAGAGTGGAAAGTGATTTTTCTCGGACTTGGCACAGCTCTCTCCCGGTTGTCAAAGCCCATAGGCAGGGCTGTGGGCGTCCCAGGACACTCTGCTGTGAGCTGCCCTTTGGTGTGAGCGATCGGGACGGGGGGAGGGGTTGGGGTAGGAGGGCCGGCCCCGAGGCGCACGGAGGCCCGTGGGTGTCCTGAAGGGAGGGCGGGCTGGTCTTCCCACGCTTGGGGACCTGGGAGGCACCCTGTGAGCAGAGGGCTATGTGCCTTTACATCCCAGTGGTGGGGGCTATTCCTCTGTGTTTGGGAGCAGGGCGGACTGGCTGGTGCTGCTCGCTCATTGGTCGAATGGACCAGGGGCGGGGTTTCCGGAACAAGGAGGCGGGCCCCGGCCCACAGCTGAGCCCGGTCAAGTCAAAGAGAGGGCGGGGCCAGGTGAGCAGCTGGAGGCGGTCACGGGATCACGGGGGCGGGGCCAGGTGAACAGCCTGAAGTGGTGAGGTAAGCAGGAGAGCGGGTCGCGGGCAGGGACACGGGTGACCGGCAGGCCGGTCTGCCGGCGGCAGGGACCTAAAGAGGGGGCCCGGCGGCTCGGCCGGGCGCTTAGCTGACCGGCGGGAAGCGGTCAAGGGAAGAGTGGGTTGGGGCCGGTGTCAAAAGCTGGAGGTGGTCCAGTGGGGAAGGCCCTGCGGCCCTGTGAATGTGGGCCAGGGTCGCCAGTGGCCACAAAAGCCCCACATGCCTGAGCTCCAGGCTGGACTCCGGCAAGAGGTTCCCTTGTCCTCAGGGTAGGGCGTTCCCGGCGAATGGGGCAGAAAGCTGGCCGCAGGGGCCCGGCCAGCGGGCCAGTAAGAACGTCCGGAGGGGCCGGGGAGGTGCCCCCGAAGCGCAAAGTGATTTTCTCGAACTTGACACAGCTCTCTCCCCGTTGTCAAAGGCTAACCCTAACCCTAAAACTAAGCCTATCCCTCAACCAAACCCTCACCAGTGGCTAACGCCCTGGGGCCCTGTGAAAACTGGACGAGGGTCTCAAGTGGCCACAAAAGCCTCTCCTGCCTGAGCTTCAGACTGGATGCCAGCAAGAGGGACCCTTGTCCTCAGGGCAGGGCGTTCCCGGCGAATGGGGCAGAAAGCAGGCCCCCGGTTCCCGGCCACCAGACCAGTAAGAACCTCCGGAGGGGCCGGGGAGGTGCCCCCAGAGTGGAAAGTGATTTTTCTCGGACTTGGCACAGCTCTCTCCCGGTTGTCAAAGCCCATAGGCAGGGCTGTGGGCGTCCCAGGACACGCTGCTGTGAGCTGCCCTTTGGTGTGAGCGATCGGGACGGCGGGAGGGGTTGGGGTAGGAGGGCCGGCCCCGAGGCGCACGGAGGCCCGTGGGTGTCCTGAAGGGAGGACGAGCTGGTCTTCCCACGCTTGGGGACCTGGGAGGCACCCTGTGAGCAGAGGGCTATGTGCATTTACATCCCAGTGGTGGGGGCTATTCCTCTGTGTTTGGGAGCAGGGCGGACTGGCTGGTGCTGCTCGCTCATTGGTCGAATGGACCAGGGGCGGGCTTTCCGGAACAAGGAGGCGGGCCCCGGCCCACAGCTGAGCCCGGTCAAGTCAAAGAGAGGGCGGGGCCAGGTGAGCAGCTGGAGGCGGTCACGGGATCACGGGGGCGGGGCCAGGTGAACAGCCTGAAGTGGTGAGGTAAGCAGGAGAGCGGGTCGCGGGCAGGGACACGGGTGACCGGCAGGCCGGTCTGCCGGCGGCAGGGACCTAAAGAGGGGACCCGGCGGCTCGGCCGGGCGCTTAGCTGACCGGCGGGAAGTGGTCAAGGGAAGAGTGGGTTGGGGCCGGTGTCAAAAGCTGGAGGTGGTCCAGTGGGGAAGGCCCTGGGGCCCTGTGAATGTGGACCAGGGTCGCCAGTGGCCACAAAAGCCCCACATGCCTGAGCTCCAGGCTGGACCCCGGCAAGAGGTTCCCTTGTCCTCAGGGTAGGGCGTTCCCGGCGAATGGGGCAGAAAGCTGGCCGCAGGGGCCCGGCCACCAGACCAGTAAGAACCTCCGGAGGGGCCGGGGAGGTGCCCCCAGAGTGGAAAGTGATTTTTCTCGGACTTGGCACAGCTCTCTCCCGGTTGTCAAAGCCCATAGGCAGGGCTGTGGGCGTCCCAGGACACTCTGCTGTGAGCTGCCCTTTGGTGTGAGCGATCGGGACGGGGGGAGGGGTTGGGGTAGGAGGGCCGGCCCCGAGGCGCACGGAGGCCCGTGGGTGTCCTGAAGGGAGGGCGGGCTGGTCTTCCCACGCTTGGGGACCTGGGAGGCACCCTGTGAGCAGAGGGCTATGTGCCTTTACATCCCAGTGGTGGGGGCTATTCCTCTGTGTTTGGGAGCAGGGCGGACTGGCTGGTGCTGCTCGCTCATTGGTCGAATGGACCAGGGGCGGGGTTTCCGGAACAAGGAGGCGGGCCCCGGCCCACAGCTGAGCCCGGTCAAGTCAAAGAGAGGGCGGGGCCAGGTGAGCAGCTGGAGGCGGTCACGGGATCACGGGGGCGGGGCCAGGTGAACAGCCTGAAGTGGTGAGGTAAGCAGGAGAGCGGGTCGCGGGCAGGGACACGGGTGACCGGCAGGCCGGTCTGCCGGCGGCAGGGACCTAAAGAGGGGACCCGGCGGCTCGGCTGGGCGCTTAGCTGACCGGCGGGAAGCGGTCAAGGGAAGAGTGGGTTGGGGCCGGTGTCAAAAGCTGGAGGTGGTCCAGTGGGGAAGGCCCTGGGGCCCTGTGAATGTGGGCCAGGGTCGCCAGTGGCCACAAAAGCCCCACATGCCTGAGCTCCAGGCTGGACCCCGGCAAGAGGTTCCCTTGTCCTCAGGGTAGGGCGTTCCCGGCGAATGGGGCAGAAAGCTGGCCGCAGGGGCCCGGCCAGCGGGCCAGTAAGAACGTCCGGAGGGGCCGGGGAGGTGCCCCCGAAGCGCAAAGTGATTTTCTCGAACTTGACACGGCTCTCTCCCTGTTGTCAAAGGCTAACCCTAACCCTAAAACTAAGCCTATCCCTCAATCAAACCCTCACCAGTGGCAAACGCCCTGGGGCCCTGTGAAAACTGGACGAGGGTCTCAAGTGGCCACAAAAGCCTCTCCTGCCTGAGCTTCAGACTGGATGCCAGCAAGAGGGACCCTTGTCCTCAGGGCAGGGCGTTCCCGGCGAATGGGGCAGAAAGCAGGCCCCCGGGGCCCGGCCACCAGACCAGTAAGAACCTCCGGAGGGGCCGGGGAGGTGCCCCCAGAGTGGAAAGTGATTTTTCTCGGACTTGGCACAGCTCTCTCCCGGTTGTCAAAGCCCATAGGCAGGGCTGTGGGCGTCCCAGGACACGCTGCTGTGAGCTGCCCTTTGGTGTGAGCGATCGGGACGGGGGGAGGGGTTGGGGTAGGAGGGCCGGCCCCGAGGCGCACGGAGGCCCGTGGGTGTCCTGAAGGGAGGGCTGGCTGGTCTTCCCACGCTTGGGGACCTGGGAGGCACCCTGTGAGCAGAGGGCTATGTGCCTTTACATCCCAGTGGTGGGGGCTATTCCTCTGTGTTTGGGAGCAGCCCAGACTGGCTGGTGCTGCTCGCTCATTGGTCGAATGGACCAGGGAAGGGGTTTCCGGAACAAGGAGGCGGGCCCCGGCCCACAGCTGAGCCCAGTCAAGTCAAAGAGAGGGCGGGGCCAGGTGAGCAGCTGGAGGCGGTCACAGGATCACGGGGGCCGGGCCAGGTGAACAGCCTGAAGTGGTGAGGTAAGCAGGAGAGCGGGTTGCGGGCAGGGACACGGGTGACTGGCTGCAGGGACCTAAAGAGGGGGCCCGGCGGCTCGGCCGGGCGCTTAGCTGACCGGCGGGAAGCGGTCAAGGGAAGAGTGGGTTGGGGCCGGTGTCAAAAGCTGGAGGTGGTCCAGTGGGGAAGGCCCTGGGGCCCTGTGAATGTGGACCAGGGTCGCCAGTGGCCACAAAAGCCCCACATGCCTGAGCTCCAGGCTGGACCCCGGCAAGAGGTTCCCTTGTCCTCAGGGTAGGGCGTTCCCGGCGAATGGGGCAGAAAGCTGACCGCAGGGGCCCGGCCACCAGACCAGTAAGAACCTCCGGAGGGGCCGGGGAGGTGCCCCCAGAGTGGAAAGTGATTTTTCTCGGACTTGGCACAGCTCTCTCCCGGTTGTCAAAGCCCATAGGCAGGGCTGTGGGCGTCCCAGGACACGCTGCTGTGAGCTGCCCTTTGGTGTGAGCGATCGGGACGGGGGGAGGGGTTGGGGTAGGAGGGCCTGCCCCGAGGCGCACGGAGCCCCGTGGGTGTCCTGAAGGGAGGGCGGGCTGGTCTTCCCACGCTTGGGGACCTGGGAGGCACCCTGTGAGCAGAGGGCTATGTGCCTTTACATCCCAGTGGTGGGGGCTATTCCTCTGTGTTTGGGAGCAGGGCGGACTGGCTGGTGCTGCTCGCTCATTGGTCGAATGGACCAGGGGCGGGGTTTCCGGAACAAGGAGGCGGGCCCCGGCCCACAGCTGAGCCAGGTCAAGTCAAAGAGAGGGCGGGGCCAGGTGAGCAGCTGGAGGCGGTCACGGGATCACGGGGGCGGGGCCAGGTGAACAGCCTGAAGTGGTGAGGTAAGCAGGAGAGCGGGTCGCGGGCAGGGACACGGGTGACCGGCAGGCCGGTCTGCCGGCGGCAGGGACCTAAAGAGGGGACCCGGCGGCTCGGCCGGGCGCTTAGCTGACCGGCGGGAAGCGGTCAAGGGAAGAGTGGGTTGGGGCCGGTGTCAAAAGCTGGAGGTGGTCCAGTGGGGAAGGCCCTGGGGCCCTGTGAATGTGGACCAGGGTCGCCAGTGGCCACAAAAGCCCCACATGCCTGAGCTCCAGGCTGGACCCCGGCAAGAGGTTCCCTTGTCCTCAGGGTAGGGCGTTCCCGGCGAATGGGGCAGAAAGCTGGCCGCAGGGGCCCGGCCACCAGACCAGTAAGAACCTCCGGAGGGGCCGGGGAGGTGCCCCCAGAGTGGAAAGTGATTTTTCTCGGACTTGGCACAGCTCTCTCCTGGTTGTCAAAGCCCATAGGCAGGGCTGTGGGCGTCCCAGGACACTCTGCTGTGAGCTGCCCTTTGGTGTGAGCGATCGGGACGGGGGGAGGGGTTGGGGTAGGAGGGCCGGCCCCGAGGCGCACGGAGGCCCGTGGGTGTCCTGAAGGGAGGGCGGGCTGGTCTTCCCACGCTTGGGGACCTGGGAGGCACCCTGTGAGCAGAGGGCTATGTGCCTTTACATCCCAGTGGTGGGGGCTATTCCTCTGTGTTTGGGAGCAGGGCGGACTGGCTGGTGCTGCTCGCTCATTGGTCGAATGGACCAGGGGCGGGCTTTCCGGAACAAGGAGGCGGGCCCCGGCCCACAGCTGAGCCCGGTCAAGTCAAAGAGAGGGCGGGGCCAGGTGAGCAGCTGGAGGCGGTCACCGGATCACGGGGGCGGGGCCAGGTGAACAGCCTGAAGTGGTGAGGTAAGCAGGAGAGCGGGTCGCGGGCAGGGACACGGGTGACCGGCAGGCCGGTCTGCCGGCGGCAGGGACCTAAAGAGGGGACCCGGCGGCTCGGCCGGGCGCTTAGCTGACCGGCGGGAAGTGGTCAAGGGAAGAGCGGGTTGGGGCCGGTGTCAAAAGCTGGAGGTGGTCCAGTGGGGAAGGCCCTGGGGCCCTGTGAATGTGGGCCAGGGTCGCCAGTGGCCACAAAAGCCCCACATGCCTGAGCTCCAGGCTGGACCCCGGCAAGAGGTTCCCTTGTCCTCAGGGTAGGGCGTTCCCGGCGAATGGGGCAGAAAGCTGGCCGCAGGGGCCCGGCCAGCGGGCCAGTAAGAACGTCCGGAGGGGCCGGGGAGGTGCCCCCGAAGCGCAAAGTGATTTTCTCGAACTTGACACGGCTCTCTCCCCGTTGTCAAAGGCTAACCCTAACCCTAAAACTAAGCCTATCCCTCAACCAAACCCTCACCAGTGGCTAACGCCCTGGGGCCCTGTGAAAACTGGACGAGGGTCTCAAGTGGCCACAAAAGCCTCTCCTGCCTGAGCTTCAGACTGGATGCCAGCAAGAGGGACCCTTGTCCTCAGGGCAGGGCGTTCCCGGCGAATGGGGCAGAAAGCAGGCCCCCGGGGCCCGGCCACCAGACCAGTAAGAACCTCCGGAGGGGCCGGGGAGGTGCCCCCAGAGTGGAAAGTGATTTTTCTCGGACTTGGCACAGCTCTCTCCCGGTTGTCAAAGCCCATAGGCAGGGCTGTGGGCGTCCCAGGACACGCTGCTGTGAGCTGCCCTTTGGTGTGAGTGATCGGGACGGGGGGAGGGGTTGGGGTAGGAGGGCCGGCCCCGAGGCGCACGGAGGCCCGTGGGTGTCCTGAAGGGAGGGCTGGCTGGTCTTCCCACGCTTGGGGACCTGGGAGGCACCCTGTGAGCAGAGGGCTATGTGCCTTTACATCCCAGTGGTGGGGGCTATTCCTCTGTGTTTGGGAGCAGGGCGGACTGGCTGGTGCTGCTCGCTCATTGGTCGAATGGACCAGGGGCGGGGTTTCCGGAACAAGGAGGCGGGCCCAGGCCCACAGCTGAGCCCGGTCAAGTCAAAGAGAGGGCGGGGCCAGGTGAGCAGCTGGAGGCGGTCACCGGATCACGGGGGCGGGGCCAGGTGAACAGCCTGAAGTGGTGAGGTAAGCAGGAGAGCGGGTCGCGGGCAGGGACACGGGTGACCGGCAGGCCGGTCTGCCGGCGGCAGGGACCTAAAGAGGGGGCCCGGCCGCTCGGCCGGGCGCTTAGCTGACCGGCGGGAAGCGGTCAAGGGAAGAGTGGGTTGGGGCCGGTGTCAAAACCTGGAGGTGTTCCAGTGGGGAAGGCCCTGGGGCCCTGTGAATGTGGGCCAGGGTCGCCAGTGGCCACAAAAGCCCCACATGCCTGAGCTCCAGGCTGGACCCCGGCAAGAGGTTCCCTTGTCCTCAGGGTAGGGCGTTCCCGGCGAATGGGGCAGAAAGCTGGCCGCAGGGGCCCGGCCAGTGGGCCAGTAAGAACGTCCGGAGGGGCCGGGGAGGTGCCCCCGAAGCGCAAAGTGATTTTCTCGAACTTGACGCAGCTCTCTCCCCGTTGTCAAAGGCTAACCCTAACCCTAAAACTAAGCCTATCCCTCAACCAAACCCTCACCAGTGGCTAACGCCCTGGGGCCCTGTGAAAACTGGACGAGGGTCTCAAGTGGCCACAAAAGCCTCTCCTGCCTGAGCTTCAGACTGGATGCCAGCAAGAGGGACCCTTGTCCTCAGGGCAGGGCGTTCCCGGCGAATGGGGCAGAAAGCAGGCCCCCGGGGCCCGGCCACCAGACCAGTAAGAACCTCCGGAGGGGCCGGGGAGGTGCCCCCAGAGTGGAAAGTGATTTTTCTCGGACTTGGCACAGCTCTCTCCCGGTTGTCAAAGCCCATAGGCAGGGCTGTGGGCGTCCCAGGACACTCTGCTGTGAGCTGCACTTTGGTGTGAGCGATCGGGACGGGGGGAGGGGTTGGGGTAGGAGGGCCGGCCCCGAGGCGCACGGAGGCCCGTGGGTGTCCTGAAGGGAGGGCGGGCTGGTCTTCCCACGCTTGGGGACCTGGGAGGCACCCTGTGAGCAGAGGGCTATGTGCCTTTACATCCCAGTGGTGGGGGCTATTCCTCTGTGTTTGGGAGCAGGGCGGACTGGCTGGTGCTGCTCGCTCATTGGTAGAATGGACCAGGGGCGGGGTTTCCGGAACAAGGAGGTGGGCCCTGGCCCACAGCTGAGCCCTGTCAAGTCAAAGAGAGGGCGGGGCCAGGTGAGCAGCTGGAGGCGGTCACGGGATCACGGGGGCGGGGCCAGGTGAACAGCCTGAAGTGGTGAGGTAAGCAGGAGAGCGGGTCGCGGGCAGGGACACGGGTGACCGGCAGGCCGGTCTGCCGGCGGCAGGGACCTAAAGAGGGGGCCCGGCGGCTCGGCCGGGCGCTTAGCTGACCGGCGGGAAGCGGTCAAGGGAAGAGTGGGTTGGGGCCGGTGTCAAAAGCTGGAGGTGGTCCAGTGGGGAAGGCCCTGGGGCCCTGTGAATGTGGACCAGGGTCGCCAGTGGCCACAAAAGCCCCACATGCCTGAGCTCCAGGCTGGACCCCTGCAAGAGGTTCCCTTGTCCTCAGGGTAGGGCGTTCCCGGCGAATGGGGCAGAAAGCTGGCCGCAGGGGCCCGGCCAGCGGGCCAGTAAGAACGTCCGGAGGGGCCGGGGAGGTGCCCCCGAAGCGCAAAGTGATTTTCTCGAACTTGACACAGCTCTCTCCCCGTTGTCAAAGGCTAACCCTAACCCTAAAACTAAACCTATCCCTCAACCAAACCCTCACCAGTGGCTAACGCCCTGGGGCCCTGTGAAAACTGGACGAGGGTCTCAAGTGGCCACAAAAGCCTCTCCTGCCTGAGCTTCAGACTGGATGCCAGCAAGAGGGACCCTTGTCCTCAGGGCAGGGCGTTCACGGCGAATGGGGCAGAAAGAGGCCCCCGGGGCCCGGCCACCAGACCAGTCAGAACCTCCGGAGGGGCCGGGGAGGTGCCCCCAGAGTGGAAAGTGATTTTTCTCGGACTTGGCACAGCTCTCTCCCGGTTGTCAAAGCCCATAGGCAGGGCTGTGGGCGTCCCAGGACACTCTGCTGTGAGCTGCCCTTTGGTGTGAGCGATCGGGACGGGGGGAGGGGTTGGGGTAGCAGGGCCGGCTCCGAGGCGCACGGAGGCCCGTGGGTGTCCTGAAGGGAGGGCGGGCTGGTCTTCCCACGCTTTGTGACCTGGGAGGCACCCTGTGAGCAGAGGGCTATGTGCCTTTACATCCCAGTGGTGGGGGCTATTCCTCTGTGTTTGGGAGCAGGGCGGACTGGCTGGTGCTGCTCGCTCATTGGTCGAATGGACCAGGGGCGGGGTTTCCGGAACAAGGAGGCGGGCCCCGGCCCACAGCTGAGCCCGGTCAAGTCAAAGAGAGGGCGGGGCCAGGTGAGCAGCTGGAGGCGTTCACGGGATCACGGGGGCGGGGCCAGGTGAACAGCCTGAAGTGGTGAGGTAAGCAGGAGAGCGGGTCGCGGGCAGGGACACGGGTGACCGGCAGGCCGGTCTGCCGGCGGCAGGGACCTAAAGAGGGGGCCCGGCGGCTCGGCCGGGCGCTTAGCTGACCGGCGGGAAGCGGTCAAGGGAAGAGTGGGTTGGAGCCGGTGTCAAAAGCTGGAGGTGGTCCAGTGGGGAAGGCCCTGGGGCCCTGTGAATGTGGGCCAGGGTCGCCAGTGGCCACAAAAGCCCCACATGCCTGAGCTCCAGGCTGGACCCCGGCAAGAGGTTCCCTTGTCCTCAGGGTAGGGCGTTCCCGGCGAATGGGGCAGAAAGCTGGCCGCAGGGGCCCGGCCAGCGGGCCAGTAAGAACGTCCGGAGGGGCCGGGGAGGTGGCCCCGAAGCGCAAAGTGATTTTCTCGAACTTGACACAGCTCTCTCCCCGTTGTCAAAGGCTAACCCTAACCCTAAAACTAAGCCTATCCCTCAACCAAACCCTCACCAGTGGCTAACGCCCTGGGGCCCTGTGAAAACTGGACGAGGGTCTCAAGTGGCCACAAAAGCCTCTCCTGCCTGAGCTTCAGACTGGATGCCAGCAAGAGGGACCCTTGTCCTCAGGGCAGGGCGTTCCCGGCGAATGGGCCAGAAAGCAGGCCCCCGGGGCCCGGCCACCAGACCAGTAAGAACCTCCGGAGGGGCCGGGGAGGTGCCCCCAGAGTGGAAAGTGATTTTTCTCGGACTTGGCACAGCTCTCTCCCGGTTGTCAAAGCCCATAGGCAGGGCTGTGGGCGTCCCAGGACACTCTGCTGTGAGCTGCCCTTTGGTGTGAGCGATCGGGACGGGGGGAGGGGTTGGGGTAGGAGGGCCGGCCCCGAGGCGCACGGAGGCCCGTGGGTGTCCTGAAGGGAGGGCTGGCTGGTCTTCCCACGCTTGGGGACCTGGGAGGCACCCTGTGAGCAGAGGGCTATGTGCCTTTACATCCCAGTGGTGGGGGCTATTCCTCTGTGTTTGGGAGCAGGGCGGACTGGCTGGTGCTGCTCGCTCATTGGTCGAATGGACCAGGGGCGGGGTTTCCGGAACAAGGAGGCGGGCCCCGGCCCACAGCTGAGCCCAGTCAAGTCAAAGAGAGGGCGGGGCCAGGTGAGCAGCTGGAGGCGGTCACAGGATCACGGGGGCCGGGCCAGGTGAACAGCCTGAAGTGGTGAGGTAAGCAGGAGAGCGGGTCGCGGGCAGGGACACGGGTGACCGGCAGGCCGGTCTGCCGGCGGCAGGGACCTAAAGAGGGGGCCCGGCGGCTCGGCCGGGCGCTTAGCTGACCGGCGGGAAGCGGTCAAGGGAAGAGTGGGTTGGGGCCGGTGTCAAAACCTGGAGGTGGTCCAGTGGGGAAGGCCCTGGGGCCCTGTGAATGTGGGCCAGGGTCGCCAGTGGCCACAAAAGCCCCACATGCCTGAGCTCCAGGCTGGACCCCGGCAAGAGGTTCCCTTGTCCTCAGGGTAGGGCGTTCCCGGCGAATGGGGCAGAAAGCTGGCCGCAGGGGCCCGGCCACCAGACCAGTAAGAACCTCCGGAGGGGCCGGGGAGGTGCCCCCAGAGTGGAAAGTGATTTTTCTCGGACTTGGCACAGCTCTCTCCCGGTTGTCAAAGCCCATAGGCAGGACTGTGGGCGTCCCAGGACACTCTGCTGTGAGCTGCCCTTTGGTGTGAGCGATCGGGACGGGGGGAGGGGTTGGGGTAGGAGGGCCGGCCCCGAGGCGCACGGAGGACCGTGGGTGTCCTGAAGGGAGGGCGGGCTGGTCTTCCCACGCTTGGGGACCAGGGAGGCACCCTGTGAGCAGAGGGCTATGTGCCTTTACATCTCAGTGGTGGGGGCTATTCCTCTGTGTTTGGGAGCAGGGCGGACTGGCTGGTGCTGCTCGCTCATTGGTCGAATGGACCAGGGGCGGGGTTTCCGGAACAAGGAGGCGGGCCCCGGCCCACAGCTGAGCCCGGTCAAGTCAAAGAGAGGGCGGGGCCAGGTGAGCAGCTGGAGGCGGTCACGGGATCACGGGGGCGGGGCCAGGTGAACAGCCTGAAGTGGTGAGGTAAGCAGGAGAGCGGGTCGCGGGCAGGGACACGGGTGACCGGCAGGCCGGTCTGCCGGCGGCAGGGACCTAAAGAGGGGGCCCGGCGGCTCGGCCGGGCGCTTAGCTGACCGGCGGGAAGCGGTCAAGGGAAGAGTGGGTTGGGGCCGGTGTCAAAAGCTGGAGGTGGTCCAGTGGGGAAGGCCCTGCGGCCCTGTGAATGTGGGCCAGGGTCGCCAGTGGCCACAAAAGCCCCACATGCCTGAGCTCCAGGCTGGACCCCGGCAAGAGGTTCCCTTGTCCTCAGGGTAGGGCGTTCCCGGCGAATGGGGCAGAAAGCTGGCCGCAGGGGCCCGGCCAGCGGACCAGTAAGAACGTCCGGAGGGGCCGGGGAGGTGCCCCCGAAGCGCAAAGTGATTTTCTCGAACTTGACACAGCTCTCTCCCCGTTGTCAAAGGCTAACCCTAACCCTAAAACTAAGCCTATCCCTCAACCAAACCCTCACCAGTGGCTAACGCCCTGGGGCCCTGTGAAAACTGGACGAGGGTCTCAAGTGGCCACAAAAGCCTCTCCTGCCTGAGCTTCAGACTGGATGCCAGCAAGAGGGACCCTTGTCCTCAGGGCAGGGCGTTCCCGGCGAATGGGGCAGAAAGCAGGCCCCCGGGGCCCGGCCACCAGACCAGTAAGAACCTCCGGAGGGGCCGGGGAGGTGCCCCCAGAGTGGAAAGTGATTTTTCTCGGACTTGGCACAGCTCTCTCCCGGTTGTCAAAGCCCATAGGCAGGGCTGTGGGCGTCCCAGGACACGCTGCTGTGAGCTGCCCTTTGGTGTGAGCGATCGGGACGGCGGGAGGGGTTGGGGTAGGAGGGCCGGCCCCGAGGCGCACGGAGGCCCGTGGGTGTCCTGAAGGGAGGGCGGGCTGGTCTTCCCACGCTTGGGGACCTGGGAGGCACCCTGTGAGCAGAGGGCTATGTGCCTTTACATCCCAGTGGTGGGGGCTATTCCTCTGTGTTTGGGAGCAGGGCGGACTGGCTGGTGCTGCTCGCTCATTGGTCGAATGGACCAGGGGCGGGGTCTCCGGAACAAGGAGGCGGGCCCCGGCCCACAGCTGAGCCTGGTCAAGTCAAAGAGAGGGCGGGGCCAGGTGAGCAGCTGGAGGCTGTCACGGGATCACGGGGGCGGGGCCAGGTGAACAGCCTGAAGTGGTGAGGTAAGCAGGAGAGCGGGTCGCGGGCAGGGACACGGGTGACTGGCAGGCCGGTCTGCCGGCGGCAGGGACCTAAAGAGGGGGCCCGGCGGCTCGGCCGGGCGCTTAGCTGACCGGCGGGAAGCGGTCAAGGGAAGAGTGGGTTGGGGCCGGTGTCAAAAGCTGGAGGTGGTCCAGTGGGGAAGGCCCTGGGGCCCTGTGAATGTGGACCAGGGTCGCCAGTGGCCACAAAAGCCCCACATGCCTGAGCTCCAGGCTGGACCCCGGCAAGAGGTTCCCTTGTCCTCAGGGTAGGGCGTTCCCGGCGAATGGGGCAGAAAGCTGGCCGCAGGGGCCCGGCCACCAGACCAGTAAGAACCTCCGGAGGGGCCGGGGAGGTGCCCCCAGAGTGGAAAGTGATTTTTCTCGGACTTGGCAAAGCTCTCTCTCGGTTGTCAAAGCCCATAGGCAGGGCTGTGGGCGTCCCAGGACACTCTGCTGTGAGCTGCCCTTTGGTGTGAGGGATGGGGACGGGGGGAGGGGTTGGGGTAGGAGGGCCGGCCCCGAGGCGCACGGAGGCCCGTGGGTGTCCTGAAGGGAGGGCTTGCTGGTCTTCCCACGCTTGGGGACCTGGGAGGCACCCTGTGAGCAGAGGGCTATGTGCCTTTACATCCCAGTGGTGGGGGCTATTCCTCTGTGTTTGGGAGCAGGGCGGACTGGCTGGTGCTGCTCGCTCATTGGTCGAATGGACCAGGGGCGGGGTTTCCGGAACAAGGAGTCGGGCCCCGGCCCACAGCTGAGCCCAGTCAAGTCAAAGAGAGGGCGGGGCCAGGTGAGCAGCTGGAGGCGGTCACGGGATCACGGGGGCGGGGCCAGGTGAACAGCCTGAAGTGGTGAGGTAAGCAGCAGAACGGGTCGCGGGCAAGGACACGGGTGACCGGCAGGCCGGTCTGCCGGCGGCAGGGACCTAAAGAGGGGGCCCGGCGGCTCGGCCGGGCGCTTAGCTGACCGGCGGGAAGCGGTCAAGGGAAGAGTGGGTTGGGGCCGGTGTCAAAAGCTGGAGGTGGTCCAGTGGGGAAGGCCCTGGGGCCCTGTGAATGTGGACCAGGTCGCCAGTGGCCACAAAAGCCCCACATGCCTGAGCTCCAGGCTGGACCCCAGCAAGAGGTTCCCTTGTCCTCAGGGTAGGGCGTTCCCGGCGAATGGGGCAGAAAGCTGGCCGCAGGGGCCCGGCCAGCGGGCCAGTAAGAACGTCCGGAGGGGCCGGGGAGGTGCCCCCGAAGCGCAAAGTGATTTTCTCGAACTTGACACAGCTCTCTCCCCGTTGTCAAAGGCTAACCCTAACCCTAAAACTAAGCCTATCCCTCAACCAAACCCTCACCAGTGGCTAACGCCCTGGGGCCCTGTGAAAACTGGACGAGGGTCTCAAGTGGCCACAAAAGCCTCTCCTGCCTGAGCTTCAGACTGGATGCCAGCAAGAGGGACCCTTGTCCTCAGGGCAGGGCGTTCCCGGCGAATGGGGCAGAAAGCAGGCCCCCGGGGCCCGGCCACCAGACCAGTAAGAACCTCCGGAGGGGCCGGGGAGGTGCCCCCAGAGTGGAAAGTGATTTTTCTCGGACTTGGCACAGCTCTCTCCCGGTTGTCAAAGCCCATAGGCAGGGCTGTGGGCGTCCCAGGACACGCTGCTGTGAGCTGCCCTTTGGTGTGAGCGATCGGGACGGGGGGAGGGGTTGGGGTAGGAGGGCCGGCCCCGAGGCGCAGGGAGGCCCGTGGGTGTCCTGAAGGGAGGGCTGGCTGGTCTTCCCACGCTTGGGGACCTGGGAGGCACCCTGTGAGCAGAGGGCTATGTGCCTTTACATCCCAGTGGTGGGGGCTATTCCTCTGTGTTTGGGAGCAGCCCGGACTGGCTGGTGCTGCTCGCTCATTGGTCGAATGGACCAGGGGCGGGGTTTCCGGAACAAGGAGGCGGGCCCCGGCCCACAGCTGAGCCCGGTCAAGTCAAAGAGAGGGCGGGGCCAGGTGAGCAGCTGGAGGCGGTCACAGGATCACGGGGGCCGGGCCAGGTGAACAGCCTGAAGTGGTGAGGTAAGCAGGAGAGCGGGTTGCGGGCAGGGACACGGGTGACTGGCGGCAGGGACCTAAAGAGGGGGCCCGGCGGCTCGGCCGGGCGCTTAGCTGACCGGCGGGAAGCGGTCAAGGGAAGAGTGGGTTGGGGCCGGTGTCAAAAGCTGGAGGTGGTCCAGTGGGGAAGGCCCTGGGGCCCTGTGAATGTGGACCAGGGTCGCCAGTGGCCACAAAAGCCCCACATGCCTGAGCTCCAGGCTGGACCCCGGCAAGAGGTTCCCTTGTCCTCAGGGTAGGGCGTTCCCGGCGAATGGGGCAGAAAGCTGGCCGCAGGGGCCCGGCCACCAGACCAGTAAGAACCTCCGGAGGGGCCTGGGAGGTGCCCCCAGAGTGGAAAGTGATTTTTCTCGGACTTGGCACAGCTCTCTCCCGGTTGTCAAAGCCCATAGGCAGGGCTGTGGGCGTCCCAGGACACTCTGCTGTGAGCTGCCCTTTGGTGTGAGCGATCGGGACGGGGGGAGGGGTTGGGGTAGGAGGGCCGGCCCCGAGGCGCACGGAGGCCCGTGGGTGTCCTGAAGGGAGGGCGGGCTGGTCTTCCCACGCTTGGGGACCTGGGAGGCACCCTGTGAGCAGAGGGCTATGTGCCTTTACATCCCAGTGGTGGGGGCTATTCCTCTGTGTTTGGGAGCAGGGCAGACTGGCTGGTGCTGCTCGCTCATTGGTCGAATGGACCAGGGGCGGGGTTTCCGGAACAAGGAGGCGGGCCCCGGCCCACAGCTGAGCCCGGTCAAGTCAAAGAGAGGGGGGGGGCAGGTGAGCAGCTGGAGGCCGTCACGGGATCACGGGGGCGGGGCCAGGTGAACAGCCTGAAGTGGTGAGGTAAGCAGGAGAGCGGGTCGCGGGCAGGGACACGGGTGACCGGCAGGCCGGTCTGCCGGCGGCAGGGACCTAAAGAGGGGGCCCGGCGGCTCGGCCGGGCGCTTAGCTGACCGGCGGGAAGCGGTCAAGGGAAGAGTGGGTTGGGGCCGGTGTCAAAAGCTGGAGGTGGTCCAGTGGGGAAGGCCCTGGGGCCCTGTGAATGTGGACCAGGGTCGCCAGTGGCCACAAAAGCCCCACATGCCTGAGCTCCAGGCTGGACCCCGGCAAGAGGTTCCCTTGTCCTCAGGGTAGGGCGTTCCCGGCGAATGGGGCAGAAAGCTGGCCGCAGGGGCCCGGCCACCAGACCAGTAAGAACCTCCGGAGGGGCCGGGGAGGTGCCCCCAGAGTGGAAAGTGATTTTTCTCGGACTTGGCACAGCTCTCTCCCGGTTGTCAAAGCCCATAGGCAGGGCTGTGGGCGTCCCAGGACACGCTGCTGTGAGCTGCCCTTTGGTGTGAGCGATCGGGACGGGGGGAGGGGTTGGGGTAGGAGGGCCTGCCCCGAGGCGCACGGAGCCCCGTGGGTGTCCTGAAGGGAGGGCGGGCTGGTCTTCCCACGCTTGGGGACCTGGGAGGCACCCTGTGAGCAGAGGGCTATGTGCCTTTACATCCCAGTGGTGGGGGCTATTCCTCTGTGTTTGGGAGCAGGGCGGACTGGCTGGTGCTGCTCGCTCATTGGTCGAATGGACCAGGGGCGGGGTTTCCGGAACAAGGAGGCGGGCCCCGGCCCACAGCTGAGCCAGGTCAAGTCAAAGAGAGGGCGGGGCCAGGTGAGCAGCTGGAGGCGGTCACGGGATCACGGGGGCGGGGCCAGGTGAACAGCCTGAAGTGGTGAGGTAAGCAGGAGAGTGGGTCGCGGGCAGGGACACGGGTGACCGGCAGGCCGGTCTGCCGGCGGCAGGGACCTAAAGAGGGGGCCCGGCGGCTCGGCCGGGCGCTTAGCTGACCGGCGGGAAGCGGTCAAGGGAAGAGTGGGTTGGGGCCGGTGTCAAAAGCTGGAGGTGGTCCAGTGGGGAAGGCCCTGGGGCCCTGTGAATGTGGACCAGGGTCGCCAGTGGCCACAAAAGCCCCACATGCCTGAGCTCCAGGCTGGACCCCGGCAAGAGGTTCCCTTGTCCCCAGGGTAGGGCGTTCCCGGCGAATGGGGCAGAAAGCTGGCCGCAGGGGCCCGGCCACCAGACCAGTAAGAACCTCCGGAGGGGCCGGGGAGGTGCCCCCAGAGTGGAAAGTGATTTTTCTCAGACTTGGCACAGCTCTCTCCCGGTTGTCAAAGCCCATAGGCAGGGCTGTGGGCGTCCCAGGACACTCTGCTGTGAGCTGCCCTTTGGTGTGAGCGATCGGGACGGGGGGAGGGGTTGGGGTAGGAGGGCCGGCCCCGAGGCGCACGGAGGCCCGTGGGTGTCCTGAAGGGAGGGCGGGCTGGTCTTCCCACGCTTGGGGACCTGGGAGGCACCCTGTGAGCAGAGGGCTATGTGCCTTTACATCCCAGTGGTGGGGGCTATTCCTCTGTGTTTGGGAGCAGGGCGGACTGGCTGGTGCTGCTCGCTCATTGGTCGAATGGACCAGGGGCGGGGTTTCCGGAACAAGGAGGCGGCCCCGGCCCACAGCTGAGCCCGGTCAAGTCAAAGAGAGGGCGGGGCCAGGTGAGCAGCTGGAGGCGGTCACGGGATCACGGGGGCGGGGCCAGGTGAACAGCCTGAAGTGGTGAGGTAAGCAGGAGAGTGGGTCGCGGGCAGGGACACGGGTGACCGGCAGGCCGGTCCGCCGGCGGCAGGGACCTAAAGAGGGGGCCCGGCGGCTCGGCCGGGCGCTTAGCTGACCGGCGGGAAGCGGTCAAGGGAAGAGTGGGTTGGGGCCGGTGTCAAAAGCTGGAGGTGGTCCAGTGGGGAAGGCCCTGGGGCCCTGTGAATGTGGACCAGGGTCGCCAGTGGCCACAAAAGCCCCACATGCCTGAGCTCCAGGCTGGACCCCGGCAAGAGGTTCCCTTGTCCTCAGGGTAGGGCGTTCCCGGCGAATGGGGCAGAAAGCTGGCCGCAGGGGCCCGGCCACCAGACCAGTAAGAACCTCCGGAGGGGCCGGGGAGGTGCCCCCAGAGTGGAAAGTGATTTTTCTCGGACTTGGCACAGCTCTCTCCCGGTTGTCAAAGCCCATAGGCAGGGCTGTGGGCGTCCCAGGACACTCTGCTGTGAGCTGCCCTTTGGTGTGAGCGATCGGGACGGGGGGAGGGGTTGGGGTAGGAGGGCCGGCCCCGAGGCGCACGGAGGCCCGTGGGTGTCCTGAAGGGAGGGCGGGCTGGTCTTCCCACGCTTGGGGACCTGGGAGGCACCCTGTGAGCAGAGGGCTATGTGCCTTTACATCCCAGTGGTGGGGGCTATTCCTCTGTGTTTGGGAGCAGGGCGGACTGGCTGGTGCTGCTCGCTCATTGGTCGAATGGACCAGGGGCGGGGTTTCCGGAACAAGGAGGCGGGCCCCGGCCCACAGCTGAGCCCGGTCAAGTCAAAGAGAGGGCGGGGCCAGGTGAGCAGCTGGAGGCGGTCACGGGATCACGGGGGCGGGGCCAGGTGAACAGCCTGAAGTGGTGAGGTAAGCAGGAGAGCGGGTCGCGGGCAGGGACACGGGTGACCGGCAGGCCGGTCTGCCGGCGGCAGGGACCTAAAGAGGGGGCCCGGCGGCTCGGCCGGGCGCTTAGCTGACCGGCGGGAAGCGGTCAAGGGAAGAGTGGGTTGGGGCCGGTGTCAAAAGCTGGAGGTGGTCCAGTGGGGAAGGCCCTGGGGCCCTGTGAATGTGGACCAGGGTCGCCAGTGGCCACAAAAGCCCCACATGCCTGAGCTCCAGGCTGGACCCCAGCAAGAGGTTCCCTTGTCCTCAGGGTAGGGCGTTCCCGGCGAATGGGGCAGAAAGCTGGCCGCAGGGGCCCGGCCACCAGACCAGTAAGAACCTCCGGAGGGGCCGGGGAGGTGCCCCCAGAGTGGAAAGTGATTTTTCTCGGACTTGGCACAGCTCTCTCCCGGTTGTCAAAGCCCATAGGCAGGGCTGTGGGCGTCCCAGGACACTCTGCTGTGAGCTGCCCTTTGGTGTGAGCGATCGGGACGGGGGGAGGGGTTGGGGTAGGAGGGCCGGCCCCGAGGCGCACGGAGGCCCGTGGGTGTCCTGAAGGGAGGGCGGGCTGGTCTTCCCACGCTTGGGGACCTGGGAGGCACCCTGTGAGCAGAGGGCTATGTGCCTTTACATCCCAGTGGTGGGGGCTATTCCTCTGTGTTTGGGAGCAGGGCGGACTGGCTGGTGCTGCTCGCTCATTGGTCGAATGGACCAGGGGCGGGGTTTCCGGAACAAGGAGGCGGCCCCGGCCCACAGCTGAGCCCGGTCAAGTCAAAGAGAGGGCGGGGCCAGGTGAGCAGCTGGAGGCGGTCACGGGATCATGGGGGCGGGGCCAGGTGAACAGCCTGAAGTGGTGAGGTAAGCAGGAGAGTGGGTCGCGGGCAGGGACACGGGTGACCGGCAGGCCGGTCTGCCGGCGGCAGGGACCTAAAGAGGGGGCCCGGCGGCTCGGCCGGGCGCTTAGCTGACCGGCGGGAAGCGGTCAAGGGAAGAGTGGGTTGGGGCCGGTGTCAAAAGCTGGAGGTGGTCCAGTGGGGAAGGCCCTGGGGCCCTGTGAATGTGGACCAGGGTCGCCAGTGGCCACAAAAGCCCCACATGCCTGAGCTCCAGGCTGGACCCCGGCAAGAGGTTCCCTTGTCCTCAGGGTAGGGCGTTCCCGGCGAATGGGGCAGAAAGCTGGCCGCAGGGGCCCGGCCACCAGACCAGTAAGAACCTCCGGAGGGGCCGGGGAGGTGCCCCCAGAGTGGAAAGTGATTTTTCTCGGACTTGGCACAGCTCTCTCCCGGTTGTCAAAGCCCATAGGCAGGGCTGTGGGCGTCCCAGGACACTCTGCTGTGAGCTGCCCTTTGGTGTGAGCGATCGGGACGGGGGGAGGGGTTGGGGTAGGAGGGCCGGCCCCGAGGCGCACGGAGGCCCGTGGGTGTCCTGAAGGGAGGGCGGGCTGGTCTTCCCACGCTTGGGGACCTGGGAGGCACCCTGTGAGCAGAGGGCTATGTGCCTTTACATCCCAGTGGTGGGGGCTATTCCTCTGTGTTTGGGAGCAGGGCGGACTGGCTGGTGCTGCTCGCTCATTGGTCGAATGGACCAGGGGCGGGGTTTCCGGAACAAGGAGGCGGGCCCCGGCCCACAGCTGAGCCCGGTCAAGTCAAAGAGAGGGCGGGGCCAGGTGAGCAGCTGGAGGCGGTCACGGGATCACGGGGGCGGGGCCAGGTGAACAGCCTGAAGTGGTGAGGTAAGCAGGAGAGCGGGTCGCGGGCAGGGACACGGGTGACCGGCAGGACGGTCTGCCGGCGGCAGGGACCTAAAGAGGGGACCCGGCGGCTCGGCCGGGCGCTTAGCTGACCGGCGGGAAGCGGTCAAGGGAAGAGTGGGTTGGGGCCGGTGTCAAAAGCTGGAGGTGGTCCAGTGGGGAAGGCCCTGGGGCCCTGTGAATGTGGACCAGGGTCGCCAGTGGCCACAAAAGCCCCACATGCCTGAGCTCCAGGCTGGACCCCGGCAAGAGGTTCCCTTGTCCTCAGGGTAGGGCGTTCCCGGCGAATGGGGCAGAAAGCTGGCCGCAGGGGCCCGGCCACCAGACCAGTAAGAACCTCCGGAGGGGCCGGGGAGGTGCCCCCAGAGTGGAAAGTGATTTTTCTCGGACTTGGCACAGCTCTCTCCCGGTTGTCAAAGCCCATAGGCAGGGCTGTGGGCGTCCCAGGACACTCTGCTGTGAGCTGCCCTTTGGTGTGAGCGATCGGGACGGGGGGAGGGGTTGGGGTAGGAGGGCCGGCCCCGAGGCGCACGGAGGCCCGTGGGTGTCCTGAAGGGAGGGCGGGCTGGTCTTCCCACGCTTGGGGACCTGGGAGGCACCCTGTGAGCAGAGGGCTATGTGCCTTTACATCCCAGTGGTGGGGGCTATTCCTCTGTGTTTGGGAGCAGGGCGGACTGGCTGGTGCTGCTCGCTCATTAGTCGAATGGACCAGGGGCGGGGTTTCCGGAACAAGGAGGCGGGCCCCGGCCCACAGCTGAGCCCGGTCAAGTCAAAGAGAGGGCGGGGCCAGGTGAGCAGCTGGAGGCGGTCATGGGATCACGGGGGCGGGGCCAGGTGAACAGCCTGAAGTGGTGAGGTAAGCAGGAGAGTGGGTCGCGGGCAGGGACACGGGTGACCGGCAGGCCGGTCTGCCGGCGGCAGGGACCTAAAGAGGGGGCCCGGCGGCTCGGCCGGGCGCTTAGCTGACCGGCGGGAAGCGGTCAAGGGAAGAGTGGGTTGGGGCCGGTGTCAAAAGCTGGCTGTGGTCCAGTGGGGAAGGCCCTGGGGCCCTGTGAATGTGGACCAGGGTCGCCAGTGGCCACAAAAGCCCCACATGCCTGAGCTCCAGGCTGGACCCCGGCAAGAGGTTCCCTTGTCCTCAGGGTAGGGCGTTCCCGGCGAATGGGGCAGAAAGCTGGCCGCAGGGGCCCGGCCACCAGACCAGTAAGAACCTCCGGAGGGGCCGGGGAGGTGCCCCCAGAGTGGAAAGTGATTTTTCTCGGACTTGGCACAGCTCTCTCCCGGTTGTCAAAGCCCATAGGCAGGGCTGTGGGCGTCCCAGGACACTCTGCTGTGAGCTGCCCTTTGGTGTGAGCGATCGGGACGGGGGGAGGGGTTGGGGTAGGAGGGCCGGCCCCGAGGCGCACGGAGGCCCGTGGGTGTCCTGAAGGGAGGGCGGGCTGGTCTTCCCACGCTTGGGGACCTGGGAGGCACCCTGTGAGCAGAGGGCTATGTGCCTTTACATCCCCGTGGTGGGGGCTATTCCTCTGTGTTTGGGAGCAGGGCGGACTGGCTGGTGCTGCTCGCTCATTGGTCGAATGGACCAGGGGCGGGGTTTCCGGAACAAGGAGGCGGGCCCCGGCCCACAGCTGAGCCCGGTCAAGTCAAAGAGAGGGCGGGGCCAGGTGAGCAGCTGGAGGCGGTCACGGGATCACGGGGGCGGGGCCAGGTGAACAGCCTGAAGTGGTGAGGTAAGCAGGAGAGTGGGTCGCGGGCAGGGACACGGGTGACCGGCAGGCCGGTCTGCCGGCGGCAGGGACCTAAAGAGGGGGCCCAGCGGCTCGGCCGGACGCTTAGCTGACCGGCGGGAAGCGGTCAAGGGAAGAGTGGGTTGGGGCCGGTGTCAAAAGCTGGAGGTGGTCCAGTGGGGAAGGCCCTGGGGCCCTGTGAATGTGGACCAGGGTCGCCAGTGGCCACAAAAGCCCCACATGCCTGAGCTCCAGGCTGGACCCCGGCAAGAGGTTCCCTTGTCCTCAGGGTAGGGCGTTCCCGGCGAATGGGGCAGAAAGCTGGCCGCAGGGTCCCGGCCACCAGACCAGTAAGAACCTCAGGAGGGGCCGGGGAGGTGCCCCCAGAGTGGAAAGTGATTTTTCTCGGACTTGGCACAGCTCTCTCCCGGTTGTCAAAGCCCATAGGCAGGGCTGTGGGCGTCCCAGGACACTCTGCTGTGAGCTGCCCTTTGGTGTGAGCGATCGGGACGGGGGGAGGGGTTGGGGTAGGAGGGCCGGCCCCGAGGCGCACGGAGGCCCGTGGGTGTCCTGAAGGGAGGGCGGGCTGGTCTTCCCACGCTTGGGGACCTGGGAGGCACCCTGTGAGCAGAGGGCTATGTGCCTTTACATCCCAGTGGTGGGGGCTATTCCTCTGTGTTTGGGAGCAGGGCAGACTGGCTGGTGCTGCTCGCTCATTGGTCGAATGGACCAGGGGCGGGGTTTCCGGAACAAGGAGGCGGGCCCCGGCCCACAGCTGAGCCCGGTCAAGTCAAAGAGAGGGCGGGGCCAGGTGAGCAGCTGGAGGCGGTCACGGGATCACGGGGGCGGGGCCAGGTGAACAGCCTGAAGTGGTGAGGTAAGCAGGAGAGCGGGTCGCGGGCAGGGACACGGGTGACCGGCAGGACGGTCTGCCGGCGGCAGGGACCTAAAGAGGGGACCCGGCGGCTCGGCCGGGCGCTTAGCTGACCGGCGGGAAGCGGTCAAGGGAAGAGTGGGTTGGGGCCGGTGTCAAAAGCTGGAGGTGGTCCAGTGGGGAAGGCCCTGGGGCCCTGTGAATGTGGGCCAGGGTCGCCAGTGGCCACAAAAGCCCCACATGCCTGAGCTCCAGGCTGGACCCCGGCAAGAGGTTCCCTTGTCCTCAGGGTAGGGCGTTCCCGGCGAATGGGGCAGAAAGCTGGCCGCAGGGGCCCGGCCAGCGGGCCAGTAAGAACGTCCGGAGGGGCCGGGGAGGTGCCCCCGAAGCGCAAAGTGATTTTCTCGAACTTGACACAGCTCTCTCCCCGTTGTCAAAGGCTAACCCTAACCCTAAAACTAAGCCTATCCCTCAACCAAACCCTCACCAGTGGCAAACGCCCTGGGGCCCTGTGAAAACTGGACGAGGGTCTCAAGTGGCCACAAAAGCCTCTCCTGCCTGAGCTTCAGACTGGATGCCAGCAAGAGGGACCCTTGTCCTCAGGGCAGGGCGTTCCCGGCGAATGGGGCAGAAAGCAGGCCCCCGGGGCCCGGCCACCAGACCAGTAAGAACCTCCGGAGGGGCCGGGGAGGTGCCCCCAGAGTGGAAAGTGATTTTTCTCGGACTTGGCACAGCTCTCTCCCGGTTGTCAAAGCCCATAGGCAGGGCTGTGGGCGTCCCAGGACACGCTGCTGTGAGCTGCCCTTTGGTGTGAGCGATCGGGACGGGGGGAGGGGTTGGGGTAGGAGGGCCGGCCCCGAGGCGCACGGAGGCCCGTGGGTGTCCTGAAGGGAGGGCTGGCTGGTCTTCCCACGCTTGGGGACCTGGGAGGCACCCTGTGAGCAGAGGGCTATGTGCCTTTACATCCCAGTGGTGGGGGCTATTCCTCTGTGTTTGGGAGCAGCCCAGACTGGCTGGTGCTGCTCGCTCATTGGTCGAATGGACCAGGGGCGGGGTTTCCGGAACAAGGAGGCGGGCCCCGGCCCACAGCTGAGCCCAGTCAAGTCAAAGAGAGGGCGGGGCCAGGTGAGCAGCTGGAGGCGGTCACAGGATCACGGGGGCCGGGCCAGGTGAACAGCCTGAAGTGGTGAGGTAAGCAGGAGAGCGGGTTGCGGGCAGGGACAGGGGTGACTGGCGGCAGGGACCTAAAGAGGGGGCCCGGCGGCTCGGCCGGGCGCTTAGCTGACCGGCGGGAAGCGGTCAAGGGAAGAGTGGGTTGGGGCCGGTGTCAAAAGCTGGAGGTGGTCCAGTGGGGAAGGCCCTGGGGCCCTGTGAATGTGGACTAGGGTCGCCAGTGGCCACAAAAGCCCCACATGCCTGAGCTCCAGGCTGGACCCCGGCAAGAGGTTCCCTTGTCCTCAGGGTAGGGCGTTCCCGGCGAATGGGGCAGAAAGCTGACCGCAGGGGCCCGGCCACCAGACCAGTAAGAACCTCCGGAGGGGCCGGGGAGGTGCCCCCAGAGTGGAAAGTGATTTTTCTCGGACTTGGCACAGCTCTCTCCCGGTTGTCAAAGCCCATAGGCAGGGCTGTGGGCGTCCCAGGACACGCTGCTGTGAGCTGCCCTTTGGTGTGAGCGATCGGGACGGGGGTAGGGGTTGGGGTAGGAGGGCCTGCCCCGAGGCGCACGGAGCCCCGTGGGTGTCCTGAAGGGAGGGCGGGCTGGTCTTCCCACGCTTGGGGACCTGGGAGGCACCCTGTGAGCAGAGGGCTATGTGCCTTTACATCCCAGTGGTGGGGGCTATTCCTCTGTGTTTGGGAGCAGGGCGGACTGGCTGGTGCTGCTCGCTCATTGGTCGAATGGACCAGGGGCGGGGTTTCCGGAACAAGGAGGCGGGCCCCGGCCCACAGCTGAGCCCGGTCAAGTCAAAGAGAGGGCGGGGCCAGGTGAGCAGCTGGAGGCGGTCACGGGATCACGGGGGCGGGGCCAGGTGAACAGCCTGAAGTGGTGAGGTAAGCAGGATAGCGGGTCGCGGGCAGGGACACGGGTGACCGGCAGGCCGGTCTGCCGGCGGCAGGGACCCAAAGAGGGGACCCGGCGGCTCGGCCGGGCGCTTAGCTGACCGGCGGGAAGCGGTCAAGGGAAGAGTGGGTTGGGGCCGGTGTCAAAAGCTGGAGGTGGTCCAGTGGGGAAGGCCCTGGGGCCCTGTGAATGTGGACCAGGGTCGCCAGTGGCCACAAAAGCCCCACATGCCTGAGCTCCAGGCTGGACCCCGGCAAGAGGTTCCCTTGTCCTCAGGGTAGGGCGTTCCCGGCGAATGGGGCAGAAAGCTGGCCGCAGGGGCCAGGCCACCAGACCAGTAAGAACCTCCGGAGGGGCCGGGGAGGTGCCCCCAGAGTGGAAAGTGATTTTTCTCGGACTTGGCACAGCTCTCTCCCGGTTGTCAAAGCCCATAGGCAGGGCTGTGGGCGTCCCAGGACACGCTGCTGTGAGCTGCCCTTTGGTGTGAGCGATCGGGACGGGGGGAGGGGTTGGGGTAGGAGGGCCTGCCCCGAGGCGCACGGAGCCCCGTGGGTGTCCTGAAGGGAGGGCGGGCTGGTCTTCCCACGCTTGGGGACCTGGGAGGCACCCTGTGAGCAGAGGGCTATGTGCCTTTACATCCCAGTGGTGGGGGCTATTCCTCTGTGTTTGGGAGCAGGGCGGACTGGCTGGTGCTGCTCGCTCATTGGTCGAATGGACCAGGGGCGGGGTTTCCGGAACAAGGAGGCGGGCCCCGGCCCACAGCTGAGCCCGGTCAAGTCAAAGAGAGGGCGGGGCCAGGTGAGCAGCTGGAGGCGGTCACGGGATCACGGGGGCGGGGCCAGGTGAACAGCCTGAAGTGGTGAGGTAAGCAGGAGAGCGGGTCGCGGGCAGGGACACGGGTGACCGGCAGGCCGGTCTGCCGGCGGCAGGGACCCAAAGAGGGGACCCGGCGGCTCGGCCGGGCGCTTAGCTGACCGGCGGGAAGCGGTCAAGGGAAGTGTGGGTTGGGGCCGGTGTCAAAAGCTGGAGGTGGTCCACTGGGGAAGGCCCTGGGGCCCTGTGAATGTGGACCAGGGTCGCCAGTGGCCACAAAAGCCCCACATGCCTGAGCTCCAGGCTGGACCCCGGCAAGAGGTTCCCTTGTCCTCAGGGTAGGGCGTTCCCGGCGAATGGGGCAGAAAGCTGGCCGCAGGGGCCCGGCCACCAGACCAGTAAGAACCTCCGGAGGGGCCGGGGAGGTGCCCCCAGAGTGGAAAGTGATTTTTCTCGGACTTGGCACAGCTCTCTCCCGGTTGTCAAAGCCCATAGGCAGGGCTGTGGGCGTCCCAGGACACTCTGCTGTGAGCTGCCCTTTGGTGTGAGCGATCGGGACGGGGGGAGGGGTTGGGGTAGGAGGGCCGGCCCCGAGGCGCACGGAGGCCCGTGGGTGTCCTGAAGGGAGGGCGGGCTGGTCTTCCCACGCTTGGGGACCTGGGAGGCACCCTGTGAGCAGAGGGCTATGTGCCTTTACATCCCAGTGGTGGGGGCTATTCCTCTGTGTTTGGGAGCAGGGCGGACTGGCTGGTGCTGCTCGCTCATTGGTCGAATGGACCAGGGGCGGGCTTTCCGGAACAAGGAGGCGGGCCCCGGCCCACAGCTGAGCCCGGTCAAGTCAAAGAGAGGGCGGGGCCAGGTGAGCAGCTGGAGGCGGTCACGGGATCACGGGGGCGGGGCCAGGTGAACAGCCTGAAGTGGTGAGGTAAGCAGGAGAGCGGGTCGCGGGCAGGGACACGGGTGACCGGCAGGCCGGTCTGCCGGCGGCAGGGACCTAAAGAGGGGGCCCGGCGGCTCGGCCGGGCGCTTAGCTGACCGGCGGGAAGCGGTCAAGGGAAGAGTGGGTTGGGGCCGGTGTCAAAAGCTGGAGGTGGTCCAGTGGGGAAGGCCCTGGGGCCCTGTGAATGTGGGCCAGGGTCGCCAGTGGCCACAAAAGCCCCACATGCCTGAGCTCCAGGCTGGACCCCGGCAAGAGGTTCCCTTGTCCTCAGGGTAGGGCGTTCCCGGCGAATGGGGCAGAAAGCTGGCCGCAGGGGCCCGGCCAGCGGGCCAGTAAGAACGTCCGGAGGGGCCGGGGAGGTGCCCCCGAAGCGCAAAGTGATTTTCTCGAACTTGAAACGGCTCTCTCCCCGTTGTCAAAGGCTAACCCTAACCCTAAAACTAAGCCTATCCCTCAACCAAACCCTCACCAGTGGCTAACGCCCTGGGGCCCTGTGAAAACTGGACGAGGGTCTCAAGTGGCCACAAAAGCCTCTCCTGCCTGAGCTTCAGACTGGATGCCAGCAAGAGGGACCCTTGTCCTCAGGGCAGGGCGTTCCCGGCGAATGGGGCAGAAAGCAGGCCCCCGGGGCCCGGCCACCAGACCAGTAAGAACCTCCGGAGGGGCCTGGGAGGTGCCCCCAGAGTGGAAAGTGATTTTTCTCGGACTTGGCACAGCTCTCTCCCGGTTGTCAAAGCCCATAGGCAGGGCTGTGGGCGTCCCAGGACACTCTGCTGTGAGCTGCCCTTTGGTGTGAGCGATCGGGACGGGGGGAGGGGTTGGGGTAGGAGGGCCGGCCCCGAGGCGCACGGAGGCCCGTGGGTGTCCTGAAGGGAGGGCGGGCTGGTCTTCCCACGCTTGGGGACCTGGGAGGCACCCTGTGAGCAGAGGGCTATGTGCCTTTACATCCCAGTGGTGGGGGCTATTCCTCTGTGTTTGGGAGCAGGGCAGACTGGCTGGTGCTGCTCGCTCATTGGTCGAATGGACCAGGGGCGGGGTTTCCGGAACAAGGAGGCGGGCCCCGGCCCACAGCTGAGCCCGGTCAAGTCAAAGAGAGGGGGGGGGCAGGTGAGCAGCTGGAGGCCGTCACGGGATCACGGGGGCGGGGCCAGGTGAACAGCCTGAAGTGGTGAGGTAAGCAGGAGAGCGGGTCGCGGGCAGGGACACGGGTGACCGGCAGGCCGGTCTGCCGGCGGCAGGGACCTAAAGAGGGGGCCCGGCGGCTCGGCCGGGCGCTTAGCTGACCGGCGGGAAGCGGTCAAGGGAAGAGTGGGTTGGGGCCGGTGTCAAAAGCTGGAGGTGGTCCAGTGGGGAAGGCCCTGGGGCCCTGTGAATGTGGACCAGGGTCGCCAGTGGCCACAAAAGCCCCACATGCCTGAGCTCCAGGCTGGACCCCGGCAAGAGGTTCCCTTGTCCTCAGGGTAGGGCGTTCCCGGCGAATGGGGCAGAAAGCTGGCCGCAGGGGCCCGGCCACCAGACCAGTAAGAACCTCCGGAGGGGCCGGGGAGGTGCCCCCAGAGTGGAAAGTGATTTTTCTCGTACTTGGCACAGCTCTCTCCCGGTTGTCAAAGCCCATAGGCAGGGCTGTGGGCGTCCCAGGACACGCTGCTGTGAGCTGCCCTTTGGTGTGAGCGATCGGGACGGGGGGAGGGGTTGGGGTAGGAGGGCCTGCCCCGAGGCGCACGGAGCCCCGTGGGTGTCCTGAAGGGAGGGCGGGCTGGTCTTCCCACGCTTGGGGACCTGGGAGGCACCCTGTGAGCAGAGGGCTATGTGCCTTTACATCCCAGTGGTGGGGGCTATTCCTCTGTGTTTGGGAGCAGGGCGGACTGGCTGGTGCTGCTCGCTCATTGGTCGAATGGACCAGGGGCGGGGTTTCCGGAACAAGGAGGCGGGCCCCGGCCCACAGCTGAGCCAGGTCAAGTCAAAGAGAGGGCGGGGCCAGGTGAGCAGCTGGAGGCGGTCACGGGATCACGGGGGCGGGGCCAGGTGAACAGCCTGAAGTGGTGAGGTAAGCAGGAGAGTGGGTCGCGGGCAGGGACACGGGTGACCGGCAGGCCGGTCTGCCGGCGGCAGGGACCTAAAGAGGGGGCCCGGCGGCTCGGCCGGGCGCTTAGCTGACCGGCGGGAAGCGGTCAAGGGAAGAGTGGGTTGGGGCCGGTGTCAAAAGCTGGAGGTGGTCCAGTGGGGAAGGCCCTGGGGCCCTGTGAATGTGGACCAGGGTCGCCAGTGGCCACAAAAGCCCCACATGCCTGAGCTCCAGGCTGGACCCCGGCAAGAGGTTCCCTTGTCCCCAGGGTAGGGCGTTCCCGGCGAATGGGGCAGAAAGCTGGCCGCAGGGGCCCGGCCACCAGACCAGTAAGAACCTCCGGAGGGGCCGGGGAGGTGCCCCCAGAGTGGAAAGTGATTTTTCTCAGACTTGGCACAGCTCTCTCCCGGTTGTCAAAGCCCATAGGCAGGGCTGTGGGCGTCCCAGGACACTCTGCTGTGAGCTGCCCTTTGGTGTGAGCGATCGGGACGGGGGGAGGGGTTGGGGTAGGAGGGCCGGCCCCGAGGCGCACGGAGGCCCGTGGGTGTCCTGAAGGGAGGGCGGGCTGGTCTTCCCACGCTTGGGGACCTGGGAGGCACCCTGTGAGCAGAGGGCTATGTGCCTTTACATCCCAGTGGTGGGGGCTATTCCTCTGTGTTTGGGAGCAGGGCGGACTGGCTGGTGCTGCTCGCTCATTGGTCGAATGGACCAGGGGCGGGGTTTCCGGAACAAGGAGGCGGCCCCGGCCCACAGCTGAGCCCGGTCAAGTCAAAGAGAGGGCGGGGCCAGGTGAGCAGCTGGAGGCGGTCACGGGATCACGGGGGCGGGGCCAGGTGAACAGCCTGAAGTGGTGAGGTAAGCAGGAGAGTGGGTCGCGGGCAGGGACACGGGTGACCGGCAGGCCGGTCTGCCGGCGGCAGGGACCTAAAGAGGGGGCCCGGCGGCTCGGCCGGGCGCTTAGCTGACCGGCGGGAAGCGGTCAAGGGAAGAGTGGGTTGGGGCCGGTGTCAAAAGCTGGAGGTGGTCCAGTGGGGAAGGCCCTGGGGCCCTGTGAATGTGGACCAGGGTCGCCAGTGGCCACAAAAGCCCCACATGCCTGAGCTCCAGGCTGGACCCCGGCAAGAGGTTCCCTTGTCCTCAGGGTAGGGCGTTCCCGGCGAATGGGGCAGAAAGCTGGCCGCAGGGGCCCGGCCACCAGACCAGTAAGAACCTCCGGAGGGGCCGGGGAGGTGCCCCCAGAGTGGAAAGTGATTTTTCTCGGACTTGGCACAGCTCTCTCCCGGTTGTCAAAGCCCATAGGCAGGGCTGTGGGCGTCCCAGGACACTCTGCTGTGAGCTGCCCTTTGGTGTGAGCGATCGGGACGGGGGGAGGGGTTGGGGTAGGAGGGCCGGCCCCGAGGCGCACGGAGGCCCGTGGGTGTCCTGAAGGGAGGGCGGGCTGGTCTTCCCACGCTTGGGGACCTGGGAGGCACCCTGTGAGCAGAGGGCTATGTGCCTTTACATCCCAGTGGTGGGGGCTATTCCTCTGTGTTTGGGAGCAGGGCGGACTGGCTGGTGCTGCTCGCTCATTGGTCGAATGGACCAGGGGCGGGGTTTCCGGAACAAGGAGGCGGGCCCCGGCCCACAGCTGAGCCCGGTCAAGTCAAAGAGAGGGCGGGGCCAGGTGAGCAGCTGGAGGCGGTCACGGGATCACGGGGGCGGGGCCAGGTGAACAGCCTGAAGTGGTGAGGTAAGCAGGAGAGCGGGTCGCGGGCAGGGACACGGGTGACCGGCAGGCCGGTCTGCCGGCGGCAGGGACCTAAAGAGGGGGCCCGGCGGCTCGGCCGGGCGCTTAGCTGACCGGCGGGAAGCGGTCAAGGGAAGAGTGGGTTGGGGCCGGTGTCAAAAGCTGGAGGTGGTCCAGTGGGGAAGGCCCTGGGGCCCTGTGAATGTGGACCAGGGTCGCCAGTGGCCACAAAAGCCCCACATGCCTGAGCTCCAGGCTGGACCCCAGCAAGAGGTTCCCTTGTCCTCAGGGTAGGGCGTTCCCGGCGAATGGGGCAGAAAGCTGGCCGCAGGGGCCCGGCCACCAGACCAGTAAGAACCTCCGGAGGGGCCGGGGAGGTGCCCCCAGAGTGGAAAGTGATTTTTCTCGGACTTGGCACAGCTCTCTCCCGGTTGTCAAAGCCCATAGGCAGGGCTGTGGGCGTCCCAGGACACTCTGCTGTGAGCTGCCCTTTGGTGTGAACGATCGGGACGGGGGGAGGGGTTGGGGTAGGAGGGCCGGCCCCGAGGCGCACGGAGGCCCGTGGGTGTCCTGAAGGGAGGGCGGGCTGGTCTTCCCACGCTTGGGGACCTGGGAGGCACCCTGTGAGCAGAGGGCTATGTGCCTTTACATCCCAGTGGTGGGGGCTATTCCTCTGTGTTTGGGAGCAGGGCGGACTGGCTGGTGCTGCTCGCTCATTGGTCGAATGGACCAGGGGCGGGGTTTCCGGAACAAGGAGGCGGCCCCGGCCCACAGCTGAGCCCGGTCAAGTCAAAGAGAGGGCGGGGCCAGGTGAGCAGCTGGAGGCGGTCACGGGATCATGGGGGCGGGGCCAGGTGAACAGCCTGAAGTGGTGAGGTAAGCAGGAGAGTGGGTCGCGGGCAGGGACACGGGTGACCGGCAGGCCGGTCTGCCGGCGGCAGGGACCTAAAGAGGGGGCCCGGCGGCTCGGCCGGGCGCTTAGCTGACCGGCGGGAAGCGGTCAAGGGAAGAGTGGGTTGGGGCCGGTGTCAAAAGCTGGAGGTGGTCCAGTGGGGAAGGCCCTGGGGCCCTGTGAATGTGGACCAGGGTCGCCAGTGGCCACAAAAGCCCCACATGCCTGAGCTCCAGGCTGGACCCCGGCAAGAGGTTCCCTTGTCCTCAGGGTAGGGCGTTCCCGGCGAATGGGGCAGAAAGCTGGCCGCAGGGGCCCGGCCACCAGACCAGTAAGAACCTCCGGAGGGGCCGGGGAGGTGCCCCCAGAGTGGAAAGTGATTTTTCTCGGACTTGGCACAGCTCTCTCCCGGTTGTCAAAGCCCATAGGCAGGGCTGTGGGCGTCCCAGGACACTCTGCTGTGAGCTGCCCTTTGGTGTGAGCGATCGGGACGGGGGGAGGGGTTGGGGTAGGAGGGCCGGCCCCGAGGCGCACGGAGGCCCGTGGGTGTCCTGAAGGGAGGGCGGGCTGGTCTTCCCACGCTTGGGGACCTGGGAGGCACCCTGTGAGCAGAGGGCTATGTGCCTTTACATCCCAGTGGTGGGGGCTATTCCTCTGTGTTTGGGAGCAGGGCGGACTGGCTGGTGCTGCTCGCTCATTGGTCGAATGGACCAGGGGCGGGGTTTCCGGAACAAGGAGGCGGGCCCCGGCCCACAGCTGAGCCCGGTCAAGTCAAAGAGAGGGCGGGGCCAGGTGAGCAGCTGGAGGCGGTCACGGGATCACGGGGGCGGGGCCAGGTGAACAGCCTGAAGTGGTGAGGTAAGCAGGAGAGCGGGTCGCGGGCAGGGACACGGGTGACCGGCAGGACGGTCTGCCGGCGGCAGGGACCTAAAGAGGGGACCCGGCGGCTCGGCCGGGCGCTTAGCTGACCGGCGGGAAGCGGTCAAGGGAAGAGTGGGTTGGGGCCGGTGTCAAAAGCTGGAGGTGGTCCAGTGGGGAAGGCCCTGGGGCCCTGTGAATGTGGACCAGGGTCGCCAGTGGCCACAAAAGCCCCACATGCCTGAGCTCCAGGCTGGACCCCGGCAAGAGGTTCCCTTGTCCTCAGGGTAGGGCGTTCCCGGCGAATGGGGCAGAAAGCTGGCCGCAGGGGCCCGGCCACCAGACCAGTAAGAACCTCCGGAGGGGCCGGGGAGGTGCCCCCAGAGTGGAAAGTGATTTTTCTCGGACTTGGCACAGCTCTCTCCCGGTTGTCAAAGCCCATAGGCAGGGCTGTGGGCGTCCCAGGACACTCTGCTGTGAGCTGCCCTTTGGTGTGAGCGATCGGGACGGGGGGAGGGGTTGGGGTAGGAGGGCCGGCCCCGAGGCGCACGGAGGCCCGTGGGTGTCCTGAAGGGAGGGCGGGCTGGTCTTCCCACGCTTGGGGACCTGGGAGGCACCCTGTGAGCAGAGGGCTATGTGCCTTTACATCCCCGTGGTGGGGGCTATTCCTCTGTGTTTGGGAGCAGGGCGGACTGGCTGGTGCTGCTCGCTCATTGGTCGAATGGACCAGGGGCGGGGTTTCCGGAACAAGGAGGCGGGCCCCGGCCCACAGCTGAGCCCGGTCAAGTCAAAGAGAGGGCGGGGCCAGGTGAGCAGCTGGAGGCGGTCACGGGATCACGGGGGCGGGGCCAGGTGAACAGCCTGAAGTGGTGAGGTAAGCAGGAGAGTGGGTCGCGGGCAGGGACACGGGTGACCGGCAGGCCGGTCTGCCGGCGGCAGGGACCTAAAGAGGGGGCCCAGCGGCTCGGCCGGACGCTTAGCTGACCGGCGGGAAGCGGTCAAGGGAAGAGTGGGTTGGGGCCGGTGTCAAAAGCTGGAGGTGGTCCAGTGGGGAAGGCCCTGGGGCCCTGTGAATGTGGACCAGGGTCGCCAGTGGCCACAAAAGCCCCACATGCCTGAGCTCCAGGCTGGACCCCGGCAAGAGGTTCCCTTGTCCTCAGGGTAGGGCGTTCCCGGCGAATGGGGCAGAAAGCTGGCCGCAGGGTCCCGGCCACCAGACCAGTAAGAACCTCCGGAGGGGCCGGGGAGGTGCCCCCAGAGTGGAAAGTGATTTTTCTCGGACTTGGCACAGCTCTCTCCCGGTTGTCAAAGCCCATAGGCAGGGCTGTGGGCGTCCCAGGACACTCTGCTGTGAGCTGCCCTTTGGTGTGAGCGATCGGGACGGGGGGAGGGGTTGGGGTAGGAGGGCCGGCCCCGAGGCGCACGGAGGCCCGTGGGTGTCCTGAAGGGAGGGCGGGCTGGTCTTCCCACGCTTGGGGACCTGGGAGGCACCCTGTGAGCAGAGGGCTATGTGCCTTTACATCCCAGTGGTGGGGGCTATTCCTCTGTGTTTGGGAGCAGGGCGGACTGGCTGGTGCTGCTCGCTCATTGGTCGAATGGACCAGGGGCGGGGTTTCCGGAACAAGGAGGCGGGCCCCGGCCCACAGCTGAGCCCGGTCAAGTCAAAGAGAGGGCGGGGCCAGGTGAGCAGCTGGAGGCGGTCACGGGATCACGGGGGCGGGGCCAGGTGAACAGCCTGAAGTGGTGAGGTAAGCAGGAGAGCGGGTCGCGGGCAGGGACACGGGTGACCGGCAGGACGGTCTGCCGGCGGCAGGGACCTAAAGAGGGGACCCGGCGGCTCGGCCGGGCGCTTAGCTGACCGGCGGGAAGCGGTCAAGGGAAGAGTGGGTTGGGGCCGGTGTCAAAAGCTGGAGGTGGTCCAGTGGGGAAGGCCCTGGGGCCCTGTGAATGTGGACCAGGGTCGCCAGTGGCCACAAAAGCCCCACATGCCTGAGCTCCAGGCTGGACCCCGGCAAGAGGTTCCCTTGTCCTCAGGGTAGGGCGTTCCCGGCGAATGGGGCAGAAAGCTGGCCGCAGGGGCCCGGCCACCAGACCAGTAAGAACCTCCGGAGGGGCCGGGGAGGTGCCCCCAGAGTGGAAAGTGATTTTTCTCGGACTTGGCACAGCTCTCTCCCGGTTGTCAAAGCCCATAGGCAGGGCTGTGGGCGTCCCAGGACACTCTGCTGTGAGCTGCCCTTTGGTGTGAGCGATCGGGACGGGGGGAGGGGTTGGGGTAGGAGGGCCGGCCCCGAGGCGCACGGAGGCCCGTGGGTGTCCTGAAGGGAGGGCGGGCTGGTCTTCCCACGCTTGGGGACCTGGGAGGCACCCTGTGAGCAGAGGGCTATGTGCCTTTACATCCCCGTGGTGGGGGCTATTCCTCTGTGTTTGGGAGCAGGGCGGACTGGCTGGTGCTGCTCGCTCATTGGTCGAATGGACCAGGGGCGGGGTTTCCGGAACAAGGAGGCGGGCCCCGGCCCACAGCTGAGCCCGGTCAAGTCAAAGAGAGGGCGGGGCCAGGTGAGCAGCTGGAGGCGGTCACGGGATCACGGGGGCGGGGCCAGGTGAACAGCCTGAAGTGGTGAGGTAAGCAGGAGAGTGGGTCGCGGGCAGGGACACGGGTGACCGGCAGGCCGGTCTGCCGGCGGCAGGGACCTAAAGAGGGGGCCCAGCGGCTCGGCCGGACGCTTAGCTGACCGGCGGGAAGCGGTCAAGGGAAGAGTGGGTTGGGGCCGGTGTCAAAAGCTGGAGGTGGTCCAGTGGGGAAGGCCCTGGGGCCCTGTGAATGTGGACCAGGGTCGCCAGTGGCCACAAAAGCCCCACATGCCTGAGCTCCAGGCTGGACCCCGGCAAGAGGTTCCCTTGTCCTCAGGGTAGGGCGTTCCCGGCGAATGGGGCAGAAAGCTGGCCGCAGGGTCCCGGCCACCAGACCAGTAAGAACCTCCGGAGGGGCCGGGGAGGTGCCCCCAGAGTGGAAAGTGATTTTTCTCGGACTTGGCACAGCTCTCTCCCGGTTGTCAAAGCCCATAGGCAGGGCTGTGGGCGTCCCAGGACACTCTGCTGTGAGCTGCCCTTTGGTGTGAGCGATCGGGACGGGGGGAGGGGTTGGGGTAGGAGGGCCGGCCCCGAGGCGCACGGAGGCCCGTGGGTGTCCTGAAGGGAGGGCGGGCTGGTCTTCCCACGCTTGGGGACCTGGGAGGCACCCTGTGAGCAGAGGGCTATGTGCCTTTACATCCCAGTGGTGGGGGCTATTCCTCTGTGTTTGGGAGCAGGGCAGACTGGCTGGTGCTGCTCGCTCATTGGTCGAATGGACCAGGGGCGGGGTTTCCGGAACAAGGAGGCGGGCCCCGGCCCACAGCTGAGCCCGGTCAAGTCAAAGAGAGGGCGGGGCCAGGTGAGCAGCTGGAGGCGGTCACGGGATCACGGGGGCGGGGCCAGGTGAACAGCCTGAAGTGGTGAGGTAAGCAGGAGAGCGGGTCGCGGGCAGGGACACGGGTGACCGGCAGGACGGTCTGCCGGCGGCAGGGACCTAAAGAGGGGACCCGGCGGCTCGGCCGGGCGCTTAGCTGACCGGCGGGAAGCGGTCAAGGGAAGAGTGGGTTGGGGCCGGTGTCAAAAGCTGGAGGTGGTCCAGTGGGGAAGGCCCTGGGGCCCTGTGAATGTGGGCCAGGGTCGCCAGTGGCCACAAAAGCCCCACATGCCTGAGCTCCAGGCTGGACCCCGGCAAGAGGTTCCCTTGTCCTCAGGGTAGGGCGTTCCCGGCGAATGGGGCAGAAAGCTGGCCGCAGGGGCCCGGCCAGCGGGCCAGTAAGAACGTCCGGAGGGGCCGGGGAGGTGCCCCCGAAGCGCAAAGTGATTTTCTCGAACTTGACACAGCTCTCTCCCCGTTGTCAAAGGCTAACCCTAACCCTAAAACTAAGCCTATCCCTCAACCAAACCCTCACCAGTGGCAAACGCCCTGGGGCCCTGTGAAAACTGGACGAGGGTCTCAAGTGGCCACAAAAGCCTCTCCTGCCTGAGCTTCAGACTGGATGCCAGCAAGAGGGACCCTTGTCCTCAGGGCAGGGCGTTCCCGGCGAATGGGGCAGAAAGCAGGCCCCCGGGGCCCGGCCACCAGACCAGTAAGAACCTCCGGAGGGGCCGGGGAGGTGCCCCCAGAGTGGAAAGTGATTTTTCTCGGACTTGGCACAGCTCTCTCCCGGTTGTCAAAGCCCATAGGCAGGGCTGTGGGCGTCCCAGGACACGCTGCTGTGAGCTGCCCTTTGGTGTGAGCGATCGGGACGGGGGGAGGGGTTGGGGTAGGAGGGCCGGCCCCGAGGCGCACGGAGGCCCGTGGGTGTCCTGAAGGGAGGGCTGGCTGGTCTTCCCACGCTTGGGGACCTGGGAGGCACCCTGTGAGCAGAGGGCTATGTGCCTTTACATCCCAGTGGTGGGGGCTATTCCTCTGTGTTTGGGAGCAGCCCAGACTGGCTGGTGCTGCTCGCTCATTGGTCGAATGGACCAGGGGCGGGGTTTCCGGAACAAGGAGGCGGGCCCCGGCCCACAGCTGAGCCCAGTCAAGTCAAAGAGAGGGCGGGGCCAGGTGAGCAGCTGGAGGCGGTCACAGGATCACGGGGGCCGGGCCAGGTGAACAGCCTGAAGTGGTGAGGTAAGCAGGAGAGCGGGTTGCGGGCAGGGACAGGGGTGACTGGCGGCAGGGACCTAAAGAGGGGGCCCGGCGGCTCGGCCGGGCGCTTAGCTGACCGGCGGGAAGCGGTCAAGGGAAGAGTGGGTTGGGGCCGGTGTCAAAAGCTGGAGGTGGTCCAGTGGGGAAGGCCCTGGGGCCCTGTGAATGTGGACTAGGGTCGCCAGTGGCCACAAAAGCCCCACATGCCTGAGCTCCAGGCTGGACCCCGGCAAGAGGTTCCCTTGTCCTCAGGGTAGGGCGTTCCCGGCGAATGGGGCAGAAAGCTGACCGCAGGGGCCCGGCCACCAGACCAGTAAGAACCTCCGGAGGGGCCGGGGAGGTGCCCCCAGAGTGGAAAGTGATTTTTCTCGGACTTGGCACAGCTCTCTCCCGGTTGTCAAAGCCCATAGGCAGGGCTGTGGGCGTCCCAGGACACGCTGCTGTGAGCTGCCCTTTGGTGTGAGCGATCGGGACGGGGGTAGGGGTTGGGGTAGGAGGGCCTGCCCCGAGGCGCACGGAGCCCCGTGGGTGTCCTGAAGGGAGGGCGGGCTGGTCTTCCCACGCTTGGGGACCTGGGAGGCACCCTGTGAGCAGAGGGCTATGTGCCTTTACATCCCAGTGGTGGGGGCTATTCCTCTGTGTTTGGGAGCAGGGCGGACTGGCTGGTGCTGCTCGCTCATTGGTCGAATGGACCAGGGGCGGGGTTTCCGGAACAAGGAGGCGGGCCCCGGCCCACAGCTGAGCCCGGTCAAGTCAAAGAGAGGGCGGGGCCAGGTGAGCAGCTGGAGGCGGTCACGGGATCACGGGGGCGGGGCCAGGTGAACAGCCTGAAGTGGTGAGGTAAGCAGGATAGCGGGTCGCGGGCAGGGACACGGGTGACCGGCAGGCCGGTCTGCCGGCGGCAGGGACCCAAAGAGGGGACCCGGCGGCTCGGCCGGGCGCTTAGCTGACCGGCGGGAAGCGGTCAAGGGAAGAGTGGGTTGGGGCCGGTGTCAAAAGCTGGAGGTGGTCCAGTGGGGAAGGCCCTGGGGCCCTGTGAATGTGGACCAGGGTCGCCAGTGGCCACAAAAGCCCCACATGCCTGAGCTCCAGGCTGGACCCCGGCAAGAGGTTCCCTTGTCCTCAGGGTAGGGCGTTCCCGGCGAATGGGGCAGAAAGCTGGCCGCAGGGGCCAGGCCACCAGACCAGTAAGAACCTCCGGAGGGGCCGGGGAGGTGCCCCCAGAGTGGAAAGTGATTTTTCTCGGACTTGGCACAGCTCTCTCCCGGTTGTCAAAGCCCATAGGCAGGGCTGTGGGCGTCCCAGGACACGCTGCTGTGAGCTGCCCTTTGGTGTGAGCGATCGGGACGGGGGGAGGGGTTGGGGTAGGAGGGCCTGCCCCGAGGCGCACGGAGCCCCGTGGGTGTCCTGAAGGGAGGGCGGGCTGGTCTTCCCACGCTTGGGGACCTGGGAGGCACCCTGTGAGCAGAGGGCTATGTGCCTTTACATCCCAGTGGTGGGGGCTATTCCTCTGTGTTTGGGAGCAGGGCGGACTGGCTGGTGCTGCTCGCTCATTGGTCGAATGGACCAGGGGCGGGGTTTCCGGAACAAGGAGGCGGGCCCCGGCCCACAGCTGAGCCCGGTCAAGTCAAAGAGAGGGCGGGGCCAGGTGAGCAGCTGGAGGCGGTCACGGGATCACGGGGGCGGGGCCAGGTGAACAGCCTGAAGTGGTGAGGTAAGCAGGAGAGCGGGTCGCGGGCAGGGACACGGGTGACCGGCAGGCCGGTCTGCCGGCGGCAGGGACCCAAAGAGGGGACCCGGCGGCTCGGCCGGGCGCTTAGCTGACCGGCGGGAAGCGGTCAAGGGAAGTGTGGGTTGGGGCCGGTGTCAAAAGCTGGAGGTGGTCCACTGGGGAAGGCCCTGGGGCCCTGTGAATGTGGACCAGGGTCGCCAGTGGCCACAAAAGCCCCACATGCCTGAGCTCCAGGCTGGACCCCGGCAAGAGGTTCCCTTGTCCTCAGGGTAGGGCGTTCCCGGCGAATGGGGCAGAAAGCTGGCCGCAGGGGCCCGGCCACCAGACCAGTAAGAACCTCCGGAGGGGCCGGGGAGGTGCCCCCAGAGTGGAAAGTGATTTTTCTCGGACTTGGCACAGCTCTCTCCCGGTTGTCAAAGCCCATAGGCAGGGCTGTGGGCGTCCCAGGACACTCTGCTGTGAGCTGCCCTTTGGTGTGAGCGATCGGGACGGGGGGAGGGGTTGGGGTAGGAGGGCCGGCCCCGAGGCGCACGGAGGCCCGTGGGTGTCCTGAAGGGAGGGCGGGCTGGTCTTCCCACGCTTGGGGACCTGGGAGGCACCCTGTGAGCAGAGGGCTATGTGCCTTTACATCCCAGTGGTGGGGGCTATTCCTCTGTGTTTGGGAGCAGGGCGGACTGGCTGGTGCTGCTCGCTCATTGGTCGAATGGACCAGGGGCGGGCTTTCCGGAACAAGGAGGCGGGCCCCGGCCCACAGCTGAGCCCGGTCAAGTCAAAGAGAGGGCGGGGCCAGGTGAGCAGCTGGAGGCGGTCACGGGATCACGGGGGCGGGGCCAGGTGAACAGCCTGAAGTGGTGAGGTAAGCAGGAGAGCGGGTCGCGGGCAGGGACACGGGTGACCGGCAGGCCGGTCTGCCGGCGGCAGGGACCTAAAGAGGGGGCCCGGCGGCTCGGCCGGGCGCTTAGCTGACCGGCGGGAAGCGGTCAAGGGAAGAGTGGGTTGGGGCCGGTGTCAAAAGCTGGAGGTGGTCCAGTGGGGAAGGCCCTGGGGCCCTGTGAATGTGGGCCAGGGTCGCCAGTGGCCACAAAAGCCCCACATGCCTGAGCTCCAGGCTGGACCCCGGCAAGAGGTTCCCTTGTCCTCAGGGTAGGGCGTTCCCGGCGAATGGGGCAGAAAGCTGGCCGCAGGGGCCCGGCCAGCGGGCCAGTAAGAACGTCCGGAGGGGCCGGGGAGGTGCCCCCGAAGCGCAAAGTGATTTTCTCGAACTTGAAACGGCTCTCTCCCCGTTGTCAAAGGCTAACCCTAACCCTAAAACTAAGCCTATCCCTCAACCAAACCCTCACCAGTGGCTAACGCCCTGGGGCCCTGTGAAAACTGGACGAGGGTCTCAAGTGGCCACAAAAGCCTCTCCTGCCTGAGCTTCAGACTGGATGCCAGCAAGAGGGACCCTTGTCCTCAGGGCAGGGCGTTCCCGGCGAATGGGGCAGAAAGCAGGCCCCCGGGGCCCGGCCACCAGACCAGTAAGAACCTCCGGAGGGGCCGGGGAGGTGCCCCCAGAGTGGAAAGTGATTTTTTTCGGACTTGGCACAGCTCTCTCCCGGTTGTCAAAGCCCATAGGCAGGGCTGTGGGCGTCCCAGGACACGCTGCTGTGAGCTGCCCTTTGGTGTGAGCGATCGGGACGGGGGGAGGGGTTGGGGTAGGAGGGCCGGCCCCGAGGCGCACGGAGGCCCGTGGGTGTCCTGAAGGGAGGGCGGGCTGGTCTTCCCACGCTTGGGGACCTGGGAGGCACCCTGTGAGCAGAGGGCTATGTGCCTTTACATCCCAGTGGTGGGGGCTATTCCTCTGTGTTTGGGAGCAGGGCGGACTGGCTGGTGCTGCTCGCTCATTGGTCGAATGGACCAGGGGCGGGCTTTCCGGAACAAGGAGGCGGGCCCCGGCCCACAGCTGAGCCCGGTCAAGTCAAAGAGAGGGCGGGGCCAGGTGAGCAGCTGGAGGCGGTCACGGGATCACGGGGGCGGGGCCAGGTGAACAGCCTGAAGTGGTGAGGTAAGCAGGAGAGCGGGTCGCGGGCAGGGACACGGGTGACCGGCAGGCCGGTCTGCCGGCGGCAGGGACCTAAAGAGGGGGCCCGGCGGCTCGGCTGGGCGCTTAGCTGACCGGCGGGAAGCGGTCAAGGGAAGAGTGGGTTGGGGCCGGTGTCAAAACCTGGAGGTGGTCCAGTGGGGAAGGCCCTGGGGCCCTGTGAATGTGGGCCAGGGTCGCCAGTGGCCACAAAAGCCCCACATGCCTGAGCTCCAGGCTGGACCCCGGCAAGAGGTTCCCTTGTCCTCAGGGTAGGGCGTTCCCGGCGAATGGGGCAGAAAGCTGGCCGCAGGGGCCCGGCCAGCGGGCCAGTAAGAACGTCCGGAGGGGCCGGGGAGGTGCCCCCGAAGCGCAAAGTGATTTTCTCGAAGTTGACACGGCTCTCTCCCCGTTGTCAAAGGCTAACCCTAACCCTAAAACTAAGCCTATCCCTCAACCAAACCCTCACCAGTGGCTAACGCCCTGGGGCCCTGTGAAAACTGGACGAGGGTCTCAAGTGGCCACAAAAGCCTCTCCTGCCTGAGCTTCAGACTGGATGCCAGCAAGAGGGACCCTTGTCCTCAGGGCAGGGCGTTCCCGGCGAATGGGGCAGAAAGCAGGCCCCCGGGGCCCGGCCACCAGACCAGTAAGAACCTCCGGAGGGGCCGGGGAGGTGCCCCCAGAGTGGAAAGTGATTTTTCTCGGACTTGGCACAGCTCTCTCCCGGTTGTCAAAGCCCATAGGCAGGGCTGTGGGCTTCCCAGGACACGCTGCTGTGAGCTGCCCTTTGGTGTGAGCGATCGGGACGGGGGGAGGGGTTGGGGTAGGAGGGCCGGCCCCGAGGCGCACGGAGGCCCGTGGGTGTCCTGAAGGGAGGGCGGGCTGGTCTTCCCACGCTTGGGGACCTGGGAGGCACCCTGTGAGCAGAGGGCTATGTGCCTTTACATCCCAGTGGTGGGGGCTATTCCTCTGTGTTTGGGAGCAGGGCGGACTGGCTGGTGCTGCTCGCTCATTGGTCGAATGGACCAGGGGCGGGGTTTCCGGAACAAGGAGGCGGGCCCCGGCCCACAGCTGAGCCCGGTCAAGTCAAAGAGAGGGCGGGGCCAGGTGAGCAGCTGGAGGCGGTCACGGGATCACGGGGGCGGGGCCAGGTGAACAGCCTGAAGTGGTGAGGTAAGCAGGAGAGCGGGTCGCGGGCAGGGACACGGGTGACCGGCAGGCCGGTCTGCCGGCGGCAGGGACCTAAAGAGGGGGCCCGGCGGCTCGGCCGGGCGCTTAGCTGACCGGCGGGAAGCGGTCAAGGGAAGAGTGGGTTGGGGCCGGTGTCAAAACCTGGAGGTGGTCCAGTGGGGAAGGCCCTGGGGCCCTGTGAATGTGGGCCAGGGTCTCCAGTGGCCACAAAAGCCCCACATGCCTGAGCTCCAGGCTGGACCCCGGCAAGAGGTTCCCTTGTCCTCAGGGTAGGGCGTTCCCGGCGAATGGGGCAGAAAGCTGGCCGCAGGGGCCCGGCCACCAGACCAGTAAGAACCTCCGGAGGGGCCGGGGAGGTGCCCCCAGAGTGGAAAGTGATTTTTCTCGGACTTGGCACAGCTCTCTCCCGGTTGTCAAAGCCCATAGGCAGGACTGTGGGCGTCCCAGGACACTCTGCTGTGAGCTGCCCTTTGGTGTGAGCGATCGGGACGGGGGGAGGGGTTGGGGTAGGAGGGCCGGCCCCGAGGCGCACGGAGGACCGTGGGTGTCCTGAAGGGAGGGCGGGCTGGTCTTCCCACGCTTGGGGACCTGGGAGGCACCCTGTGAGCAGAGGGCTATGTGCCTTTACATCTCAGTGGTGGGGGCTATTCCTCTGTGTTTGGGAGCAGGGCGGACTGGCTGGTGCTGCTCGCTCATTGGTCGAATGGACCAGGGGCGGGGTTTCCGGAACAAGGAGGCGGGCCCCGGCCCACAGCTGAGCCCTGTCAAGTCAAAGAGAGGGCGGGGCCAGGTGAGCAGCTGGAGGCGGTCACGGGATCACGGGGGCGGGGCCAGGTGAACAGCCTGAAGTGGTGAGGTAAGCAGGAGAGCGGGTCGCGGGCAGGGACACGGGTGACCGGCAGGCTGGTCTGCCGGCGGCAGGGACCTAAAGAGGGGGCCCGGCGGCTCGGCCGGGCGCTTAGCTGACCGGCGGGAAGCGGTCAAGGGAAGAGTGGGTTGGGGCCGGTGTCAAAAGCTGGAGGTGGTCCAGTGGGGAAGGCCCTGCGGCCCTGTGAATGTGGGCCAGGGTCGCCAGTGGCCACAAAAGCCCCACATGCCTGAGCTCCAGGCTGGACCCCGGCAAGAGGTTCCCTTGTCCTCAGGGTAGGGTGTTCCCGGCGAATGGGGCAGAAAGCTGGCCGCAGGGGCCCGGCCAGCGGGCCAGTAAGAACGTCCGGAGGGGCCGGGGAGGTGCCCCCGAAGCGCAAAGTGATTTTCTCGAACTTGACACAGCTCTCTCCCCGTTGTCAAAGGCTAACCCTAACCCTAAAACTAAGCCTATCCCTCAACCAAACCCTCACCAGTGGCTAACGCCCTGGGGCCCTGTGAAAACTGGACGAGGGTCTCAAGTGGCCACAAAAGCCTCTCCTGCCTGAGCTTCAGACTGGATGCCAGCAAGAGGGACCCTTGTCCTCAGGGCAGGGCGTTCCCGGCGAATGGGGCAGAAAGCAGGCCCCCGGGTCCCGGCCACCAGACCAGTAAGAACCTCCGGAGGGGCCGGGGAGGTGCCCCCAGAGTGGAAAGTGATTTTTCTCGGACTTGGCACAGCTCTCTCCCGGTTGTCAAAGCCCATAGGCAGGGCTGTGGGCGTCCCAGGACACGCTGCTGTGAGCTGCCCTTTGGTGTGAGCGATCGGGACGGCGGGAGGGGTTGGGGTAGGAGGGCCGGCCCCGAGGCGCACGGAGGCCCGTGGGTGTCCTGAAGGGAGGGCGGGCTGGTCTTCCCACGCTTGGGGACCTGGGAGGCACCCTGTGAGCAGAGGGCTATGTGCCTTTACATCCAAGTGGTGGGGGCTATTCCTCTGTGTTTGGGAGCAGGGCGGACTGGCTGGTGCTGCTCGCTCATTGGTCGAATGGACCAGGGGCGGGGTCTCCGGAACAAGGAGGCGGGCCCCGGCCCAAAGCTGAGCCTGGTCAAGTCAAAGAGAGGGCGGGGCCAGGTGAGCAGCTGGAGGCGGTCACGGGATCACGGGGGCGGGGCCAGGTGAACAGCCTGAAGTGGTGAGGTAAGCAGGAGAGCGGGTCGCGGGCAGGGACACGGGTGACCGGCAGGCCGGTCTGCCGGCGGCAGGGACCTAAAGAGGGGGCCCGGCGGCTCGGCCGGGCGCTTAGCTGACCGGCGGGAAGCGGTCAAGGGAAGAGTGGGTTGGGGCCGGTGTCAAAAGCTGGAGGTGGTCCAGTGGGGAAGGCCCTGGGGCCCTGTGAATGTGGACCAGGGTCGCCAGTGGCCACAAAAGCCCCACATGCCTGAGCTCCAGGCTGGACCCCGGCAAGAGGTTCCCTTGTCCTCAGGGTAGGGCGTTCCCGGCGAATGGGGCAGAAAGCTGGCCGCAGGGGCCCGGCCAGCAGACCAGTAAGAACCTCCGGAGGGGCCGGGGAGGTGCCCCCAGAGTGGAAAGTGATTTTTCTCGGACTTGGCAAAGCTCTCTCTCGGTTGTCAAAGCCCATAGGCAGGGCTGTGGGCGTCCCAGGACACTCTGCTGTGAGCTGCCCTTTGGTGTGAGCGATCGGGACGGGGGGAGGGGTTGGGGTAGGAGGGCCGGCCCCGAGGCGCACGGAGGCCCGTGGGTGTCCTGAAGGGAGGGCGGGCTGGTCTTCCCACGCTTGGGGACCTGGGAGGCACCCTGTGAGCAGAGGGCTATGTGCCTTTACATCTCAGTGGTGGGGGCTATTCCTCTGTGTTTGGGAGCAGGGCGGACTGGCTGGTGCTGCTCGCTCATTGGTCGAATGGACCAGGGGCGGGGTTTCCGGAACAAGGAGGCGGGCCCCGGCCCACAGCTGAGCCCGGTCAAGTCAAAGAGAGGGCGGGGCCAGGTGAGCAGCTGGAGGCGGTCACGGGATCACGGGGGCGGGGCCAGGTGAACAGCCTGAAGTGGTGAGGTAAGCAGGAGAGCGGGTCGCGGGCAGGGACACGGGTGACCGGCAGGCCGGTCTGCCGGCGGCAGGGACCTAAAGAGGGGGCCCGGCGGCTCGGCCGGGCGCTTAGCTGACCGGCGGGAAGCGGTCAAGGGAAGAGTGGGTTGGGGCCGGTGTCAAAAGCTGGAGGTGGTCCAGTGGGGAAGGCCCTGCGGCCCTGTGAATGTGGGCCAGGGTCGCCAGTGGCCACAAAAGCCCCACATGCCTGAGCTCCAGGCTGGACCCCGGCAAGAGGTTCCCTTGTCCTCAGGGTAGGGCGTTCCCGGCGAATGGGGCAGAAAGCTGGCCGCAGGGGCCCGGCCAGCGGGCCAGTAAGAACGTCCGGAGGGGCCGGGGAGGTGCCCCCGAAGCGCAAAGTGATTTTCTCGAACTTGACACAGCTCTCTCCCCGTTGTCAAAGGCTAACCCTAACCCTAAAACTAAGCCTATCCCTCAACCAAACCCTCACCAGTGGCTAACGCCCTGGGGCCCTGTGAAAACTGGACGAGGGTCTCAAGTGGCCACAAAAGCCTCTCCTGCCTGAGCCTCAGACTGGATGCCAGCAAGAGGGACCCTTGTCCTCAGGGCAGGGCGTTCCCGGCGAATGGGGCAGAAAGCAGGCCCCCGGGTCCCGGCCACCAGACCAGTAAGAACCTCCGGAGGGGCCGGGGAGGTGCCCCCAGAGTGGAAAGTGATTTTTCTCGGACTTGGCACAGCTCTCTCCCGGTTGTCAAAGCCCATAGGCAGGGCTGTGGGCGTCCCAGGACACGCTGCTGTGAGCTGCCCTTTGGTGTGAGCGATCGGGACGGCGGGAGGGGTTGGGGTAGGAGGGCCGGCCCCGAGGCGCACGGAGGCCCGTGGGTGTCCTGAAGGGAGGGCGGGCTGGTCTTCCCACGCTTGGGGACCTGGGAGGCACCCTGTGAGCAGAGGGCTATGTGCCTTTACATCCCAGTGGTGGGGGCTATTCCTCTGTGTTTGGGAGCAGGGCGGACTGGCTGGTGCTGCTCGCTCATTGGTCGAATGGACCAGGGGCGGGGTCTCCGGAACAAGGAGGCGGGCCCCGGCCCACAGCTGAGCCTGGTCAAGTCAAAGAGAGGGCGGGGCCAGGTGAGCAGCTGGAGGCGGTCACGGGATCACGGGGGCGGGGCCAGGTGAACAGCCTGAAGTGGTGAGGTAAGCAGGAGAGCGGGTCGCGGGCAGGGACACGGGTGACCGGCAGGCCGGTCTGCCGGCGGCAGGGACCTAAAGAGGGGGCCCGGCGGCTCGGCCGGGCGCTTAGCTGACCGGCGGGAAGCGGTCAAGGGAAGAGTGGGTTGGGGCCGGTGTCAAAAGCTGGAGGTGGTCCAGTGGGGAAGGCCCTGGGGCCCTGTGAATGTGGACCAGGGTCGCCAGTGGCCACAAAAGCCCCACATGCCTGAGCTCCAGGCTGGACCCCGGCAAGAGGTTCCCTTGTCCTCAGGGTAGGGCGTTCCCGGCGAATGGGGCAGAGAGCTGGCCGCAGGGGCCCGGCCAGCGGGCCAGCAAGAACGTCCAGAGGGGCCGGGGAGGTGCCCCCGAAGCGCAAAGTGATTTTCTCGAACTTGACACGGCTCTCTCCCCGTTGTCAAAGGCTAACCCTAACCCTAAAACTAAGCCTATCCCTCAACCAAACCCTCACCAGTGGCTAACGCCCTGGGGCCCTGTGAAAACTGGACGAGGGTCTCAAGTGGCCACAAAAGCCTCTCCTGCCTGAGCTTCAGACTGGATGCCAGCAAGAGGGACCCTTGTCCTCAGGGCAGGGCGTTCCCGGCGAATGGGGCAGAAAGCAGGCCCCCGGGGCCCGGCCACCAGACCAGTAAGAACCTCCGGAGGGGCCGGGGAGGTGCCCCCAGAGTGGAAAGTGATTTTTCTCGGACTTGGCACAGCTCTCTCCCGGTTGTCAAAGCCCATAGGCAGGGCTGTGGGCGTCCCAGGACACGCTGCTGTGAGCTGCCCTTTGGTGTGAGCGATCGGGACGGGGGGAGGGGTTGGGGTAGGAGGGCCGGCCCCGAGGCGCACGGAGGCCCGTGGGTGTCCTGAAGGGAGGGCGGGCTGGTCTTCCCACGCTTGGGGACCTGGGAGGCACCCTGTGAGCAGAGGGCTATGTGCCTTTACATCCCAGTGGTGGGGGCTATTCCTCTGTGTTTGGGAGCAGGGCGGACTGGCTGGTGCTGCTCGCTCATTGGTCGAATGGACCAGGGGCGGGGTTTCCGGAACAAGGAGGCGGGCCCCGGCCCACAGCTGAGCCCGGTCAAGTCAAAGAGAGGGCGGGGCCAGGTGAGCAGCTGGAGGCGGTCACGGGATCACGGGGGCGGGGCCAGGTGAACAGCCTGAAGTGGTGAGGTAAGCAGGAGAGCGGGTCGCGGGCAGGGACACGGGTGACCGGCAGGCCGGTCTGCCGGCGGCAGGGACCTAAAGAGGGGGCCCGGCGGCTCGGCCGGGCGCTTAGCTGACCGGCGGGAAGCGGTCAAGGGAAGAGTGGGTTGGGGCCGGTGTCAAAAGCTGGAGGTGGTCCAGTGGGGAAGGCCCTGGGGCCCTGTGAATGTGGACCAGGGTCGCCAGTGGCCACAAAAGCCCCACATGCCTGAGCTCCAGGCTGGACCCCGGCAAGAGGTTCCCTTGTCCTCAGGGTAGGGCGTTCCCGGCGAATGGGGCAGAGAGCTGGCCGCAGGGGCCCGGCCAGCGGGCCAGCAAGAACGTCCGGAGGGGCCGGGGAGGTGCCCCCGAAGCGCAAAGTGATTTTCTCGAACTTGACACGGCTCTCTCCCCGTTGTCAAAGGCTAACCCTAACCCTAAAACTAAGCCTATCCCTCAACCAAACCCTCACCAGTGGCTAACGCCCTGGGGCCCTGTGAAAACTGGACGAGGGTCTCAAGTGGCCACAAAAGCCTCTCCTGCCTGAGCTTCAGACTGGATGCCAGCAAGAGGGACCCTTGTCCTCAGGGCAGGGCGTTCCCGGCGAATGGGGCAGAAAGCAGGCCCCCGGGGCCCGGCCACCAGACCAGTAAGAACCTCCGGAGGGGCCGGGGAGGTGCCCCCAGAGTGGAAAGTGATTTTTCTCGGACTTGGCACAGCTCTCTCCCGGTTGTCAAAGCCCATAGGCAGGGCTGTGGGCGTCCCAGGACACGCTGCTGTGAGCTGCCCTTTGGTGTGAGCGATCGGGACGGGGGGAGGGGTTGGGGTAGGAGGGCCGGCCCCGAGGCGCACGGAGGCCCGTGGGTGTCCTGAAGGGAGGGCAGGCTGGTCTTCCCACGCTTGGGGACCTGGGAGGCACCCTGTGAGCAGAGGGCTATGTGCCTTTACATCCCAGTGGTGGGGGCTATTCCTCTGTGTTTGGGAGCAGGGCGGACTGGCTGGTGCTGCTCGCTCATTGGTCGAATGGACCAGGGGCGGGGTTTCCGGAACAAGGAGGCGGGCCCCGGCCCACAGCTGAGCCCGGTCAAGTCAAAGAGAGGGGGGGGCCAGGTGAGCAGCTGGAGGCGGTCACGGGATCACGGGGGCGGGGCCAGGTGAACAGCCTGAAGTGGTGAGGTAAGCAGGAGAGCGGGTCGCGGGCAGGGACACGGGTGACCGGCAGGCCGGTCTGCCGGCGGCAGGGACCTAAAGAGGGGGCCCGGCGGCTCGGCCGGGCGCTTGGCTGACCGGCGGGAAGCGGTCAAGGGAAGAGTGGGTTGGGGCCGGTGTCAAAAGCTGGAGGTGGTCCAGTGGGGAAGGCCCTGGGGCCCTGTGAATGTGGACCAGGGTCGCCAGTGGCCACAAAAGCCCCACATGCCTGAGCTCCAGGCTGGACCCCGGCAAGAGGTTCCCTTGTCCTCAGGGTAGGGCGTTCCCGGCGAATGGGGCAGAGAGCTGGCCGCAGGGGCCCGGCCAGCGGGCCAGCAAGAACGTCCGGAGGGGCCGGGGAGGTGCCCCCGAAGCGCAAAGTGATTTTCTCGAACTTGACACGGCTCTCTCCCCGTTGTCAAAGGCTAACCCTAACCCTAAAACTAAGCCTATCCCTCAACCAAACCCTCACCAGTGGCTAACGCCCTGGGGCCCTGTGAAAACTGGACGAGGGTCTCAAGTGGCCACAAAAGCCTCTCCTGCCTGAGCTTCAGACTGGATGCCAGCAAGAGGGACCCTTGTCCTCAGGGCAGGGCGTTCCCGGCGAATGGGGCAGAAAGCAGGCCCCCGGGGCCCGGCCACCAGACCAGTAAGAACCTCCGGAGGGGCCGGGGAGGTGCCCCCAGAGTGGAAAGTGATTTTTCTCGGACTTGGCACAGCTCTCTCCCGGTTGTCAAAGCCCATAGGCAGGGCTGTGGGCGTCCCAGGACACGCTGCTGTGAGCTGCCCTTTGGTGTGAGCGATCGGGACGGGGGGAGGGGTTGGGGTAGGAGGGCCGGCCCCGAGGCGCACGGAGGCCCGTGGGTGTCCTGAAGGGAGGGCGGGCTGGTCTTCCCACGCTTGGGGACCTGGGAGGCACCCTGTGAGCAGAGGGCTATGTGCCTTTACATCCCAGTGGTGGGGGCTATTCCTCTGTGTTTGGGAGCAGGGCGGACTGGCTGGTGCTGCTCGCTCATTGGTCGAATGGACCAGGGGCGGGGTTTCCGGAACAAGGAGGCGGGCCCCGGCCCACAGCTGAGCCCGGTCAAGTCAAAGAGAGGGGGGGGCCAGGTGAGCAGCTGGAGGCGGTCACGGGATCACGGGGGCGGGGCCAGGTGAACAGCCTGAAGTGGTGAGGTAAGCAGGAGAGCGGGTCGCGGGCAGGGACACGGGTGACCGGCAGGCCGGTCTTCTGGCGGCAGGGACCTAAAGAGGGGGCCCGGCGGCTCGGCCGGGCGCTTAGCTGACCGGCGGGAAGCGGTCAAGGGAAGAGTGGGTTGGGGCCGGTGTCAAAAGCTGGAGGTGGTCCAGTGGGGAAGGCCCTGGGGCCCTGTGAATGTGGACCAGGGTCGCCAGTGGCCACAAAAGCCCCACATGCCTGAGCTCCAGGCTGGACCCCGGCAAGAGGTTCCCTTGACCTCAGGGTAGGGCGTTCCCGGCGAATGGGGCAGAGAGCTGGCCGCAGGGGCCCGGCCAGCGGGCCAGCAAGAACGTCCGGAGGGGCCGGGGAGGTGCCCCCGAAGCGCAAAGTGATTTTCTCGAACTTGACACGGCTCTCTCCCCGTTGTCAAAGGCTAACCCTAACCCTAAAACTAAGCCTATCCCTCAACCAAACCCTCACCAGTGGCTAACGCCCTGGGGCCCTGTGAAAACTGGACGAGGGTCTCAAGTGGCCACAAAAGCCTCTCCTGCCTGAGCTTCAGACTGGATGCCAGCAAGAGGGACCCTTGTCCTCAGGGCAGGGCGTTCCCGGCGAATGGGGCAGAAAGCAGGCCCCCGGGGCCCGGCCACCAGACCAGTAAGAACCTCCGGAGGGGCCGGGGAGGTGCCCCCAGAGTGGAAAGTGATTTTTCTCGGACTTGGCACAGCTCTCTCCCGGTTGTCAAAGCCCATAGGCAGGGCTGTGGGCGTCCCAGGACACGCTGCTGTGAGCTGCCCTTTGGTGTGAGCGATCGGGACAGGGGGAGGGGTTGGGGTAGGAGGGCCGGCCCCGAGGCGCACGGAGGCCCGTGGGTGTCCTGAAGGGAGGGCGGGCTGGTCTTCCCACGCTTGGGGACCTGGGAGGCACCCTGTGAGCAGAGGGCTATGTGCCTTTACATCCCAGTGGTGGGGGCTATTCCTCTGTGTTTGGGAGCAGGGCGGACTGGCTGGTGCTGCTCGCTCATTGGTCGAATGGACCAGGGGCGGGGTTTCCGGAACAAGGAGGCGGGCCCCGGCCCACAGCTGAGCCCGGTCAAGTCAAAGAGAGGGGGGGGCCAGGTGAGCAGCTGGAGGCGGTCACGGGATCACGGGGGCGGGGCCAGGTGAACAGCCTGAAGTGGTGAGGTAAGCAGGAGAGCGGGTCGCAGGCAGGGACACGGGTGACCGGCAGGCCGGTCTGCCGGCGGCAGGGACCTAAAGAGGGGGCCCGGCGGCTCGGCCGGGCGCTTGGCTGACCGGCGGGAAGCGGTCAAGGGAAGAGTGGGTTGGGGCCGGTGTCAAAAGCTGGAGGTGGTCCAGTGGGGAAGGCCCTGGGGCCCTGTGAATGTGGACCAGGGTCGCCAGTGGCCACAAAAGCCCCACATGCCTGAGCTCCAGGCTGGACCCCGGCAAGAGGTTCCCTTGTCCTCAGGGTAGGGCGTTCCCGGCGAATGGGGCAGAGAGCTGGCCGCAGGGGCCCGGCCAGCGGGCCAGCAAGAACGTCCGGAGGGGCCGGGGAGGTGCCCCCGAAGCGCAAAGTGATTTTCTCGAACTTGACACGGCTCTCTCCCCGTTGTCAAAGGCTAACCCTAACCCTAAAACTAAGCCTATCCCTCAACCAAACCCTCACCAGTGGCTAACGCCCTGGGGCCCTGTGAAAACTGGACGAGGGTCTCAAGTGGCCACAAAAGCCTCTCCTGCCTGAGCTTCAGACTGGATGCCAGCAAGAGGGACCCTTGTCCTCAGGGCAGGGCGTTCCCGGCGAATGGGGCAGAAAGCAGGCCCACGGGGCCCGGCCACCAGACCAGTAAGAACCTCCGGAGGGGCCGGGGAGGTGCCCCCAGAGTGGAAAGTGATTTTTCTCGGACTTGGCACAGCTCTCTCCCGGTTGTCAAAGCCCATAGGCAGGGCTGTGGGCGTCCCAGAACACGCTGCTGTGAGCTGCCCTTTGGTGTGAGCGATCGGGACGGGGGGAGGGGTTGGGGTAGGAGGGCCGGCCCCGAGGCGCACGGAGGCCCGTGGGTGTCCTGAAGGGAGGGCGGGCTGGTCTTCCCACGCTTGGGGACCTGGGAGGCACCCTGTGAGCAGAGGGCTATGTGCCTTTACATCCCAGTGGTGGGGGCTATTCCTCTGTGTTTGGGAGCAGGGCGGACTGGCTGGTGCTGCTCGCTCATTGGTCGAATGGACCAGGGGCGGGGTTTCCGGAACAAGGAGGCGGGCCCCGGCCCACAGCTGAGCCCGGTCAAGTCAAAGAGAGGGGGGGGCCAGGTGAGCAGCTGGAGGCGGTCACGGGATCACGGGGGCGGGGCCAGGTGAACAGCCTGAAGTGGTGAGGTAAGCAGGAGAGCGGGTCGCGGGCAGGGACACGGGTGACCGGCAGGCCGGTCTTCTGGCGGCAGGGACCTAAAGAGGGGGCCCGGCGGCTCGGCCGGGCGCTTAGCTGACCGGCGGGAAGCGGTCAAGGGAAGAGTGGGTTGGGGCCGGTGTCAAAAGCTGGAGGTGGTCCAGTGGAGAAGGCCCTGGGGCCCTGTGAATGTGGACCAGGGTCGCCAGTGGCCACAAAAGCCCCACATGCCTGAGCTCCAGGCTGGACCCCGGCAAGAGGTTCCCTTGACCTCAGGGTAGGGCGTTCCCGGCGAATGGGGCAGAGAGCTGGCCGCAGGGGCCCGGCCAGCGGGCCAGCAAGAACGTCCGGAGGGGCCGGGGAGGTGCCCCCGAAGCGCAAAGTGATTTTCTCGAACTTGACACGGCTCTCTCCCCGTTGTCAAAGGCTAACCCTAACCCTAAAACTAAGCCTATCCCTCAACCAAACCCTCACCAGTGGCTAACGCCCTGGGGCCCTGTGAAAACTGGACGAGGGTCTCAAGTGGCCACAAAAGCCTCTCCTGCCTGAGCTTCAGACTGGATGCCAGCAAGAGGGACCCTTGTCCTCAGGGCAGGGCGTTCCCGGCGAATGGGGCAGAAAGCAGGCCCCCGGGGCCCGGCCACCAGACCAGTAAGAACCTCCGGAGGGGCCGGGGAGGTGCCCCCAGAGTGGAAAGTGATTTTTCTCGGACTTGGCACAGCTCTCTCCCGGTTGTCAAAGCCCATAGGCAGGGCTGTGGGCGTCCCAGGACACGCTGCTGTGAGCTGCCCTTTGGTGTGAGCGATCGGGACAGGGGGAGGGGTTGGGGTAGGAGGGCCGGCCCCGAGGCGCACGGAGGCCCGTGGGTGTCCTGAAGGGAGGGCGGGCTGGTCTTCCCACGCTTGGGGACCTGGGAGGCACCCTGTGAGCAGAGGGCTAT
>NC_140503.1:103057114-103173201 GCF_964339955.1 Pipistrellus hanaki
TCCTACACTAAGAACTGACTTGGAGAATCTCTGTGAGCTGTTCTAAACAAGTTCTCATATGTTTACAGTCATTTTCTCTGAATTATCCATGTTTTCATGTAGTTTCCTATATTCTGGCTTCTGGTCTAAGTATAAGCTTTGCCCACTTTATCAAACAACTTCCTACACACTGTTATGAACTGAGGCAGCTCGGGAACATTGTCTCTCAACTGTGTTATAAAGTGTAGTACTACATTTCAGTGAAGTGTAATGCTTTCCAAAGCTGACGAACGAGTTTCTTTCTCTATTTCAATGGTATTCGGCCTTGTATAACACACATTTACCACTCTAGTCTCCTTTAAGTAAAGAATATAGGATTCATACAGTGTTTCTTATGATCTTAAATCGAATTAAGGATTTTTCAGATCTTAGCTACCTTTTCTAAACTAAGAACTGACTTGGAGAATCTCTTTGAGCTGTTCTAAACAAGTTTTCATCTGTTTACAGTCATTTTCTCTGAATTATCCATGTTTTCATGTAGTTTCCTATATTCTGGCTTCTGGTCCAAGTATAAGCTTTGCCCACTTTATCAAACAACTTCCTACACACTGTTATGAACTGAGGCAGCTCGGGAACATTGTCTCTCAACTGTGTTATAGAGTGTAGTACTACATTTCAGTGAAGTGTAAGGCTTTCCAAAGCTGCCCAACGTGTTTCTTTCTCTATTTCAATGGTATTCTGCCCTGTATAACACACATTTACCACTCTAGTCTCCTTTAAGTAAAGAATATAGGATTCATACAGTGTTTCATGTGATCTTAACTCGAATTAAGGATTTCCAGGATCTTAGCTACCTTTTCTACACTAGGAACTGACTTGGAGAATCTCTTTCAGCTGTTCTAAACAAGTTCTCATCTGTTTACAGTCATTTTCTCTGAATTATCCATGTTTTCATGTAGTTTCCTCTATTCTGCCTTCTGGTCCAAGTAGAAGCTTGGCCCACTTTAACAAACAACTTCCTACACACTGTTATGAACTGAGGCAGCTCAGGAACATTGTCTCTCAACTGTGCTATAGAGTGTAGTACTACATTTCTGTGAGGTGGAAGGCTTTCCAAAGCTGCTGAACGTGTTTCTTTCTCTATTTCAAAGATATTCTGCCTTGTATAACACACATTAACCACTCTAGTCTCCTTTAAATAAAGAATATAGGATTCATACAGTGTTTCATGTGATCTTAACTCGAATTAAGGATTTCCCGGATCTTAGCTTCCTTTTCTACACTAAGAACTGACTTGGAGAATCTCTTTGAGCTGTTCTAAACAAGTTCTCCTCTGTTTACAGTCATTTTCTCTGAATTATCCATGTTTTCATGTAGTTTCCTATATTCTGCCTTCTGGTCCAAGTATAAGCTTTGCCCACTTTATCAAACAACTTCCTACACACTGTTATGAACTGAGGCAGCTCAGGAACATTGTCTCTCAACTGTGTTATAGAGTGTAGTACTACATTTCAGTGAAGTGTAAGGTTTTCCATAGCTGCCGAACGTGTTTCTTTCTCTATTTCAATGGTATTCTGCCTTGTATAACACACATTAACCACTCTAGTCTCCTTTGAGTAAAGAATATAGGATTCATACAGTGTTTCATGTGATCTTAACTCAAATTAAGGATTTCCTGGATCTTAGCTACCTTTTCTACACTAAGAACTGACTTGGAGAATCTCTGTGAGCTGTTCTAAACAAGTTTTCATATGTTTACAGTCATTTTCTCTGAATTATCCATGTTTTCATGTAGTTTCCTATATTCTGCCTTTTGGTCCAAGTATAAGCTTTGCCTACTTTATCAAACAACTTCCTACACACTGTTATGAACTGAGGCAGCTCGGGAACATTGTCTCTCAACTGTGTTATAGAGTGTAGTACTACATTTCAGTGAAGTGTAAGGCTTTCCAAAGCTGCCGAACGTGTTTCTCTCTCTATTTCAATGGTATTCTGCCTTGTATAACACACATTAACCACTCTAGTCTCCTTTAAGTAAAGAATATAGGATTCATACAGTGTTTCATGTGATCTTAACTCGAATTAAGGATTTCCCGGATCTTAGCTACCTTTCCTACACTAAGAACTGACTTGGAGAATCTCTGTGAGCTGTTCTAAACAAGTTCTCATATGTTTACAGTCATTTTCTCTGAATTATCCATGTTTTCATGTAGTTTCCTATATTCTGGCTTCTGGTCTAAGTATAAGCTTTGCCCACTTTATCAAACAACTTCCTACACACTGTTATGAACTGAGGCAGCTCGGGAACATTGTCTCTCAACTGTGTTATAAAGTGTAGTACTACATTTCAGTGAAGTGTAATGCTTTCCAAAGCTGACGAACGTGTTTCTTTCTCTATTTCAATGGTATTCGGCCTTGTATAACACACATTTACCACTCTAGTCTCCTTTAAGTAAAGAATATAGGATTCATACAGTGTTTCTTATGATCTTAAATCGAATTAAGGATTTTTCAGATCTTAGCTACCTTTTCTAAACTAAGAACTGACTTGGAGAATCTCTTTGAGCTGTTCTAAACAAGTTTTCATCTGTTTACAGTCATTTTCTCTGAATTATCCATGTTTTCATGTAGTTTCCTATATTCTGGCTTCTGGTCCAAGTATAAGCTTTGCCCACTTTATCAAACAACTTCCTACACACTGTTATGAACTGAGGCAGCTCGGGAACATTGTCTCTCAACTGTGTTATAGAGTGTAGTACTACATTTCAGTGAAGTGTAAGGCTTTCCAAAGCTGCCCAACGTATTTCTTTCTCTATTTCAATGGTATTCTGCCCTGTATAACACACATTTACCACTCTAGTCTCCTTTAAGTAAAGAATATAGGATTCATACAGTGTTTCATGTGATCTTAACTCGAATTAAGGATTTCCAGGATCTTAGCTACCTTTTCTACACTAGGAACTGACTTGGAGAATCTCTTTCAGCTGTTCTAAACAAGTTCTCATCTGTTTACAGTCATTTTCTCTGAATTATCCATGTTTTCATGTAGTTTCCTCTATTCTGCCTTCTGGTCCAAGTAGAAGCTTGGCCCACTTTAACAAACAACTTCCTACACACTGTTATGAACTGAGGCAGCTCAGGAACATTGTCTCTCAACTGTGCTATAGAGTGTAGTACTACATTTCTGTGAGGTGGAAGGCTTTCCAAAGCTGCTGAACGTGTTTCTTTCTCTATTTCAAAGATATTCTGCCTTGTATAACACACATTAACCACTCTAGTCTCCTTTAAATAAAGAATATAGGATTCATACAGTGTTTCATGTGATCTTAACTCGAATTAAGGATTTCCCGGATCTTAGCTTCCTTTTCTACACTAAGAACTGACTTGGAGAATCTCTTTGAGCTGTTCTAAACAAGTTCTCCTCTGTTTACAGTCATTTTCTCTGAATTATCCATGTTTTCATGTAGTTTCCTATATTCTGCCTTCTGGTCCAAGTATAAGCTTTGCCCACTTTATCAAACAACTTCCTACACACTGTTATGAACTGAGGCAGCTCAGGAACATTGTCTCTCAACTGTGTTATAGAGTGTAGTACTACATTTCAGTGAAGTGTAAGGTTTTCCATAGCTGCCGAACGTGTTTCTTTCTCTATTTCAATGGTATTCTGCCTTGTATAACACACATTAACCACTCTAGTCTCCTTTGAGTAAAGAATATAGGATTCATACAGTGTTTCATGTGATCTTAACTCAAATTAAGGATTTCCTGGATCTTAGCTACCTTTTCTACACTAAGAACTGACTTGGAGAATCTCTGTGAGCTGTTCTAAACAAGTTTTCATATGTTTACAGTCATTTTCTCTGAATTATCCATGTTTTCATGTAGTTTCCTATATTCTGCCTTTTGGTCCAAGTATAAGCTTTGCCTACTTTATCAAACAACTTCCTACACACTGTTATGAACTGAGGCAGCTCGGGAACATTGTCTCTCAACTGTGTTATAGAGTGTAGTACTACATTTCAGTGAAGTGTAAGGCTTTCCAAAGCTGCCGAACGTGTTTCTCTCTCTATTTCAATGGTATTCTGCCTTGTATAACACACATTAACCACTCTAGTCTCCTTTAAGTAAAGAATATAGGATTCATACAGTGTTTCATGTGATCTTAACTCGAATTAAGGATTTCCCGGATCTTAGCTACCTTTCCTACACTAAGAACTGACTTGGAGAATCTCTGTGAGCTGTTCTAAACAAGTTCTCATATGTTTACAGTCATTTTCTCTGAATTATCCATGTTTTCATGTAGTTTCCTATATTCTGGCTTCTGGTCTAAGTATAAGCTTTGCCCACTTTATCAAACAACTTCCTACACACTGTTATGAACTGAGGCAGCTCGGGAACATTGTCTCTCAACTGTGTTATAAAGTGTAGTACTACATTTCAGTGAAGTGTAATGCTTTCCAAAGCTGACGAACGTGTTTCTTTCTCTATTTCAATGGTATTCGGCCTTGTATAACACACATTTACCACTCTAGTCTCCTTTAAGTAAAGAATATAGGATTCATACAGTGTTTCTTATGATCTTAAATCGAATTAAGGATTTTTCAGATCTTAGCTACCTTTTCTAAACTAAGAACTGACTTGGAGAATCTCTTTGAGCTGTTCTAAACAAGTTTTCATCTGTTTACAGTCATTTTCTCTGAATTATCCATGTTTTCATGTAGTTTCCTATATTCTGGCTTCTGGTCCAAGTATAAGCTTTGCCCACTTTATCAAACAACTTCCTACACACTGTTATGAACTGAGGCAGCTCGGGAACATTGTCTCTCAACTGTGTTATAGAGTGTAGTACTACATTTCAGTGAAGTGTAAGGCTTTCCAAAGCTGCCCAACGTATTTCTTTCTCTATTTCAATGGTATTCTGCCCTGTATAACACACATTTACCACTCTAGTCTCCTTTAAGTAAAGAATATAGGATTCATACAGTGTTTCATGTGATCTTAACTCGAATTAAGGATTTCCAGGATCTTAGCTACCTTTTCTACACTAGGAACTGACTTGGAGAATCTCTTTCAGCTGTTCTAAACAAGTTCTCATCTGTTTACAGTCATTTTCTCTGAATTATCCATGTTTTCATGTAGTTTCCTCTATTCTGCCTTCTGGTCCAAGTAGAAGCTTGGCCCACTTTAACAAACAACTTCCTACACACTGTTATGAACTGAGGCAGCTCAGGAACATTGTCTCTCAACTGTGCTATAGAGTGTAGTACTACATTTCTGTGAGGTGGAAGGCTTTCCAAAGCTGCTGAACGTGTTTCTTTCTCTATTTCAAAGATATTCTGCCTTGTATAACACACATTAACCACTCTAGTCTCCTTTAAATAAAGAATATAGGATTCATACAGTGTTTCATGTGATCTTAACTCGAATTAAGGATTTCCCGGATCTTAGCTTCCTTTTCTACACTAAGAACTGACTTGGAGAATCTCTTTGAGCTGTTCTAAACAAGTTCTCCTCTGTTTACAGTCATTTTCTCTGAATTATCCATGTTTTCATGTAGTTTCCTATATTCTGCCTTTTGGTCCAAGTATAAGCTTTGCCTACTTTATCAAACAACTTCCTACACACTGTTATGAACTGAGGCAGCTCGGGAACATTGTCTCTCAACTGTGTTATAGAGTGTAGTACTACATTTCAGTGAAGTGTAAGGCTTTCCAAAGCTGCCGAACGTGTTTCTCTCTCTATTTCAATGGTATTCTGCCTTGTATAACACACATTAACCACTCTAGTCTCCTTTAAGTAAAGAATATAGGATTCATACAGTGTTTCATGTGATCTTAACTCGAATTAAGGATTTCCCGGATCTTAGCTACCTTTCCTACACTAAGAACTGACTTGGAGAATCTCTGTGAGCTGTTCTAAACAAGTTCTCATATGTTTACAGTCATTTTCTCTGAATTATCCATGTTTTCATGTAGTTTCCTATATTCTGGCTTCTGGTCTAAGTATAAGCTTTGCCCACTTTATCAAACAACTTCCTACACACTGTTATGAACTGAGGCAGCTCGGGAACATTGTCTCTCAACTGTGTTATAAAGTGTAGTACTACATTTCAGTGAAGTGTAATGCTTTCCAAAGCTGACGAACGTGTTTCTTTCTCTATTTCAATGGTATTCGGCCTTGTATAACACACATTTACCACTCTAGTCTCCTTTAAGTAAAGAATATAGGATTCATACAGTGTTTCTTATGATCTTAAATCGAATTAAGGATTTTTCAGATCTTAGCTACCTTTTCTAAACTAAGAACTGACTTGGAGAATCTCTTTGAGCTGTTCTAAACAAGTTTTCATCTGTTTACAGTCATTTTCTCTGAATTATCCATGTTTTCATGTAGTTTCCTATATTCTGGCTTCTGGTCCAAGTATAAGCTTTGCCCACTTTATCAAACAACTTCCTACACACTGTTATGAACTGAGGCAGCTCGGGAACATTGTCTCTCAACTGTGTTATAGAGTGTAGTACTACATTTCAGTGAAGTGTAAGGCTTTGCAAAGCTGCCCAACGTATTTCTTTCTCTATTTCAATGGTATTCTGCCCTGTATAACACACATTTACCACTCTAGTCTCCTTTAAGTAAAGAATATAGGATTCATACAGTGTTTCATGTGATCTTAACTCGAATTAAGGATTTCCAGGAACTTAGCTACCTTTTCTACACTAGGAACTGACTTGGAGAATCTCTTTCAGCTGTTCTAAACAAGTTCTCATCTGTTTACAGTCATTTTCTCTGAATTATCCATGTTTTCATGTAGTTTCCTCTATTCTGCCTTCTGGTCCAAGTAGAAGCTTGGCCCACTTTAACAAACAACTTCCTACACACTGTTATGAACTGAGGCAGCTCAGGAACATTGTCTCTCAACTGTGCTATAGAGTGTAGTACTACATTTCTGTGAGGTGGAAGGCTTTCCAAAGCTGCTGAACGTGTTTCTTTCTCTATTTCAAAGATATTCTGCCTTGTATAACACACATTAACCACTCTAGTCTCCTTTAAATAAAGAATATAGGATTCATACAGTGTTTCATGTGATCTTAACTCGAATTAAGGATTTCCCGGATCTTAGCTTCCTTTTCTACACTAAGAACTGACTTGGAGAATCTCTTTGAGCTGTTCTAAACAAGTTCTCCTCTGTTTACAGTCATTTTCTCTGAATTATCCATGTTTTCATGTAGTTTCCTATATTCTGCCTTCTGGTCCAAGTATAAGCTTTGCCCACTTTATCAAACAACTTCCTACACACTGTTATGAACTGAGGCAGCTCAGGAACATTGTCTCTCAACTGTGTTATAGAGTGTAGTACTACATTTCAGTGAAGTGTAAGGTTTTCCATAGCTGCCGAACGTGTTTCTTTCTCTATTTCAATGGTATTCTGCCTTGTATAACACACATTAACCACTCTAGTCTCCTTTGAGTAAAGAATATAGGATTCATACAGTGTTTCATGTGATCTTAACTCAAATTAAGGATTTCCTCGATCTTAGCTACCTTTTCTACACTAAGAACTGACTTGGAGAATCTCTGTGAGCTGTTCTAAACAAGTTTTCATATGTTTACAGTCATTTTCTCTGAATTATCCATGTTTTCATGTAGTTTCCTATATTCTGCCTTTTGGTCCAAGTATAAGCTTTGCCTACTTTATCAAACAACTTCCTACACACTGTTATGAACTGAGGCAGCTCGGGAACATTGTCTCTCAACTGTGTTATAGAGTGTAGTACTACATTTCAGTGAAGTGTAAGGCTTTCCAAAGCTGCCGAACATGTTTCTCTCTCTATTTCAATGGTATTCTGCCTTGTATAACACACATTAACCACTCTAGTCTCCTTTAAGTAAAGAATATAGGATTCATACAGTGTTTCATGTGATCTTAACTCGAATTAAGGATTTCCCGGATCTTAGCTACCTTTCCTACACTAAGAACTGACTTGGAGAATCTCTGTGAGCTGTTCTAAACAAGTTCTCATATGTTTACAGTCATTTTCTCTGAATTATCCATGTTTTCATGTAGTTTCCTATATTCTGGCTTCTGGTCTAAGTATAAGCTTTGCCCACTTTATCAAACAACTTCCTACACACTGTTATGAACTGAGGCAGCTCGGGAACATTGTCTCTCAACTGTGTTATAAAGTGTAGTACTACATTTCAGTGAAGTGTAATGCTTTCCAAAGCTGACGAACGAGTTTCTTTCTCTATTTCAATGGTATTCGGCCTTGTATAACACACATTTACCACTCTAGTCTACTTTAAGTAAAGAATATAGGATTCATACAGTGTTTCTTATGATCTTAAATCGAATTAAGGATTTTTCAGATCTTAGCTACCTTTTCTAAACTAAGAACTGACTTGGAGAATCTCTTTGAGCTGTTCTAAACAAGTTTTCATCTGTTTACAGTCATTTTCTCTGAATTATCCATGTTTTCATGTAGTTTCCTATATTCTGGCTTCTGGTCCAAGTATAAGCTTTGCCCACTTTATCAAACAACTTCCTACACACTGTTATGAACTGAGGCAGCTCGGGAACATTGTCTCTCAACTGTGTTATAGAGTGTAGTACTACATTTCAGTGAAGTGTAAGGCTTTCCAAAGCTGCCCAACGTGTTTCTTTCTCTATTTCAATGGTATTCTGCCCTGTATAACACACATTTACCACTCTAGTCTCCTTTAAGTAAAGAATATAGGATTCATACAGTGTTTCATGTGATCTTAACTCGAATTAAGGATTTCCAGGATCTTAGCTACCTTTTCTACACTAGGAACTGACTTGGAGAATCTCTTTCAGCTGTTCTAAACAAGTTCTCATCTGTTTACTGTCATTTTCTCTGAATTATCCATGTTTTCATGTAGTTTCCTCTATTCTGCCTTCTGGTCCAAGTAGAAGCTTGGCCCACTTTAACAAACAACTTCCTACACACTGTTATGAACTGAGGCAGCTCAGGAACATTGTCTCTCAACTGTGCTATAGAGTGTAGTACTACATTTCTGTGAGGTGGAAGGCTTTCCAAAGCTGCTGAACGTGTTTCTTTCTCTATTTCAAAGATATTCTGCCTTGTATAACACACATTAACCACTCTAGTCTCCTTTAAATAAAGAATATAGGATTCATACAGTGTTTCATGTGATCTTAACTCGAATTAAGGATTTCCCGGATCTTAGCTTCCTTTTCTACACTAAGAACTGACTTGGAGAATCTCTTTGAGCTGTTCTAAACAAGTTCTCCTCTGTTTACAGTCATTTTCTCTGAATTATCCATGTTTTCATGTAGTTTCCTATATTCTGCCTTCTGGTCCAAGTATAAGCTTTGCCCACTTTATCAAACAACTTCCTACACACTGTTATGAACTGAGGCAGCTCAGGAACATTGTCTCTCAACTGTGTTATAGAGTGTAGTACTACATTTCAGTGAAGTGTAAGGTTTTCCATAGCTGCCGAACGTGTTTCTTTCTCTATTTCAATGGTATTCTGCCTTGTATAACACACATTAACCACTCTAGTCTCCTTTGAGTAAAGAATATAGGATTCATACAGTGTTTCATGTGATCTTAACTCGAATTAAGGATTTCCCGGATCTTAGCTACCTTTCCTACACTAAGAACTGACTTGGAGAATCTCTGTGAGCTGTTCTAAACAAGTTCTCATATGTTTACAGTCATTTTCTCTGAATTATCCATGTTTTCATGTAGTTTCCTATATTCTGGCTTCTGGTCTAAGTATAAGCTTTGCCCACTTTATCAAACAACTTCCTACACACTGTTATGAACTGAGGCAGCTCGGGAACATTGTCTCTCAACTGTGTTATAAAGTGTAGTACTACATTTCAGTGAAGTGTAATGCTTTCCAAAGCTGACGAACGTGTTTCTTTCTCTATTTCAATGGTATTCGGCCTTGTATAACACACATTTACCACTCTAGTCTCCTTTAAGTAAAGAATATAGGATTCATACAGTGTTTCTTATGATCTTAAATCGAATTAAGGATTTTTCAGATCTTAGCTACCTTTTCTAAACTAAGAACTGACTTGGAGAATCTCTTTGAGCTGTTCTAAACAAGTTTTCATCTGTTTACAGTCATTTTCTCTGAATTATCCATGTTTTCATGTAGTTTCCTATATTCTGGCTTCTGGTCCAAGTATAAGCTTTGCCCACTTTATCAAACAACTTCCTACACACTGTTATGAACTGAGGCAGCTCGGGAACATTGTCTCTCAACTGTGTTATAGAGTGTAGTACTACATTTCAGTGAAGTGTAAGGCTTTCCAAAGCTGCCCAACGTATTTCTTTCTCTATTTCAATGGTATTCTGCCCTGTATAACACACATTTACCACTCTAGTCTCCTTTAAGTAAAGAATATAGGATTCATACAGTGTTTCATGTGATCTTAACTCGAATTAAGGATTTCCAGGATCTTAGCTACCTTTTCTACACTAGGAACTGACTTGGAGAATCTCTTTCAGCTGTTCTAAACAAGTTCTCATCTGTTTACAGTCATTTTCTCTGAATTATCCATGTTTTCATGTAGTTTCCTCTATTCTGCCTTCTGGTCCAAGTAGAAGCTTGGCCCACTTTAACAAACAACTTCCTACACACTGTTATGAACTGAGGCAGCTCAGGAACATTGTCTCTCAACTTTGCTATAGAGTGTAGTACTACATTTCTGTGAGGTGGAAGGCTTTCCAAAGCTGCTGAACGTGTTTCTTTCTCTATTTCAAAGATATTCTGCCTTGTATAACACACATTAACCACTCTAGTCTCCTTTAAATAAAGAATATAGGATTCATACAGTGTTTCATGTGATCTTAACTCGAATTAAGGATTTCCCGGATCTTAGCTTCCTTTTCTACACTAAGAACTGACTTGGAGAATCTCTTTGAGCTGTTCTAAACAAGTTCTCCTCTGTTTACAGTCATTTTCTCTGAATTATCCATGTTTTCATGTAGTTTCCTATATTCTGCCTTCTGGTCCAAGTATAAGCTTTGCCCACTTTATCAAACAACTTCCTACACACTGTTATGAACTGAGGCAGCTCAGGAACATTGTCTCTCAACTGTGTTATAGAGTGTAGTACTACATTTCAGTGAAGTGTAAGGTTTTCCATAGCTGCCGAACGTGTTTCTTTCTCTATTTCAATGGTATTCTGCCTTGTATAACACACATTATCCACTCTAGTCTCCTTTGAGTAAAGAATATAGGATTCATACAGTGTTTCATGTGATCTTAACTCAAATTAAGGATTTCCTGGATCTTAGCTACCTTTTCTACACTAAGAACTGACTTGGAGAATCTCTGTGAGCTGTTCTAAACAAGTTTTCATATGTTTACAGTCATTTTCTCTGAATTATCCATGTTTTCATGTAGTTTCCTATATTCTGGCTTCTGGTCTAAGTATAAGCTTTGCCCACTTTATCAAACAACTTCCTACACACTGTTATGAACTGAGGCAGCTCGGGAACATTGTCTCTCAACTGTGTTATAAAGTGTAGTACTACATTTCAGTGAAGTGTAATGCTTTCCAAAGCTGACGAACGAGTTTCTTTCTCTATTTCAATGGTATTCGGCCTTGTATAACACACATTTACCACTCTAGTCTCCTTTAAGTAAAGAATATAAGATTCATACAGTGTTTCTTATGATCTTAAATCGAATTAAGGATTTTTCAGATCTTAGCTACCTTTTCTAAACTAAGAACTGACTTGGAGAATCTCTTTGAGCTGTTCTAAACAAGTTTTCATCTGTTTACAGTCATTTTCTCTGAATTATCCATGTTTTCATGTAGTTTCCTATATTCTGGCTTCTGGTCCAAGTATAAGCTTTGCCCACTTTATCAAACAACTTCCTACACACTGTTATGAACTGAGGCAGCTCGGGAACATTGTCTCTCAACTGTGTTATAGAGTGTAGTACTACATTTCAGTGAAGTGTAAGGCTTTCCAAAGCTGCCCAACGTGTTTCTTTCTCTATTTCAATGGTATTCTGCCCTGTATAACACACATTTACCACTCTAGTCTCCTTTAAGTAAAGAATATAGGATTCATACAGTGTTTCATGTGATCTTAACTCGAATTAAGGATTTCCAGGATCTTAGCTACCTTTTCTACACTAAGAACTGACTTGGAGAATCTCTTTGAGCTGTTCTAAACAAGTTCTCCTCTGTTTACAGTCATTTTCTCTGAATTATCCATGTTTTCATGTAGTTTCCTATATTCTGCCTTCTGGTCCAAGTATAAGCTTTGCCCACTTTATCAAACAACTTCCTACACACTGTTATGAACTGAGGCAGCTCGGGAACATTGTCTCTCAACTGTGTTATAGAGTGTAGTACTACATTTCAGTGAAGTGTAAGGCTTTCCAAAGCTGCCGAAAGTGTTTCTCTCTCTATTTCAATGGTATTCTGCCTTCTATAACACACATTAACCACTCTAGTCTCCTTTAAGTAAAGAATATAGGATTCATACAGTGTTTCATGTGATCTTAACTCGAATTAATTATTTCCTGGATGTTAGCTACCTTTCCTACACTAAGAACTGACTTTGAGAATCTCTTTCAGCTGTTCTAAACAAGTTCTCATCTGTTTACAGTCATTTTCTCTGAATTATCCATGTTTTCATGTAGTTTCCTCTATTCTGCCTTCTGGTCCAAGTATAAGGTTTTCCCACTTTATCAAACAACTTCCTACACACTGTTATGAACTGAGGCAGCTCGGGAACATTGTCTCTCAACTGTGTTATAGAGTGTAGTACTACATTTCAGTGAAGTGTAAGGCTTTCCAAAGCTGCCGAACGTGTTTCTTTCTCTATTTCAATGGTATTCTGCCCTGTATAACACACATTTACCACTCTAGTCTCCTTTAAGTAAAGAATATAGGATTCATACAGTGTTTCATGTGATCTTAACTTGAATTAAGGATTTCCAGGATCTTAGCTACCTTTTCTACACTAAGAACTGACTTGCAGAATCTCTTTCAGCTGTTCTAAACAAGTTCTCATCTGTTTACAGTCATTTTCTCTGAATTATCCATGTTTTCATGTAGTTTCCTATATTCTGCCTTCTGGTCCAAGTATAAGCTTTGCCCACATTATCAAACAACTTCCTACACACTCTTATGAACTGAGGCAGCTCAGGAACATTGTCTCTCAACTGTGTTATAGAGTGTAGTACTACATTTCAGTGAAGTGTAAGGCTTTCCAAAGCTGCCGAACGTGTTTCTTTCTCTATTTCAATGGTATTCTGCCTTGTATAACACACATTTACCACTCTAGTCTCCTTTAAGTAATGAATATAGGATTCATAAGGTGTTTCATGTGATCTTAACTCTAATTAAGGATTTCCCGGATCTTAGCTGCCTTTTCTACACTAAGAACTGACTTGGAGAATCTCTTTGAGCTGTTCTAAACAAGTTCTCATCTGTTTACAGTCATTTTCTCTGAATTATCCATGTTTTCATGTAGTTTCTTCTATTCTGCCTTCTGGTCCAAGTATAAGCTTGGCCCACTTTATCAATCAACTTCCTACACACTGTTATGAACTGAGGCAGCTCGGGAACATTGTCTCTCAACTGTGTTATAGAGTGTAGTACTACATTTCAGTGAAGTGTAAGGCTTTCCAAAGCTGCCGAACGTGTTTCTCTCTCTATTTCAAAGGAATTCTGCCTTGTATAACACACATTAACCACTCTAGTCTCCTTTAAGTAAAGAATATAGGATTCATACAGTGTTTCATGTGATCTTAACTCGAATTAAGGATTTCCCGGATCTTAGCTACCTTTCCTACACTAAGAACTGACTTTGAGAATCTCTTTCAGCTGTTCTAAACAAGTACTCATCTGTTTACAGTCATTTTCACTGAATTATTCATGTTTTCATGTAGTTTCCGATATTCTGCCTTCTGGTCCAAGTATAAGCTTTGCACACTTTATCAAACAACTTCCTACACACTGTTATGAACTGAGGCATCTCGGGAAAATTGTCTCTCAACTGTGTTATAGAGTGTAGTACTACATTTCAGTGAAGTGTAAGGCTTTCCAAAGCTGCCCAACGTGTTTCTTTCTCTATTTCAATGGTATTCTGCCCTGTAAAACACACATTTACCACTCTAGTCTCCTTTAAGTAAAGAATATAGGATTCATGCAGTGTTTCATGTGATCTTAACTCGAATTAAGGATTTCCACGATCTTAGCTACCTTTTCTACACTAGGAACTGACTTGGAGAATCTCTTTCAGCTGTTCTAAACAAGTTCTCATCTGTTTACAGTCATTTTCTCTGAATTATCCATGTTTTCATGTAGTTTCCTCTATTCTGCCTTCTGGTCCAAGTAGAAGCTTGGCCTACTTTAACAAACAACTTCCTACACACTCTTATGAACTGAGGCAGCTCAGGAACATTGTCTCTCAACTGTGCTATAGAGTGTAGTACTACATTTCTGAGAAGTGGAAGGCTTTCCAAAGCTGCCGAACGTGTTTCTTTCTCTATTTCAATGGTATTCTGCCTTGTATAACACACATTTACCACTCTAGTCTCTTTAAGTAAAGAATATAGGATTCATACAGTGTTTCATGTGATCTTAACTCGAATTAAGGATTTCCCGGATCTTAGCTACCTTTTCTACACTAAGAACTGACTTGGAGAAACTCTTTCAGCTGTTCTAAACAAGTTCTCATCTGTTTACAGTCATTTTCTCTGAATTATCCATGTTTTCATGTAGTTTCCTATTTTCTGCCTTCTGGTCCAAGTATAAGCTTGGCCCACTTTATCAAACAACTTCCTACACACTCTTATGAACTGAGGCAGCTCGGGAACGTTGTCTCTCAACTGTGTTATAGAGTGTAGTACTACATTTCAGTGAAGTGTAAGGCTTTCCAAAGCTGCTGAACGTGTTTCTTTCTCTATTTCAAAGATATTCTGCCTTGTATAACACACATTAACCACTCTAGTCTCCTTTAAATAAAGAATATAGGATTCATACAGTGTTTCATGTGATCTTAACTCGAATTAAGGATTTCCCGGATCTTAGCTTCCTTTTCTACACTAAGAACTGACTTGGAGAATCTCTTTGAGCTGTTCTAAACAAGTTCTCCTCTGTTTACAGTCATTTTCTCTGAATTATCCATGTTTTCATGTAGTTTCCTATATTCTGGCTTCTGGTCTAAGTATAAGCTTTGCCCACTTTATCAAACAACTTCCTACACACTGTTATGAACTGAGGCATCTCGGGAACATTGTCTCTCAACTGTGTTATAAAGTGTAGTACTACATTTCAGTGAAGTGTAATGCTTTCCAAAGCTGCCGAACGTGTTTCTTTCTCTATTTCAATGGTTTCGGCCTTGTATAACACACATTTACCACTCTAGTCTCCTTTAAGTAAAGAATATAGGATTCATACATGTTTCTTATGATCTTAAATCGAATTAAGGATTTTTCAGATCTTAGCTACCTTTTCTACACTAAGAACTGACTTGGAGAATCTCTTTGAGCTGTTCTAAACAAGTTTTCATATGTTTACAGTCATTTTCTCTGAATTATCCATGTTTTCATGTAGTTTCCTATATTCTGCCTTCTGGTCCAAGTATAAGCTTTGCCTACTTTATCAAACAACTTCCTACACACTGTTATGAACTGAGGCAGCTCGGGAACATTGTCTCTCAACTGTGTTATAGAGTGTAGTACTACATTTCAGTGAAGTGTAAGGCTTTCCAAAGCTGCCGAACGTGTTTCTCTCTCTATTTCAATGGTATTCTGCCTTGTATAACACACATTAACCACTCTAGTCTCCTTTAAGTAAAGAATATAGGATTCATACAGTGTTTCATGTGATCTTAACTCGAATTAAGGATTTCCCGGATCTTAGCTACCTTTCCTACACTAAGAACTGACTTTGAGAATCTCTTTCAGCTGTTCTAAACAAGTACTCATCTGTTTACAGTCATTTTCACTGAATTATTCATGTTTTCATGTAGTTTCCGATATTCTGCCTTCTGGTCCAAGTATAAGCTTTGCACACTTTATCAAACAACATCCTACACACTGTTATGAACTGAGGCAGCTCGGGAACATTGTCTCTCAACTGTGTTATAGAGTGTAGTACTACATTTCAGTGAAGTGTAAGGCTTTCCAAAGCTGCCGAACGTGTTTCTTTCTCTATTTCAATGGTATTCTGCCCTGTATAACACACATTTACCACTCTAGTCTCCTTTAAGTAAAGAATATAGGATTCATACAGTGTTTCATGTGATCTTAACTCGAATTAAGGATTTCCAGGATCTTAGCTACCTTTTCTACACTAGGAACTGACTTGGAGAATCTCCTTCAGCTGTTCTAAACAAGTTCTCATCTGTTTACAGTCATTTTCTCTGAATTATCCATGTTTTCATGTAGTTTCCTCTATTCTGCCTTCTGGTCCAAGTAGAAGCTTGGCCCACTTTAACAAACAACTTCCTACACACTGTTATGAACTGAGGCAGCTCAGGAACATTGTCTCTCAACTGTGCTATAGAGTGTAGTACTACATTTCTGTGAAGTGGAAGGCTTTCCAAAGCTGCCGAAAGTGTTTCTTTCTCTATTTCAATGGTATTCTGCCTTGTATAACACACATTTACCACTCTAGTCTCCTTTAAGTAAAGAATATAGGATTCATACAGTGTTTCATGTGATCTTAACTCGAATTAAGGATTTCCCGGATCTTAGCTACCTTTTCTACACTAAGAACTGACTTGGAGAAACTCTTTCAGCTGTTCTAAACAAGTTCTCATCTGTTTACAGTCATTTTCTCTGAATTATCCATGTTTTCATGTAGTTTCCTCTATTCTGCCTTCTGGTCCAAGTATAAGGTTTGCCCACTTTATCAAACAACTTCCTACACACTGTCATGAACTGAGGCAGCTCGGGAACATTGTCTCTCAACTGTGTTATAGAGTGTAGTACTACATTTCAGTGAAGTGTAAGGCTTTCCAAAGCTGCCGAACGTGTTTCTTTCTCTATTTCAATGGTATTCTGCCCTGTATAACACACATTTACCACCCTAGTCTCCTTTAAGTAAAGAATATAGGATTCATACAGTGTTTCATGTGATCTTAACTTGAATTAAGGATTTCCAGGATCTTAGCTACCTTTTCTACACTAAGAACTGACTTGCAGAATCTCTTTCAGCTGTTCTAAACAAGTTCTCCTCTGTTTACAGTCATTTTCTCTGAATTATCCATGTTTTCATGTAGTTTCCTATATTCTGGCTTATGGTCTAAGTATAAGCTTTGCCCACTTTATCAAACAACTTCCTACACACTCTTATGAACTGAGGCAGCTCAGGAACATTGTCTCTCAACTGTGTTATAGAGTGTAGTACTACATTTCAGTGAAGTGTAAGGCTTTCCAAAGCTGCCGAACGTGTTCGAACGTGTTTCTTTCTCTATTTCAATGGTATTCTGCCTTGTATAACACACATTTACCACTCTAGTCTCCTTTAAGTAATGAATATAGGATTCATAAAGTGTTTCATGTGATCTTAACTCGAATTAAGGATTTCCCGGATCTTAGCTACCTTTTCTACACTAAGAACTGACTTGGAGAATCTCTTTGAGCTGTTCTAAACAAGTTCTCATCTGTTTACAGTCATTTTCTCTGAATTATCCAAGTTTTCATGTAGTTTCCTATATTCTGGCTTCTGGTCTAAGTATAAGCTTTGCCCACTTTATCAAACAACTTCCTACACACTGTTATGAACTGAGGCAGCTCGGGAACATTGTCTCTCAACTGTGTTATAAAGTGTAGTACTACATTTCAGTGAAGTGTAATGCTTTCCAAAGCTGCCGAACGTGTTTCTTTCTCTATTTCAATGGTATTCGGCCTTGTATAACACACATTTACCACTCTAGTCTCCTTTAAGTAAAGAATATAGGATTCATACATGTTTCTTATGATCTTAAATCGAATTAAGGATTTTTCAGATCTTAGCTACCTTTTCTACACTAAGAACTGACTTGGAGAATCTCTTTGAGCTGTTCTAAACAAGTTTTCATATGTTTACAGTCATTTTCTCTGAATTATCCATGTTTTCATGTAGTTTCCTATATTCTGCCTTCTGGTCAAAGTATAAGCTTTGCCTACTTTATCAAACAACTTCCTACACACTGTTATGAACTGAGGCAGCTCGGGAACATTGTCTCTCAACTGTGTTATAGAGTGTAGTACTACATTTCAGTGAAGTGTAAGGCTTTCCAAAGCTGCCGAACGTGTTTCTCTCTCTATTTCAATGGTATTCTGCCTTGTATAACACACATTAACCACTCTAGTCTCCTTTAAGTAAAGAATATAGGATTCATACAGTGTTTCATGTGATCTTAACTCGAATTAAGGATTTCCCGGATCTTAGCTACCTTTCCTACACTAGGAACTTACTTTGAGAATCTCTTTCAGCTGTTCTAAACAAGTACTCATCTGTTTACAGTCATTTTCACTGAATTATTCATGTTTTCATGTAGTTTCCGATATTCTGCCTTCTGGTCCAAGTATAAGCTTTGCACACTTTATCAAACAACATCCTACACACTGTTATGAACTGAGGCAGCTCGGGAACATTGTCTCTCAACTGTGTTATAGAGTGTAGTACTACATTTCAGTGAAGTGTAAGGCTTTCCAAAGCTGCCGAACCTGTTTCTTTCTCTATTTCAATGGTATTCTGCCCTGTATAACACACATTTACCACTCTAGTCTCCTTTAAGTAAAGAATATAGGATTCATACAGTGTTTCATGTGATCTTAACTCGAATTAAGGATTTCCAGGATCTTAGCTACCTTTTCTACACTAGGAACTGACTTGGAGAATCTCTTTCAGCTGTTCTAAACAAGTTCTCATCTGTTTACAGTCATTTTCTCTGAATTATCCATGTTTTCATGTAGTTTCCTCTATTCTGCCTTCTGGTCCAAGTAGAAGCTTGGCCCACTTTAACAAACAACTTCCTACACACTGTTATGAACTGAGAGCTCAGGAACATTGTCTCTCAACTGTGCTATAGAGTGTAGTACTACATTTCTGTGAAGTGGAAGGCTTTCCAAAGCTGCCGAACGTGTTTCTTTCTCTATTTCAATGGTATTCTGCCTTGTATAACACACATTTACCACTCTAGTCTCCTTTAAGTAAAGAATATAGGATTCATACAGTGTTTCATGTGATCTTAACTCGAATTAAGGATTTCCCGGATCTTAGCTACCTTTTCTACACTAAGAACTGACTTGGAGAAACTCTTTCAGCTGTTCTAAACAAGTTCTCATCTGTTTACAGTCATTTTCTCTGAATTATCCATGTTTTCATGTAGTTTCCTCTATTCTGCCTTCTGGTCCAAGTATAAGGTTTGCCCACTTTATCAAACAACTTCCTACACACTGTCATGAACTGAGGCAGCTCGGGAACATTGTCTCTCAACTGTGTTATAGAGTGTAGTACTACATTTCAGTGAAGTGTAAGGCTTTCCAAAGCTGCCGAACGTGTTTCTTTCTCTATTTCAATGGTATTCTGCCCTGTATAACACACATTTACCACTCTAGTCTCCTTTAAGTAAAGAATATAGGATTCATACAGTGTTTCATGTGATCTTAACTTGAATTAAGGATTTCCAGGATCTTAGCTACCTTTTCTACACTAAGAACTGACTTGCAGAATCTCTTTCAGCTGTTCTAAACAAGTTCTCCTCTGTTTACAGTCATTTTCTCTGAATTATCCATGTTTTCATGTAGTTTCCTATATTCTGGCTTATGGTCTAAGTATAAGCTTTGCCCACTTTATCAAACAACTTCCTACACACTCTTATGAACTGAGGCAGCTCAGGAACATTGTCTCTCAACTGTGTTATAGAGTGTAGTACTACATTTCAGTGAAGTGTAAGGCTTTCCAAAGCTTCCGAACGTGTTCGAACGTGTTTCTTTCTCTATTTCAATGGTATTCTGCCTTGTATAACACACATTTACCACTCTAGTCTCCTTTAAGTAATGAATATAGGATTCATAAAGTGTTTCATGTGATCTTAACTCGAATTAAGGATTTCCCGGATCTTAGCTACCTTTTCTACACTAAGAACTGACTTGGAGAATCTCTTTGAGCTGTTCTAAACAAGTTCTCATCTGTTTACAGTCATTTTCTCTGAATTATCCATGTTTTCATGTAGTTTCCTATATTCTGGCTTCTGGTCTAAGTATAAGCTTTGCCCACTTTATCAAACAACTTCCTACACACTGTTATGAACTGAGGCAGCTCGGGAACATTGTCTCTCAACTGTGTTATAAAGTGTAGTACTACATTTCAGTGAAGTGTAATGCTTTCCAACGCTGCCGAACGTGTTTCTTTCTCTATTTCAATGGTATTCGGCCTTGTATAACACACATTTACCACTCTAGTCTCCTTTAAGTAAAGAATATAGGATTCATACATGTTTCTTATGATCTTAAATCGAATTAAGGATTTTTCAGATCTTAGCTACCTTTTCTACACTAAGAACTGACTTGGAGAATCTCTTTGAGCTGTTCTAAACAAGTTTTCATATGTTTACAGTCATTTTCTCTGAATTATCCATGTTTTCATGTAGTTTCCTATATTCTGCCTTCTGGTCCAAGTATAAGCTTTGCCTACTTTATCAAACAACTTCCTACACACTGTTATGAACTGAGGCAGCTCGGGAACATTGTCTCTCAACTGTGTTATAGAGTGTAGTACTACATTTCAGTGAAGTGTAAGGCTTTCCAAAGCTGCCGAACGTGTTTCTCTCTCTATTTCAATGGTATTCTGCCTTGTATAACACACATTAACCACTCTAGTCTCCTTTAAGTAAAGAATATAGGATTCATACAGTGTTTCATGTGATCTTAACTCGAATTAAGGATTTCCCGGATCTTAGCTACCTTTCCTACACTAAGAACTGACTTTGAGAATCTCTTTCAGCTGTTCTAAACAAGTACTCATCTGTTTACAGTCATTTTCACTGAATTATTCATGTTTTCATGTAGTTTCCGATATTCTGCCTTCTGGTCCAAGTATAAGCTTTGCACACTTTATCAAACAACATCCTACACACTGTTATGAACTGAGGCAGCTCGGGAACATTGTCTCTCAACTGTGTTATAGAGTGTAGTACTACATTTCAGTGAAGTGTAAGGCTTTCCAAAGCTGCCGAACGTGTTTCTTTCTCTATTTCAATGGTATTCTGCCCTGTATAACACACATTTACCACTCTAGTCTCCTTTAAGTAAAGAATATAGGATTCATACAGTGTTTCATGTGATCTTAACTCGAATTAAGGATTTCCAGGATCTTAGCTACCTTTTCTACACTAGGAACTGACTTGGAGAATCTCTTTCAGCTGTTCTAAACAAGTTCTCATCTGTTTACAGTCATTTTCTCTGAATTATCCATGTTTTCATGTAGTTTCCTCTATTCTGCCTTCTGGTCCAAGTAGAAGCTTGGCCCACTTTAACAAACAACTTCCTACACACTGTTATGAACTGAGGCAGCTCAGGAACATTGTCTCTCAACTGTGCTATAGAGTGTAGTACTACATTTCTGTGAAGTGGAAGGCTTTCCAAAGCTGCCGAACGTGTTTCTTTCTCTATTTCAATGGTATTCTGCCTTGTATAACACACATTTACCACTCTAGTCTCCTTTAAGTAAAGAATATAGGATTCATACAGTGTTTCATGTGATCTTAACTCGAATTAAGGATTTCCCGGATCTTAGCTACCTTTTCTACACTAAGAACTGACTTGGAGAAACTCTTTCAGCTGTTCTAAACAAGTTCTCATCTGTTTACAGTCATTTTCTCTGAATTATCCATGTTTTCATGTAGTTTCCTATATTCTGGCTTATGGTCTAAGTATAAGCTTTGCCCACTTTATCAAACAACTTCCTACACACTCTTATGAACTGAGGCAGCTCAGGAACATTGTCTCTCAACTGTGTTATAGAGTGTAGTACTACATTTCAGTGAAGTGTAAGGCTTTCCAAAGCTGCCGAACGTGTTCGAACGTGTTTCTTTCTCTATTTCAATGGTATTCTGCCTTGTATAACACACATTTACCACTCTAGTCTCCTTTAAGTAATGAATATAGGATTCATAAAGTGTTTCATGTGATCTTAACTCGAATTAAGGATTTCCCGGATCTTAGCTACCTTTTCTACACTAAGAACTGACTTGGAGAATCTCTTTGAGCTGTTCTAAACAAGTTCTCATCTGTTTACAGTCATTTTCTCTGAATTATCCATGTTTTCATGTAGTTTCTTCTATTCTGCCTTCTGGTCCAAGTATAAGCTTGGCCCACTTTATCAATCAACTTCCTACACACTGTTATGAACTGAGGCAGCTCGGGAACATTGTGTCTCAACTGTGTTATAGAGTGTATTACTACATTTCAGTGAAGTGTAAGGCTTTCCAAAGCTGCCGAACGTGTTTCTTTCTCTATGTCAATGTTATTCTGCCCTGTATAACACACATTTACCACTGTAGTCTCCTTTAAGTAAAGAATATAGGATTCATACAGTGTTTCATGTGATCTTAACTCGAATTAATTATTTCCTGGATGTTAGCTACCTTTCCTACACTAAGAACTGACTTTGAGAATCTCTTTCAGCTGTTCTAAACAAGTTCTCATCTGTTTACAGTCATTTTCTCTGAATTATCCATGTTTTCATGTAGTTTCCTCTATTCTGCCTTCTGGTCCAAGTATAAGGTTTTCCCACTTTATCAAACAACTTCCTACACACTGTTATGAACTGAGGCAGCTCGGGAACATTGTCTCTCAACTGTGTTATAGAGTGTAGTACTACATTTCAGTGAAGTGTAAGGCTTTCCAAAGCTGCCGAACGTGTTTCTTTCTCTATTTCAATGGTATTCTGCCCTGTATAACACACATTTACCACTCTAGTCTCCTTTAAGTAAAGAATATAGGATTCATACAGTGTTTCATGTGATCTTAACTTGAATTAAGGATTTCCAGGATCTTAGCTACCTTTTCTACACTAAGAACTGACTTGCAGAATCTCTTTCAGCTGTTCTAAACAAGTTCTCATCTGTTTACAGTCATTTTCTCTGAATTATCCATGTTTTCATGTAGTTTCCTATATTCTGCCTTCTGGTCCAAGTATAAGCTTTGCCCACATTATCAAACAACTTCCTACACACTCTTATGAACTGAGGCAGCTCAGGAACATTGTCTCTCAACTGTGTTATAGAGTGTAGTACTACATTTCAGTGAAGTGTAAGGCTTTCCAAAGCTGCCGAACGTGTTTCTTTCTCTATTTCAATGGTATTCTGCCTTGTATAACACACATTTACCACTCTAGTCTCCTTTAAGTAATGAATATAGGATTCATAAGGTGTTTCATGTGATCTTAACTCTAATTAAGGATTTCCCGGATCTTAGCTGCCTTTTCTACACTAAGAACTGACTTGGAGAATCTCTTTGAGCTGTTCTAAACAAGTTCTCATCTGTTTACAGTCATTTTCTCTGAATTATCCATGTTTTCATGTAGTTTCTTCTATTCTGCCTTCTGGTCCAAGTATAAGCTTGGCCCACTTTATCAATCAACTTCCTACACACTGTTATGAACTGAGGCAGCTCGGGAACATTGTCTCTCAACTGTGTTATAGAGTGTAGTACTACATTTCAGTGAAGTGTAAGGCTTTCCAAAGCTGCCGAACGTGTTTCTCTCTCTATTTCAAAGGAATTCTGCCTTGTATAACACACATTAACCACTCTAGTCTCCTTTAAGTAAAGAATATAGGATTCATACAGTGTTTCATGTGATCTTAACTCGAATTAAGGATTTCCCGGATCTTAGCTACCTTTCCTACACTAAGAACTGACTTTGAGAATCTCTTTCAGCTGTTCTAAACAAGTACTCATCTGTTTACAGTCATTTTCACTGAATTATTCATGTTTTCATGTAGTTTCCGATATTCTGCCTTCTGGTCCAAGTATAAGCTTTGCACACTTTATCAAACAACTTCCTACACACTGTTATGAACTGAGGCATCTCGGGAAAATTGTCTCTCAACTGTGTTATAGAGTGTAGTACTACATTTCAGTGAAGTGTAAGGCTTTCCAAAGCTGCCCAACGTGTTTCTTTCTCTATTTCAATGGTATTCTGCCCTGTAAAACACACATTTACCACTCTAGTCTCCTTTAAGTAAAGAATATAGGATTCATGCAGTGTTTCATGTGATCTTAACTCGAATTAAGGATTTCCAGGATCTTAGCTACCTTTTCTACACTAGGAACTGACTTGGAGAATCTCTTTCAGCTGTTCTAAACAAGTTCTCATCTGTTTACAGTCATTTTCTCTGAATTATCCATGTTTTCATGTAGTTTCCTCTATTCTGCCTTCTGGTCCAAGTAGAAGCTTGGCCTACTTTAACAAACAACTTCCTACACACTCTTATGAACTGAGGCAGCTCAGGAACATTGTCTCTCAACTGTGCTATAGAGTGTAGTACTACATTTCTGAGAAGTGGAAGGCTTTCCAAAGCTGCCGAACGTGTTTCTTTCTCTATTTCAATGGTATTCTGCCTTGTATAACACACATTTACCACTCTAGTCTCTTTAAGTAAAGAATATAGGATTCATACAGTGTTTCATGTGATCTTAACTCGAATTAAGGATTTCCCGGATCTTAGCTACCTTTTCTACACTAAGAACTGACTTGGAGAAACTCTTTCAGCTGTTCTAAACAAGTTCTCATCTGTTTACAGTCATTTTCTCTGAATTATCCATGTTTTCATGTAGTTTCCTATTTTCTGCCTTCTGGTCCAAGTATAAGCTTGGCCCACTTTATCAAACAACTTCCTACACACTCTTATGAACTGAGGCAGCTCGGGAACGTTGTCTCTCAACTGTGTTATAGAGTGTAGTACTACATTTCAGTGAAGTGTAAGGCTTTCCAAAGCTGCTGAACGTGTTTCTTTCTCTATTTCAAAGATATTCTGCCTTGTATAACACACATTAACCACTCTAGTCTCCTTTAAATAAAGAATATAGGATTCATACAGTGTTTCATGTGATCTTAACTCGAATTAAGGATTTCCCGGATCTTAGCTTCCTTTTCTACACTAAGAACTGACTTGGAGAATCTCTTTGAGCTGTTCTAAACAAGTTCTCCTCTGTTTACAGTCATTTTCTCTGAATTATCCATGTTTTCATGTAGTTTCCTATATTCTGGCTTCTGGTCTAAGTATAAGCTTTGCCCACTTTATCAAACAACTTCCTACACACTGTTATGAACTGAGGCATCTCGGGAACATTGTCTCTCAACTGTGTTATAAAGTGTAGTACTACATTTCAGTGAAGTGTAATGCTTTCCAAAGCTGCCGAACGTGTTTCTTTCTCTATTTCAATGGTTTCGGCCTTGTATAACACACATTTACCACTCTAGTCTCCTTTAAGTAAAGAATATAGGATTCATACATGTTTCTTATGATCTTAAATCGAATTAAGGATTTTTCAGATCTTAGCTACCTTTTCTACACTAAGAACTGACTTGGAGAATCTCTTTGAGCTGTTCTAAACAAGTTTTCATATGTTTACAGTCATTTTCTCTGAATTATCCATGTTTTCATGTAGTTTCCTATATTCTGCCTTCTGGTCCAAGTATAAGCTTTGCCTACTTTATCAAACAACTTCCTACACACTGTTATGAACTGAGGCAGCTCGGGAACATTGTCTCTCAACTGTGTTATAGAGTGTAGTACTACATTTCAGTGAAGTGTAAGGCTTTCCAAAGCTGCCGAACGTGTTTCTCTCTCTATTTCAATGGTATTCTGCCTTGTATAACACACATTAACCACTCTAGTCTCCTTTAAGTAAAGAATATAGGATTCATACAGTGTTTCATGTGATCTTAACTCGAATTAAGGATTTCCCGGATCTTAGCTACCTTTCCTACACTAAGAACTGACTTTGAGAATCTCTTTCAGCTGTTCTAAACAAGTACTCATCTGTTTACAGTCATTTTCACTGAATTATTCATGTTTTCATGTAGTTTCCGATATTCTGCCTTCTGGTCCAAGTATAAGCTTTGCACACTTTATCAAACAACATCCTACACACTGTTATGAACTGAGGCAGCTCGGGAACATTGTCTCTCAACTGTGTTATAGAGTGTAGTACTACATTTCAGTGAAGTGTAAGGCTTTCCAAAGCTGCCGAACGTGTTTCTTTCTCTATTTCAATGGTATTCTGCCCTGTATAACACACATTTACCACTCTAGTCTCCTTTAAGTAAAGAATATAGGATTCATACAGTGTTTCATGTGATCTTAACTCGAATTAAGGATTTCCAGGATCTTAGCTACCTTTTCTACACTAGGAACTGACTTGGAGAATCTCTTTCAGCTGTTCTAAACAAGTTCTCATCTGTTTACAGTCATTTTCTCTGAATTATCCATGTTTTCATGTAGTTTCCTCTATTCTGCCTTCTGGTCCAAGTAGAAGCTTGGCCCACTTTAACAAACAACTTCCTACACACTGTTATGAACTGAGGCAGCTCAGGAACATTGTCTCTCAACTGTGCTATAGAGTGTAGTACTACATTTCTGTGAAGTGGAAGGCTTTCCAAAGCTGCCGAAAGTGTTTCTTTCTCTATTTCAATGGTATTCTGCCTTGTATAACACACATTTACCACTCTAGTCTCCTTTAAGTAAAGAATATAGGATTCATACAGTGTTTCATGTGATCTTAACTCGAATTAAGGATTTCCCGGATCTTAGCTACCTTTTCTACACTAAGAACTGACTTGGAGAAACTCTTTCAGCTGTTCTAAACAAGTTCTCATCTGTTTACAGTCATTTTCTCTGAATTATCCATGTTTTCATGTAGTTTCCTCTATTCTGCCTTCTGGTCCAAGTATAAGGTTTGCCCACTTTATCAAACAACTTCCTACACACTGTCATGAACTGAGGCAGCTCGGGAACATTGTCTCTCAACTGTGTTATAGAGTGTAGTACTACATTTCAGTGAAGTGTAAGGCTTTCCAAAGCTGCCGAACGTGTTTCTTTCTCTATTTCAATGGTATTCTGCCCTGTATAACACACATTTACCACCCTAGTCTCCTTTAAGTAAAGAATATAGGATTCATACAGTGTTTCATGTGATCTTAACTTGAATTAAGGATTTCCAGGATCTTAGCTACCTTTTCTACACTAAGAACTGACTTGCAGAATCTCTTTCAGCTGTTCTAAACAAGTTCTCCTCTGTTTACAGTCATTTTCTCTGAATTATCCATGTTTTCATGTAGTTTCCTATATTCTGGCTTATGGTCTAAGTATAAGCTTTGCCCACTTTATCAAACAACTTCCTACACACTCTTATGAACTGAGGCAGCTCAGGAACATTGTCTCTCAACTGTGTTATAGAGTGTAGTACTACATTTCAGTGAAGTGTAAGGCTTTCCAAAGCTGCCGAACGTGTTCGAACGTGTTTCTTTCTCTATTTCAATGGTATTCTGCCTTGTATAACACACATTTACCACTCTAGTCTCCTTTAAGTAATGAATATAGGATTCATAAAGTGTTTCATGTGATCTTAACTCGAATTAAGGATTTCCCGGATCTTAGCTACCTTTTCTACACTAAGAACTGACTTGGAGAATCTCTTTGAGCTGTTCTAAACAAGTTCTCATCTGTTTACAGTCATTTTCTCTGAATTATCCAAGTTTTCATGTAGTTTCCTATATTCTGGCTTCTGGTCTAAGTATAAGCTTTGCCCACTTTATCAAACAACTTCCTACACACTGTTATGAACTGAGGCAGCTCGGGAACATTGTCTCTCAACTGTGTTATAAAGTGTAGTACTACATTTCAGTGAAGTGTAATGCTTTCCAAAGCTGCCGAACGTGTTTCTTTCTCTATTTCAATGGTATTCGGCCTTGTATAACACACATTTACCACTCTAGTCTCCTTTAAGTAAAGAATATAGGATTCATACATGTTTCTTATGATCTTAAATCGAATTAAGGATTTTTCAGATCTTAGCTACCTTTTCTACACTAAGAACTGACTTGGAGAATCTCTTTGAGCTGTTCTAAACAAGTTTTCATATGTTTACAGTCATTTTCTCTGAATTATCCATGTTTTCATGTAGTTTCCTATATTCTGCCTTCTGGTCCAAGTATAAGCTTTGCCTACTTTATCAAACAACTTCCTACACACTGTTATGAACTGAGGCAGCTCGGGAACATTGTCTCTCAACTGTGTTATAGAGTGTAGTACTACATTTCAGTGAAGTGTAAGGCTTTCCAAAGCTGCCGAACGTGTTTCTCTCTCTATTTCAATGGTATTCTGCCTTGTATAACACACATTAACCACTCTAGTCTCCTTTAAGTAAAGAATATAGGATTCATACAGTGTTTCATGTGATCTTAACTCGAATTAAGGATTTCCCGGATCTTAGCTACCTTTCCTACACTAAGAACTGACTTTGAGAATCTCTTTCAGCTGTTCTAAACAAGTACTCATCTGTTTACAGTCATTTTCACTGAATTATTCATGTTTTCATGTAGTTTCCGATATTCTGCCTTCTGGTCCAAGTATAAGCTTTGCACACTTTATCAAACAACATCCTACACACTGTTATGAACTGAGGCAGCTCGGGAACATTGTCTCTCAACTGTGTTATAGAGTGTAGTACTACATTTCAGTGAAGTGTAAGGCTTTCCAAAGCTGCCGAACCTGTTTCTTTCTCTATTTCAATGGTATTCTGCCCTGTATAACACACATTTACCACTCTAGTCTCCTTTAAGTAAAGAATATAGGATTCATACAGTGTTTCATGTGATCTTAACTCGAATTAAGGATTTCCAGGATCTTAGCTACCTTTTCTACACTAGGAACTGACTTGGAGAATCTCTTTCAGCTGTTCTAAACAAGTTCTCATCTGTTTACAGTCATTTTCTCTGAATTATCCATGTTTTCATGTAGTTTCCTCTATTCTGCCTTCTGGTCCAAGTAGAAGCTTGGCCCACTTTAACAAACAACTTCCTACACACTGTTATGAACTGAGAGCTCAGGAACATTGTCTCTCAACTGTGCTATAGAGTGTAGTACTACATTTCTGTGAAGTGGAAGGCTTTCCAAAGCTGCCGAACGTGTTTCTTTCTCTATTTCAATGGTATTCTGCCTTGTATAACACACATTTACCACTCTAGTCTCCTTTAAGTAAAGAATATAGGATTCATACAGTGTTTCATGTGATCTTAACTCGAATTAAGGATTTCCCGGATCTTAGCTACCTTTTCTACACTAAGAACTGACTTGGAGAAACTCTTTCAGCTGTTCTAAACAAGTTCTCATCTGTTTACAGTCATTTTCTCTGAATTATCCATGTTTTCATGTAGTTTCCTCTATTCTGCCTTCTGGTCCAAGTATAAGGTTTGCCCACTTTATCAAACAACTTCCTACACACTGTCATGAACTGAGGCAGCTCGGGAACATTGTCTCTCAACTGTGTTATAGAGTGTAGTACTACATTTCAGTGAAGTGTAAGGCTTTCCAAAGCTGCCGAACGTGTTTCTTTCTCTATTTCAATGGTATTCTGCCCTGTATAACACACATTTACCACTCTAGTCTCCTTTAAGTAAAGAATATAGGATTCATACAGTGTTTCATGTGATCTTAACTTGAATTAAGGATTTCCAGGATCTTAGCTACCTTTTCTACACTAAGAACTGACTTGCAGAATCTCTTTCAGCTGTTCTAAACAAGTTCTCCTCTGTTTACAGTCATTTTCTCTGAATTATCCATGTTTTCATGTAGTTTCCTATATTCTGGCTTATGGTCTAAGTATAAGCTTTGCCCACTTTATCAAACAACTTCCTACACACTCTTATGAACTGAGGCAGCTCAGGAACATTGTCTCTCAACTGTGTTATAGAGTGTAGTACTACATTTCAGTGAAGTGTAAGGCTTTCCAAAGCTTCCGAACGTGTTCGAACGTGTTTCTTTCTCTATTTCAATGGTATTCTGCCTTGTATAACACACATTTACCACTCTAGTCTCCTTTAAGTAATGAATATAGGATTCATAAAGTGTTTCATGTGATCTTAACTCGAATTAAGGATTTCCCGGATCTTAGCTACCTTTTCTACACTAAGAACTGACTTGGAGAATCTCTTTGAGCTGTTCTAAACAAGTTCTCATCTGTTTACAGTCATTTTCTCTGAATTATCCATGTTTTCATGTAGTTTCCTATATTCTGGCTTCTGGTCTAAGTATAAGCTTTGCCCACTTTATCAAACAACTTCCTACACACTGTTATGAACTGAGGCAGCTCGGGAACATTGTCTCTCAACTGTGTTATAAAGTGTAGTACTACATTTCAGTGAAGTGTAATGCTTTCCAACGCTGCCGAACGTGTTTCTTTCTCTATTTCAATGGTATTCGGCCTTGTATAACACACATTTACCACTCTAGTCTCCTTTAAGTAAAGAATATAGGATTCATACATGTTTCTTATGATCTTAAATCGAATTAAGGATTTTTCAGATCTTAGCTACCTTTTCTACACTAAGAACTGACTTGGAGAATCTCTTTGAGCTGTTCTAAACAAGTTTTCATATGTTTACAGTCATTTTCTCTGAATTATCCATGTTTTCATGTAGTTTCCTATATTCTGCCTTCTGGTCCAAGTATAAGCTTTGCCTACTTTATCAAACAACTTCCTACACACTGTTATGAACTGAGGCAGCTCGGGAACATTGTCTCTCAACTGTGTTATAGAGTGTAGTACTACATTTCAGTGAAGTGTAAGGCTTTCCAAAGCTGCCGAACGTGTTTCTCTCTCTATTTCAATGGTATTCTGCCTTGTATAACACACATTAACCACTCTAGTCTCCTTTAAGTAAAGAATATAGGATTCATACAGTGTTTCATGTGATCTTAACTCGAATTAAGGATTTCCCGGATCTTAGCTACCTTTCCTACACTAAGAACTGACTTTGAGAATCTCTTTCAGCTGTTCTAAACAAGTACTCATCTGTTTACAGTCATTTTCACTGAATTATTCATGTTTTCATGTAGTTTCCGATATTCTGCCTTCTGGTCCAAGTATAAGCTTTGCACACTTTATCAAACAACATCCTACACACTGTTATGAACTGAGGCAGCTCGGGAACATTGTCTCTCAACTGTGTTATAGAGTGTAGTACTACATTTCAGTGAAGTGTAAGGCTTTCCAAAGCTGCCGAACGTGTTTCTTTCTCTATTTCAATGGTATTCTGCCCTGTATAACACACATTTACCACTCTAGTCTCCTTTAAGTAAAGAATATAGGATTCATACAGTGTTTCATGTGATCTTAACTCGAATTAAGGATTTCCAGGATCTTAGCTACCTTTTCTACACTAGGAACTGACTTGGAGAATCTCTTTCAGCTGTTCTAAACAAGTTCTCATCTGTTTACAGTCATTTTCTCTGAATTATCCATGTTTTCATGTAGTTTCCTCTATTCTGCCTTCTGGTCCAAGTAGAAGCTTGGCCCACTTTAACAAACAACTTCCTACACACTGTTATGAACTGAGGCAGCTCAGGAACATTGTCTCTCAACTGTGCTATAGAGTGTAGTACTACATTTCTGTGAAGTGGAAGGCTTTCCAAAGCTGCCGAACGTGTTTCTTTCTCTATTTCAATGGTATTCTGCCTTGTATAACACACATTTACCACTCTAGTCTCCTTTAAGTAAAGAATATAGGATTCATACAGTGTTTCATGTGATCTTAACTCGAATTAAGGATTTCCCGGATCTTAGCTACCTTTTCTACACTAAGAACTGACTTGGAGAAACTCTTTCAGCTGTTCTAAACAAGTTCTCATCTGTTTACAGTCATTTTCTCTGAATTATCCATGTTTTCATGTAGTTTCCTATATTCTGGCTTATGGTCTAAGTATAAGCTTTGCCCACTTTATCAAACAACTTCCTACACACTCTTATGAACTGAGGCAGCTCAGGAACATTGTCTCTCAACTGTGTTATAGAGTGTAGTACTACATTTCAGTGAAGTGTAAGGCTTTCCAAAGCTGCCGAACGTGTTCGAACGTGTTTCTTTCTCTATTTCAATGGTATTCTGCCTTGTATAACACACATTTACCACTCTAGTCTCCTTTAAGTAAGGAATATAGGATTCATAAAGTGTTTCATGTGATCTTAACTCGAATTAAGGATTTCCCGGATCTTAGCTACCTTTTCTACACTAAGAACTGACTTGGAGAATCTCTTTGAGCTGTTCTAAACAAGTTCTCATCTGTTTACAGTCATTTTCTCTGAATTATCCATGTTTTCATGTAGTTTCTTCTATTCTGCCTTCTGGTCCAAGTATAAGCTTGGCCCACTTTATCAATCAACTTCCTACACACTGTTATGAACTGAGGCAGCTCGGGAACATTGTGTCTCAACTGTGTTATAGAGTGTATTACTACATTTCAGTGAAGTGTAAGGCTTTCCAAAGCTGCCGAACGTGTTTCTTTCTCTATTTCAATGTTATTCTGCCCTGTATAACACACATTTACCACTGTAGTCTCCTTTAAGTAAAGAATATAGGATTCATACAGTGTTTCATGTGATCTTAACTCGAATTAAGGATTTCCCGGATCTTAGCTACCTTTTCTACACTAAGAACTGACTTGGAGAATCTCTTTCAGCTATTCTAAACAAGTTATCCTCTGTTTACAGTCATTTTCTCTGAATTATCCATGTTTTCATGTAGTTTCTTCTATTCTGCCTTCTGGTCCAAGTATAAGCTTGGCCCACTTTATCAAGCAACTTCCTACACACTCTTATGCATTGAGGCAGCTCAGGAACATTGTCTCTCAACTGTGCTATAGAGTGTAGTACTACATTTCAGTGAAGTGTAAGGCTTTCCAAAGCAGCCGAACGTGTTTCTTTCTCTATTTCAATGGGATTCTGCCTTGTATAACACACATTAACCACTCTAGTCTCCTTTAAGTAAAGAATATAGGATTCATATAGTGTTTCATGTGATCTTAACTAGAATTAAGGATTTCCCAGATCTAAGCTACCTTTTCTACACTAAGAACTGACTTGGAGAATCTCTTTGAGCTTTTCTAAACAAGTTCTCATATTTTTACAGTCATTTTGTCTGAATTATGCATGTTTTCATGTAGTTTCCTATATTCTGGCTTCTGGTCCAAGTATAAGCTTTGCCCACTTTATCAAACAACTTCCTACACACTATTATGAACTGAGGCAGCTCGGGAACATTGTCTCTCAACTGTGTTATAAAGTGTAGTACTACATTTCAGTGAAGTGTAATGCTTTCAAAAGCTGCCGAACGTGTTTCTTTCTCTATTTCAATGGTATTCTGCCTTGTATAACACACATTTAACACTCTAGTCTCCTTTAAGTAAAGAATATAGGATTCATACAGTGTTTCATGTGATCTTAACTCGAATTAAGGATTTCCCGGATCTTAGCTACCTTTTCTACACTAAGAACTGACTTGGAGAATCTCTTTCAGCTATTCTAAACAAGTTCTCCTCTGTTTACAGTCATTTTCTCTGAATTATCCATGTTTTCATGTAGTTTCCTATATTCTGCCTTCTGGTCCAAGTATAAGCTTTGCCCACTTTATCAAACAACTTCCTACACACTGTTATGAACTGAGGCAGCTCGGGAACATTTTCTCTCAACTGTGTTATAGAGTGTAGTACTACATTTCAGTGAAGTGTAAGGATTTCCAAAGCTGCCGAACGTGTTTCTTTCTCTATTTCAATGGTATTCTGCCCTGTATAACACACATTTACCACTCTAGTCTCCTTTAAGTAAAGAATATAGGATTCATACAGTGTTTTATGTGATCTTAACTCGAATTAAGGATTTCCCGGATCTTAGCTACCTTTTCTACACTAAGAACTGACTTGGAGAATCTCTTTGACCTGTTTTAAACAAGTTCTCATCTGTTTACAGTCATTTTCTCTGAATTATCCATGTTTTCATGTAGTTTCTTCTATTCTGCCTTCTGGTCCAAGTATAAGCTTGGCCCACATTATCAAGCAACTTCCTACACACTGTTATGAACTGAGGCAGCTCGGGAACATTGTCTCTCAACTGTGTTATAAAGTGTAGTACTACATTTCAGTGAAGTGTAATGCTTTCCAAAGCTGCCGAACGTGTTTCTTTCTCTATTTCAATGGTATTCGGCCTTGTATAACACACATTTACCACTCTAGTCTCCTTTAAGTAAAGAATATAGGATTCATACATGTTTCTTATGATCTTAAATCGAATTAAGGATTTTTCAGATCTTAGCTACCTTTTCTACACTAAGAACTGACTTTGAGAATCTCTTTCAGCTGTTCTAAACAAGTACTCATCTGTTTACAGTCATTTTCACTGAATTATTCATGTTTTCATGTAGTTTCCGATATTCTGCCTTCTGGTCCAAGTATAAGCTTTGCACACTTTATCAAACAACATCCTACACACTGTTATGAACTGAGGCAGCTCGGGAACATTGTCTCTCAACTGTGTTATAGAGTGTAGTACTACATTTCAGTGAAGTGTAAGGCTTTCCAAAGCTGCCGAACGTGTTTCTTTCTCTATTTCAATGGTATTCTGCCCTGTATAACACACATTTACCACTCTAGTCTCCTTTAAGTAAAGAATATAGGATTCATACAGTGTTTCATGTGATCTTAACTCGAATTAAGGATTTCCAGGATCTTAGCTACCTTTTCTACACTAGGAACTGACTTGGAGAATCTCTTTCAGCTGTTCTAAACAAGTTCTCATCTGTTTACAGTCATTTTCTCTGAATTATCCATGTTTTCATGTAGTTTCCTCTATTCTGCCTTCTGGTCCAAGTAGAAGCTTGGCCCACTTTAACAAACAACTTCCTACACACTGTTATGAACTGAGGCAGCTCAGGAACATTGTCTCTCAACTGTGCTATAGAGTGTAGTACTACATTTCTGTGAAGTGGAAGGCTTTCCAAAGCTGCCGAACGTGTTTCTTTCTCTATTTCAATGGTATTCTGCCTTGTATAACACACATTTACCACTCTAGTCTCCTTTAAGTAAAGAATATAGGATTCATGCAGTGTTTCATGTGATCTTAACTCGAATTAAGGATTTCCCGGATCTTAGCTACCTTTTCTACACTAAGAACTGACTTGGAGAAACTCTTTCAGCTGTTCTAAACAAGTTCTCATCTGTTTACAGTCATTTTCTCTGAATTATCCATGTTTTCATGTAGTTTCCTATATTCTGGCTTATGGTCTAAGTATAAGCTTTGCCCACTTTATCAAACAACTTCCTACACACTCTTATGAACTGAGGCAGCTCAGGAACATTGTCTCTCAACTGTGTTATAGAGTGTAGTACTACATTTCAGTGAAATGTAAGGCTTTCCAAAGCTGCCGAACGTGTTCGAACGTGTTTCTTTCTCTATTTCAATGGTATTCTGCCTTGTATAACACACATTTACCACTCTAGTCTCCTTTAAGTAATGAATATAGGATTCATAAAGTGTTTCATGTGATCTTAACTCGAATTAAGGATTTCCCGGATCTTAGCTACCTTTTCTACACTAAGAACTGACTTGGAGAATCTCTTTGAGCTGTTCTAAACAAGTTCTCATCTGTTTACAGTCATTTTCTCTGAATTATCCATGTTTTCATGTAGTTTCTTCTATTCTGCCTTCTGGTCCAAGTATAAGCTTGGCCCACTTTATCAAGCAACTTCCTACACACTGTTATGAACTGAGGCAGCTCGGGAACATTGTCTCTCAACTGTGTTATAAAGTGTAGTACTACATTTCAGTGAAGTGTAATGCTTTCCAAAGCTGCCGAACGTGTTTCTTTCTCTATTTCAATGGTATTCTGCCCTGTATAACACACATTTACCACTCTAGTCTCCTTTAAGTAAAGAATATAGGATTCATACAGTGTTTCATGTGATCTTAACTTGAATTAAGGATTTCCAGGATCTTAGCTACCTTTTCTACACTAAGAACTGACTTGCAGAATCTCTTTCAGCTGTTCTAAACAAGTTCTCATCAGTTTACAGTCATTTTCTCTGAATTATCCATGTTTTCATGTAGTTTCCTATATTCTGCCTTCTGGTCCAAGTATAAGCTTTGCCCACATTATCAAACAACTTCCTACACACTCTTATGAACTGAGGCAGCTCAGGAACATTGTGTCTCAACTGTGTTATAGAGTGTATTACTACATTTCAGTGAAGTGTAAGGCTTTCCAAAGCTGCTGAACGTGTTTCTTTCTCTATTTCAATGTTATTCTGCCCTGTATAACACACATTTACCACTGTAGTCTCCTTTAAGTAAAGAATATAGGATTCATACAGTGTTTCATGTGATCTTAACTCGAATTAAGGATTTCCCGGATCTTAGCTACCTTTTCTACACTAAGAACTGACTTGGAGAATCTCTTTCAGCTATTCTAAACAAGTTCTCCTCTGTTTACAGTCATTTTCTCTGAATTATCCATGTTTTCATGTAGTTTCTTCTATTCTGCCTTCTGGTCCAAGTATAAGCTTGGCCCACTTTATCAAGCAACTTCCTACACACTCTTATGCATTGAGGCAGCTCAGGAACATTGTCTCTCAACTGTGCTATAGAGTGTAGTACTACATTTCAGTGAAGTGTAAGGCTTTCCAAAGCAGCCGAACGTGTTTCTTTCTCTATTTCAATGGGATTCTGCCTTGTATAACACACATTAACCACTCTAGTCTCCTTTAAGTAAAGAATATAGGATTCATATAGTGTTTCATGTGATCTTAACTAGAATTAAGGATTTCCCAGATCTAAGCTACCTTTTCTACACTAAGAACTGACTTGGAGAATCTCTTTGAGCTTTTCTAAACAAGTTCTCATATTTTTACAGTCATTTTGTCTGAATTATGCATGTTTTCATGTAGTTTCCTATATTCTGGCTTCTGGTCCAAGTATAAGCTTTGCCCACTTTATCAAACAACTTCCTACACACTATTATGAACTGAGGCAGCTCGGGAACATTGTCTCTCAACTGTGTTATAAAGTGTAGTACTACATTTCAGTGAAGTGTAATGCTTTCAAAAGCTGCCGAACGTGTTTCTTTCTCTATTTCAATGGTATTCTGCCTTGTATAACACACATTTAACACTCTAGTCTCCTTTAAGTAAAGAATATAGGATTCATACAGTGTTTCATGTGATCTTAACTCGAATTAAGGATTTCCCGGATCTTAGCTACCTTTTCTACAATAAGAACTGACTTGGAGAATCTCTCTCAGCTGTTCTAAACAAGTTCTCATCTGTTTACAGTCATTTTCACTGAATTATTCATGTTTTCATGTAGTTTCCTATATTCTGCCTTCTGGTCCAAGTATAAGCTTTGCCCACTTTATCAATCAATTCCCAAACACTGTTATGAACTGAGGCAGCTCGGGAACATTGTCTCTCAACTGTGTTATAGAGTGTAGTACTACATTTCAGTGAAGTGTAAGGCTTTCCAAAGCTGCCGAACGTGTTTCTTTCTCTATTTCAATGGTATTCTGCCCTGTATAACACACATTTACCACTGTATTCTCCTTTAAATAAAGAATATAGGATTCATACAGTGTTTCATGTGATCTTTACTCGAATTAAGGATTTCCCGGATCTTAGCTACCTTTTCTACACTAAGAACTGACTTGGAGAATCTCTTTCAGCTATTCTAAACAAGTTCTCCTCTGTTTACAGTCATTTTCTCTGAATTATCCATGTTTTCATGTAGTTTCCTATATTCTGCCTTCTGGTCCAAGTATAAGCTTTGCCCACTTTATCAAACAACTTCCTACACACTGTTATGAACTGAGGCAGCTCGGGAACATTTTCTCTCAACTGTGTTATAGAGTGTAGTACTACATTTCAGTGAAGTGTAAGGATTTCCAAAGCTGCCGAACGTGTTTCTTTCTCTATTTCAATGGTATTCTGCCCTGTATAACACACATTTACCACTCTAGTCTCCTTTAAGTAAAGAATATAGGATTCATACAGTGTTTTATGTGATCTTAACTCGAATTAAGGATTTCCCGGATCTTAGCTACCTTTTCTACACTAAGAACTGACTTGGAGAATCTCTTTGACCTGTTTTAAACAAGTTCTCATCTGTTTACAGTCATTTTCTCTGAATTATCCATGTTTTCATGTAGTTTCTTCTATTCTGCATTCTGGTCCAAGTATAAGCTTGGCCCACTTTATCAAGCAACTTCCTACACACTGTTATGAACTGAGGCAGCTCGGGAACATTGTCTCTCAACTGTGTTATAAAGTGTAGTACTACATTTCAGTGAAGTGTAATGCTTTCCAAAGCTGCCGAACGTGTTTCTTTCTCTATTTCAATGGTATTCTGCCCTGTATAACACACATTTACCACTCTAGTCTCCTTTAAGTAAAGAATATAGGATTCATACAGTGTTTCATGTGATCTTAACTTGAATTAAGGATTTCCAGGATCTTAGCTACCTTTTCTACACTAAGAACTGACTTGCAGAATCTCTTTCAGCTGTTCTAAACAAGTTCTCATCAGTTTACAGTCATTTTCTCTGAATTATCCATGTTTTCATGTAGTTTCCTATATTCTGCCTTCTGGTCCAAGTATAAGCTTTGCCCACATTATCAAACAACTTCCTACACACTCTTATGAACTGAGGCAGCTCAGGAACATTGTGTCTCAACTGTGTTATAGAGTGTATTACTACATTTCAGTGAAGTGTAAGGCTTTCCAAAGCTGCTGAACGTGTTTCTTTCTCTATTTCAATGTTATTCTGCCCTGTATAACACACATTTACCACTGTAGTCTCCTTTAAGTAAAGAATATAGGATTCATACAGTGTTTCATGTGATCTTAACTCGAATTAAGGATTTCCCGGATCTTAGCTACCTTTTCTACACTAAGAACTGACTTGGAGAATCTCTTTCAGCTATTCTAAACAAGTTCTCCTCTGTTTACAGTCATTTTCTCTGAATTATCCATGTTTTCATGTAGTTTCTTCTATTCTGCCTTCTGGTCCAAGTATAAGCTTGGCCCACTTTATCAAGCAACTTCCTACACACTCTTATGCACTGAGGCAGCTCAGGAACATTGTCTCTCAACTGTGCTATAGAGTGTAGTACTACATTTCAGTGAAGTGTAAGGCTTTCCAAAGCAGCCGAAAGTGTTTCTTTCTCTATTTCAATGGGATTCTGCCTTGTATAACACACATTAACCACTCTAGTCTCCTTTAAGTAAAGAATATAGGATTCATATAGTGTTTCATGTGATCTTAACTAGAATTAAGGATTTCCCAGATCTAAGCTACCTTTTCTACACTAAGAACTGACTTGGAGAATCTCTTTGAGCTTTTCTAAACAAGTTCTCATATTTTTACAGTCATTTTGTCTGAATTATGCATGTTTTCATGTAGTTTCCTATATTCTGGCTTCTGGTCCAAGTATAAGCTTTGCCCACTTTATCAAACAACTTCCTACACACTATTATGAACTGAGGCAGCTCGGGAACATTGTCTCTCAACTGTGTTATAAAGTGTAGTACTACATTTCAGTGAAGTGTAATGCTTTCAAAAGCTGCCGAACGTGTTTCTTTCTCTATTTCAATGGTATTCTGCCTTGTATAACACACATTTAACACTCTAGTCTCCTTTAAGTAAAGAATATAGGATTCATACAGTGTTTCATGTGATCTTAACTCGAATTAAGGATTTCCCGGATCTTAGCTACCTTTTCTACAATAAGAACTGACTTGGAGAATCTCTTTCAGCTGTTCTAAACAAGTTCTCATCTGTTTACAGTCATTTTCACTGAATTATTCATGTTTTCATGTAGTTTCCTATATTCTGCCTTCTGGTCCAAGTATAAGCTTTGCCCACTTTATCAATCAATTCCCAAACACTGTTATGAACTGAGGCAGCTCGGGAACATTGTCTCTCAACTGTGTTATAGAGTGTAGTACTACATTTCAGTGAAGTGTAAGGCTTTCCAAAGCTGCCGAACGTGTTTCTTTCTCTATTTCAATGGTATTCTGCCCTGTATAACACACATTTACCACTGTATTCTCCTTTAAATAAAGAATATAGGATTCATACAGTGTTTCATGTGATCTTTACTCGAATTAAGGATTTCCCGGATCTTAGCTACCTTTTCTACACTAAGAACTGACTTGGAGAATCTCTTTCAGCTATTCTAAACAAGTTCTCCTCTGTTTACAGTCATTTTCTCTGAATTATCCATGTTTTCATGTAGTTTCCTATATTCTGCCTTCTGGTCCAAGTATAAGCTTTGCCCACTTTATCAAACAACTTCCTACACACTGTTATGAACTGAGGCAGCTCGGGAACATTTTCTCTCAACTGTGTTATAGAGTGTAGTACTACATTTCAGTGAAGTGTAAGGATTTCCAAAGCTGCCGAACGTGTTTCTTTCTCTATTTTAATGGTATTCTGCCCTGTATAACACACATTTACCACTCTAGTCTCCTTTAAGTAAAGAATATAGGATTCATACAGTGTTTTATGTGATCTTAACTCGAATTAAGGATTTCCCGGATCTTAGCTACCTTTTCTACACTAAGAACTGACTTGGAGAATCTCTTTGACCTGTTTTAAACAAGTTCTCATCTGTTTACAGTCATTTTCTCTGAATTATCCATGTTTTCATGTAGTTTCTTCTATTCTGCCTTCTGGTCCAAGTATAAGCTTGGCCCACTTTATCAAGCAACTTCCTACACACTGTTATGAACTGAGGCAGCTCGGGAACATTGTCTCTCAACTGTGTTATAAAGTGTAGTACTACATTTCAGTGAAGTGTAATGCTTTCCAAAGCTGCCGAACGTGTTTCTTTCTCTATTTCAATGGTATTCTGCCCTGTATAACACACATTTACCACTCTAGTCTCCTTTAAGTAAAGAATATAGGATTCATACAGTGTTTCATGTGATCTTAACTTGAATTAAGGATTTCCAGGATCTTAGCTACCTTTTCTACACTAAGAACTGACTTGCAGAATCTCTTTCAGCTGTTCTAAACAAGTTCTCATCAGTTTACAGTCATTTTCTCTGAATTATCCATGTTTTCATGTAGTTTCCTATATTCTGCCTTCTGGTCCAAGTATAAGCTTTGCCCACATTATCAAACAACTTCCCACACACTCTTATGAACTGAGGCAGCTCAGGAACATTGTGTCTCAACTGTGTTATAGAGTGTATTACTACATTTCAGTGAAGTGTAAGGCTTTCCAAAGCTGCTGAACGTGTTTCTTTCTCTATTTCAATGTTATTCTGCCCTGTATAACACACATTTACCACTGTAGTCTCCTTTAAGTAAAGAATATAGGATTCATACAGTGTTTCATGTGATCTTAACTCGAATTAAGGATTTCCCGGATCTTAGCTACCTTTTCTACACTAAGAACTGACTTGGAGAATCTCTTTCAGCTATTCTAAACAAGTTCTCCTCTGTTTACAGTCATTTTCTCTGAATTATCCATGTTTTCATGTAGTTTCTTCTATTCTGCCTTCTGGTCCAAGTATAAGCTTGGCCCACTTTATCAAGCAACTTCCTACACACTCTTATGCACTGAGGCAGCTCAGGAACATTGTCTCTCAACTGTGCTATAGAGTGTAGTACTACATTTCAGTGAAGTGTAAGGCTTTCCAAAGCAGCCGAAAGTGTTTCTTTCTCTATTTCAATGGGATTCTGCCTTGTATAACACACATTAACCACTCTAGTCTCCTTTAAGTAAAGAATATAGGATTCATATAGTGTTTCATGTGATCTTAACTAGAATTAAGGATTTCCCAGATCTAAGCTACCTTTTCTACACTAAGAACTGACTTGGAGAATCTCTTTGAGCTTTTCTAAACAAGTTCTCATATTTTTACAGTCATTTTGTCTGAATTATGCATGTTTTCATGTAGTTTCCTATATTCTGGCTTCTGGTCCAAGTATAAGCTTTGCCCACTTTATCAAACAACTTCCTACACACTATTATGAACTGAGGCAGCTCGGGAACATTGTCTCTCAACTGTGTTATAAAGTGTAGTACTACATTTCAGTGAAGTGTAATGCTTTCAAAAGCTGCCGAACGTGTTTCTTTCTCTATTTCAATGGTATTCTGCCTTGTATAACACACATTTAACACTCTAGTCTCCTTTAAGTAAAGAATATAGGATTCATACAGTGTTTCATGTGATCTTAACTCGAATTAAGGATTTCCCGGATCTTAGCTACCTTTTCTACAATAAGAACTGACTTGGAGAATCTCTTTCAGCTGTTCTAAACAAGTTCTCATCTGTTTACAGTCATTTTCACTGAATTATTCATGTTTTCATGTAGTTTCCTATATTCTGCCTTCTGGTCCAAGTATAAGCTTTGCCCACTTTATCAATCAATTCCCAAACACTGTTATGAACTGAGGCAGCTCGGGAACATTGTCTCTCAACTGTGTTATAGAGTGTAGTACTACATTTCAGTGAAGTGTAAGGCTTTCCAAAGCTGCCGAACGTGTTTCTTTCTCTATTTCAATGGTATTCTGCCCTGTATAACACACATTTACCACTGTATTCTCCTTTAAATAAAGAATATAGGATTCATACAGTGTTTCATGTGATCTTTACTCGAATTAAGGATTTCCCTGATCTTAGCTACCTTTTCTACACTAAGAACTGACTTGGAGAATCTCTTTCAGCTATTCTAAACAAGTTCTCCTCTGTTTACAGTCATTTTCTCTGAATTATCCATGTTTTCATGTAGTTTCCTATATTCTGCCTTCTGGTCCAAGTATAAGCTTTGCCCCCTTTATCAAACAACTTCCTACACACTGTTATGAACTGAGGCAGCTCGGGAACATTTTCTCTCAACTGTGTTATAGAGTGTAGTACTACATTTCAGTGAAGTGTAAGGATTTCCAAAGCTGCCGAACGTGTTTCTTTCTCTATTTTAATGGTATTCTGCCCTGTATAACACACATTTACCACTCTAGTCTCCTTTAAGTAAAGAATATAGGATTCATACAGTGTTTTATGTGATCTTAACTCGAATTAAGGATTTCCCGGATCTTAGCTACCTTTTCTACACTAAGAACTGACTTGGAGAATCTCTTTGACCTGTTTTAAACAAGTTCTCATCTGTTTACAGTCATTTTCTCTGAATTATCCATGTTTTCATGTAGTTTCTTCTATTCTGCCTTCTGGTCCAAGTATAAGCTTGGCCCACTTTATCAAGCAACTTCCTACACACTGTTATGAACTGAGGCAGCTCGGGAACATTGTCTCTCAACTGTGTTATAAAGTGTAGTACTACATTTCAGTGAAGTGTAATGCTTTCCAAAGCTGCCGAACGTGTTTCTTTCTCTATTTCAATGGTATTCTGCCCTGTATAACACACATTTACCACTCTAGTCTCCTTTAAGTAAAGAATATAGGATTCATACAGTGTTTCATGTGATCTTAACTTGAATTAAGGATTTCCAGGATCTTAGCTACCTTTTCTACACTAAGAACTGACTTGCAGAATCTCTTTCAGCTGTTCTAAACAAGTTCTCATCAGTTTACAGTCATTTTCTCTGAATTATCCATGTTTTCATGTAGTTTCCTATATTCTGCCTTCTGGTCCAAGTATAAGCTTTGCCCACATTATCAAACAACTTCCTAAACACTCTTATGAACTGAGGCAGCTCAGGAACATTGTCTCTCAACTGTGTTATAGAGTGTAGTACTACATTTCAGTGAAGTGTAAGGCTTTCCAAAGCTGCCGAACGTGTTTCTTTCTCTATTTCAATGGTATTCTGCCTTGTATAACACACATTTACCACTCTAGTCTCCTTTAAGTAATGAATATAGGATTCATAAAGTGTTTCATGTGATCTTAACTCTAATTAAGGATTTCCCGGATCTTAGCTACCTTTTCTACACTAAGAACTGACTTGGAGAATCTCTTTGAGCTGTTCTAAACAAGTTCTCATTTGTTTACAGTCATTTTCTCTGAATTATCCATGTTTTAATGTAATTTCTTCTATTCTGCCTTCTGGTCCAAGTATAAGCTTGGCCCACTTTATCAATCAACTTCCTACACACTGTTATGAACTGAGGCAGCTCGGGAACATTGTGTCTCAACTGTGTTATAGAGTGTATTACTACATTTCAGTGAAGTGTAAGGCTTTCCAAAGCTGCCGAACGTGTTTCTTTCTCTATTTAAATGGTATTCTGCCTTGTATAACACACATTTACCACTCTAGTCTCCTTTAAGTAAAGAATATAGGATTCATACAGTGTTTCATGTCATCTTAACTCGAATTAAGGATTTCCCAGATCTTAGCTACCTTTTCTACACTAAGAACTGACTTGGAGAATCTCTTTGAGCTGTTCTAAACAAGTTCTCATCTGTTTACAGTCATTTTCTCTGAATTATCCATGTTTTCATGTAGTTTCCTATATTCTGCCTTCTGGTCCAAGTATAAGCTTTGCCTACTTTATCAAACAACTTCCTACACTGTGTTATGAACTGAGGCAGCTCGGGAACATTGTCTCTCAACTGTGTTGTAGAGTGCAGTACTACATTTCAGTGAAGTGTAAGGCTTTCCAAAGCAGCCGAACGTGTTTCTTTCTCTATTTCAATGGGATTCTGCCTTGTATAACACACATTAACCACTCTAGTCTCCTTTAAGTAAAGAATATAGGATTCATATAGTGTTTCATGTGATCTTAACTAGAATTAAGGATTTCCCAGATCTAAGCTACCTTTTCTACACTAAGAACTGACTTGGAGAATCTCTTTGAGCTTTTCTAAACAAGTTCTCATATTTTTACAGTCATTTTGTCTGAATTATGCATGTTTTCATGTAGTTTCCTATATTCTGGCTTCTGGTCCAAGTATAAGCTTTGCCCACTTTATCAAACAACTTCCTACACACTATTATGAACTGAGGCAGCTCGGGAACATTGTCTCTCAACTGTGTTATAAAGTGTAGTACTACATTTCAGTGAAGTGTAATGCTTTCAAAAGCTGCCGAACGTGTTTCTTTCTCTATTTCAATGGTATTCTGCCTTGTATAACACACATTTAACACTCTAGTCTCCTTTAAGTAAAGAATATAGGATTCATACAGTGTTTCATGTGATCTTAACTCGAATTAAGGATTTCCCGGATCTTAGCTACCTTTTCTACAATAAGAACTTACTTGGAGAATCTCTTTCAGCTGTTCTAAACAAGTTCTCATCTGTTTACAGTCATTTTCACTGAATTATTCATGTTTTCATGTAGTTTCCTATATTCTGCCTTCTGGTCCAAGTATAAGCTTTGCCCACTTTATCAATCAATTCCCAAACACTGTTATGAACTGAGGCAGCTCGGGAACATTGTCTCTCAACTGTGTTATAGAGTGTAGTACTACATTTCAGTGAAGTGTAAGGCTTTCCAAAGCTGCCGAACGTGTTTCTTTCTCTCTTTCAATGGTATTCTGCCCTGTATAACACACATTTACCACTGTATTCTCCTTTAAATAAAGAATATAGGATTCATACAGTGTTTTGTGTGATCTTTACTCAAATTAAGGATTTCCCGGATCTTAGCTACCTTTTCTACACTAAGAACTGACTTGGAGAATCTCTTTCAGCTATTCTAAACAAGTTCTCCTCTGTTTACAGTCATTTTCTCTGAATTATCCATGTTTTCATGTAGTTTCCTATATTCTGCCTTCTGGTCCAAGTATAAGCTTTGCCCACTTTATCAAACAACTTCCTACACTGTTATGAACTGAGGCAGCTCGGGAACATTTTCTCTCAACTGTGTTATAGAGTGTAGTACTACATTTCAGTGAAGTGTAAGGATTTCCAAAGCTGCCGAACGTGTTTCTTTCTCTATTTCAATGGTATTCTGCCTTGTATAACACACATTTACCACTCTAGTCTCCTTTAAGTAATGAATATAGGATTCATAAAGTGTTTCATGTGATCTTAACTCTAATTAAGGATTTCCCGGATCTTAGCTACCTTTTCTACACTAAGAACTGACTTGGAGAATCTCTTTGAGCTGTTCTAAACAAGTTCTCATTTGTTTACAGTCATTTTCTCTGAATTATCCATGTTTTCATGTAATTTCTTCTATTCTGCCTTCTGGTCCAAGTATAAGCTTGGCCCACTTTATCAATCAACTTCCTACACACTGTTATGAACTGAGGCAGCTCGGGAACATTGTGTCTCAACTGTGTTATAGAGTGTATTACTACATTTCAGTGAAGTGTAAGGATTTCCAAAGCTGCCGAACGTGTTTCTTTCTCTATTTAAATGGTATTCTGCCTTGTATAACACACATTTACCACTCTAGTCTCCTTTAAGTAAAGAATATAGGATTCATACAGTGTTTCATGTCATCTTAACTCGAATTAAGGATTTCCCAGATCTTAGCTACCTTTTCTACACTAAGAACTGACTTGGAGAATCTCTTTGAGCTGTTCTAAACAAGTTCTCATCTGTTTACAGTCATTTTCTCTGAATTATCCATGTTTTCATGTAGTTTCCTATATTCTGCCTTCTGGTCCAAGTATAAGCTTTGCCTACTTTATCAAACAACTTCTTACACTGTGTTATGAACTGAGGCAGCTCGGGAACATTGTCTCTCAACTGTGTTGTAGAGTGAAGTACTACATTTCAGTGAAGTGTAAGGCTTTCCAAAGCTGCCAAACGTGTTTCTTTCTATATTTCAATGGTATTCTGCCATGTATAACACACATTTACCACTCTAGTCTCCTTTAAGTAAAGAATATAGGATTCATACAGAGTTTCATGTCATCTTAACTCGAATAAGGATTTCCCGGATCTTAGCTACCTTTTCTACAATAAGAACTGACTTGGAGTATCTCTTTGAGCTGTTCTAAACAAGTTCTCGTCTGTTTACAGTCATTTTCTCTGAATTATCCATGTTTTCATGTAGTTTCCTATATTCTGCCTTCTGGTCCAAGTATAAGTTTTGCCCACTTTATCAAACAACTTCCTACACACTGTTGTGAACTGAGGCAGCTCGGGAACATTGTCTCTCAACTGTGTTATAGAGTGTAGTACTACATTTCAGTGAAGTGTAAGGCTTTCCAAAGCTGCCGAACGTGTTTCTTTCTCTATTTCAATGGTATTCTGCCTTCTATAACACACATTTACCACTCTAGTCTCCTTTAAGTAAAGAATATAGGATTCATACAGTGTTTCATGTGATCTTAACTTGAATTAAGGATTTCCAGGATCTTAGCTACCTTTTCTACACTAAGAACTGACTTGCAGAATCTCTTTCAGCTGTTCTAAACAAGTTCTCATCAGTTTACAGTCATTTTCTCTGAATTATCCATGTTTTCATGTAGTTTCCTATATTCTGCCTTCTGGTCCAAGTATAAGCTTTGCCCACATTATCAAACAACTTCCTAAACACTCTTATGAACTGAGGCAGCTCAGGAACATTGTCTCTCAACTGTGTTATAGAGTGTAGTACTACATTTCAGTGAAGTGTAAGGCTTTCCAAAGCTGCCGAACGTGTTTCTTTCTCTATTTCAATGGTATTCTGCCTTGTATAACACACATTTACCACTCTAGTCTCCTTTAAGTAATGAATATAGGATTCATAAAGTGTTTCATGTGATCTTAACTCTAATTAAGGATTTCCCGGATCTTAGCTACCTTTTCTACACTAAGAACTGACTTGGAGAATCTCTTTGAGCTGTTCTAAACAAGTTCTCATTTGTTTACAGTCATTTTCTCTGAATTATCCATGTTTTCATGTAATTTCTTCTATTCTGCCTTCTGGTCCAAGTATAAGCTTGGCCCACTTTATCAATCAACTTCCTACACACTGTTATGAACTGAGGCAGCTCGGGAACATTGTGTCTCAACTGTGTTATAGAGTGTATTACTACATTTCAGTGAAGTGTAAGGATTTCCAAAGCTGCCGAACGTGTTTCTTTCTCTATTTAAATGGTATTCTGCCTTGTATAACACACATTTACCACTCTAGTCTCCTTTAAGTAAAGAATATAGGATTCATACAGTGTTTCATGTCATCTTAACTCGAATTAAGGATTTCCCAGATCTTAGCTACCTTTTCTACACTAAGAACTGACTTGGAGAATCTCTTTGAGCTGTTCTAAACAAGTTCTCATCTGTTTACAGTCATTTTCTCTGAATTATCCATGTTTTCATGTAGTTTCCTATATTCTGCCTTCTGGTCCAAGTATAAGCTTTGCCTACTTTATCAAACAACTTCTTACACTGTGTTATGAACTGAGGCAGCTCGGGAACATTGTCTCTCAACTGTGTTGTAGAGTGAAGTACTACATTTCAGTGAAGTGTAAGGCTTTCCAAAGCTGCCAAACGTGTTTCTTTCTATATTTCAATGGTATTCTGCCATGTATAACACACATTTACCACTCTAGTCTCCTTTAAGTAAAGAATATAGGATTCATACAGAGTTTCATGTCATCTTAACTCGAATAAGGATTTCCCGGATCTTAGCTACCTTTTCTACAATAAGAACTGACTTGGAGAATCTCTTTGAGCTGTTCTAAACAAGTTCTCATCTGTTTACAGTCATTTTCTCTGAATTATCCATGTTTTCATGTAGTTTCCTATATTCTGCCTTCTGGTCCAAGTATAAGCTTTGCCTACTTTATCAAACAACTTCTTACACTGTGTTATGAACTGAGGCAGCTCGGGAACATTGTCTCTCAACTGTGTTGTAGAGTGAAGTACTACATTTCAGTGAAGTGTAAGGCTTTCCAAAGCTGCCAAACGTGTTTCTTTCTATATTTCAATGGTATTCTGCCATGTATAACACACATTTACCACTCTAGTCTCCTTTAAGTAAAGAATATAGGATTCATACAGAGTTTCATGTCATCTTAACTCGAATAAGGATTTCCCGGATCTTAGCTACCTTTTCTACAATAAGAACTGACTTGGAGTATCTCTTTGAGCTGTTCTAAACAAGTTCTCGTCTGTTTACAGTCATTTTCTCTGAATTATCCATGTTTTCATGTAGTTTCCTATATTCTGCCTTCTGGTCCAAGTATAAGTTTTGCCCACTTTATCAAACAACTTCCTACACACTGTTGTGAACTGAGGCAGCTCGGGAACATTGTCTCTCAACTGTGTTATAGAGTGTAGTACTACATTTCAGTGAAGTGTAAGGCTTTCCAAAGCTGCCGAACGTGTTTCTTTCTCTATTTCAATGGTATTCTGCCTTCTATAACACACATTTACCACTCTAGTCTCCTTTAAGTAAAGAATATAGGATTCATACAGTGTTTCATGTGATCTTAACTTGAATTAAGGATTTCCAGGATCTTAGCTACCTTTTCTACACTAAGAACTGACTTGCAGAATCTCTTTCAGCTGTTCTAAACAAGTTCTCATCAGTTTACAGTCATTTTCTCTGAATTATCCATGTTTTCATGTAGTTTCCTATATTCTGCCTTCTGGTCCAAGTATAAGCTTTGCCCACATTATCAAACAACTTCCTAAACACTCTTATGAACTGAGGCAGCTCAGGAACATTGTCTCTCAACTGTGTTATAGAGTGTAGTACTACATTTCAGTGAAGTGTAAGGCTTTCCAAAGCTGCCGAACGTGTTTCTTTCTCTATTTCAATGGTATTCTGCCTTGTATAACACACATTTACCACTCTAGTCTCCTTTAAGTAATGAATATAGGATTCATAAAGTGTTTCATGTGATCTTAACTCTAATTAAGGATTTCACGGATCTTAGCTACCTTTTCTACACTAAGAACTGACTTGGAGAATCTCTTTGAGCTGTTCTAAACAAGTTCTCATTTGTTTACAGTCATTTTCTCTGAATTATCCATGTTTTCATGTAATTTCTTCTATTCTGCCTTCTGGTCCAAGTATAAGCTTGGCCCACTTTATCAATCAACTTCCTACACACTGTTATGAACTGAGGCAGCTCGGGAACATTGTGTCTCAACTGTGTTATAGAGTGTATTACTACATTTCAGTGAAGTGTAAGGCTTTCCAAAGCTGCCGAACGTGTTTCTTTCTCTATTTAAATGGTATTCTGCCTTGTATAACACACATTTACCACTCTAGTCTCCTTTAAGTAAAGAATATAGGATTCATACAGTGTTTCATGTCATCTTAACTCGAATTAAGGATTTCCCAGATCTTAGCTACCTTTTCTACACTAAGAACTGACTTGGAGAATCTCTTTGAGCTGTTCTAAACAAGTTCTCATCTGTTTACAGTCATTTTCTCTGAATTATCCATGTTTTCATGTAGTTTCCTATATTCTGCCTTCTGGTCCAAGTATAAGCTTTGCCTACTTTATCAAACAACTTCTTACACTGTGTTATGAACTGAGGCAGCTCGGGAACATTGTCTCTCAACTGTGTTGTAGAGTGAAGTACTACATTTCAGTGAAGTGTAAGGCTTTCCAAAGCTGCCGAACGTGTTTCTTTCTATATTTCAATGGTATTCTGCCATGTATAACACACATTTACCACTCTAGTCTCCTTTAAGTAAAGAATATAGGATTCATACAGAGTTTCATGTCATCTTAACTCGAATAAGGATTTCCCGGATCTTAGCTACCTTTTCTACAATAAGAACTGACTTGGAGTATCTCTTTGAGCTGTTCTAAACAAGTTCTCGTCTGTTTACAGTCATTTTCTCTGAATTATCCATGTTTTCATGTAGTTTCCTATATTCTGCCTTCTGGTCCAAGTATAAGTTTTGCCCACTTTATCAAACAACTTCCTACACACTGTTGTGAACTGAGGCAGCTCGGGAACATTGTCTCTCAACTGTGTTATAGAGTGTAGTACTACATTTCAGTGAAGTGTAAGGCTTTCCAAAGCTGCCGAACGTGTTTCTTTCTCTATTTCAATGGTATTCTGCCTTCTATAACACACATTTACCACTCTAGTCTCCTTTAAGTAAAGAATATAGGATTCATACAGTGTTTCATGTCATCTTAACTCGAATAAGGATTTCCCTGATCTTAGCTACATTTTCTACACTAAGAACTGACTTGGAGAATCTCTTTCAGCTGTTCTAAATAAGTTCTCATCTGTTTACAGTCATTTTCTCTGAATTATCCATGTTTTCATGTAGTTTCCTATATTCTGCCTTCTGGTCCAAGTATAACCTTTGCCCACTTTATCAAACAACTTCCTACACACTGTTATGAACTGAGGCAGCTCGGGAACATTGTCTCTCAACTGTGTTATAGAGTGTAGTACTACATTTCAGTGAAGTGTAAGGCTTTCCAAAGCTGCCGAACGTGTTTCTTTCTCTATTTCAATGGTATTCTGCCTTGTATAACACACATTTACCACTCTAGTCTCCTTTAAGTAATGAATATAGGATTCATAAAGTGTTTCATGTGATCTTAACTCTAATTAAGGATTTCCCGGATCTTAGCTACCTTTTCTACACTAAGAACTGACTTGGAGAATCTCTTTCAGCTGTTCTAAACAAGTTCTCATTTGTTTACAGTCATTTTCTCTGAATTATCCATGTTTTCATGTAATTTCTTCTATTCTGCCTTCTGGTCCAAGTATAAGCTTGGCCCACTTTATCAATCAACTTCCTACACACTGTTATGAACTGAGGCAGCTCGGGAACATTGTGTCTCAACTGTGTTATAGAGTGTATTACTACATTTCAGTGAAGTGTAAGGCTTTCCAAAGCTGCCGAACGTGTTTCTTTCTCTATTTAAATGGTATTCTGCCTTGTATAACACACATTTACCACTCTAGTCTCCTTTAAGTAAAGAATATAGGATTCATACAGTGTTTCATGTCATCTTAACTCGAATTAAGGATTTCCCAGATCTTAGCTACCTTTTCTACACTAAGAACTGACTTGGAGAATCTCTTTGAGCTGTTCTAAACAAGTTCTCATCTGTTTACAGTCATTTTCTCTGAATTATCCATGTTTTCATGTAGTTTCCTATATTCTGCCTTCTGGTCCAAGTATAAGCTTTGCCTACTTTATCAAACAACTTCTTACACTGTGTTATGAACTGAGGCAGCTCGGGAACATTGTCTCTCAACTGTGTTGTAGAGTGAAGTACTACATTTCAGTGAAGTGTAAGGCTTTCCAAAGCTGCCGAACGTGTTTCTTTCTATATTTCAATGGTATTCTGCCATGTATAACACACATTTACCACTCTAGTCTCCTTTAAGTAAAGAATATAGGATTCATACAGAGTTTCATGTCATCTTAACTCGAATAAGGATTTCCCGGATCTTAGCTACCTTTTCTACAATAAGAACTGACTTGGAGTATCTCTTTGAGCTGTTCTAAACAAGTTCTCGTCTGTTTACAGTCATTTTCTCTGAATTATCCATGTTTTCATGTAGTTTCCTATATTCTGCCTTCTGGTCCAAGTATAAGTTTTGCCCACTTTATCAAACAACTTCCTACACACTGTTGTGAACTGAGGCAGCTCGGGAACATTGTCTCTCAACTGTGTTATAGAGTGTAGTACTACATTTCAGTGAAGTGTAAGGCTTTCCAAAGCTGCCGAACGTGTTTCTTTCTCTATTTCAATGGTATTCTGCCTTCTATAACACACATTTACCACTCTAGTCTCCTTTAAGTAAAGAATATAGGATTCATACAGTGTTTCATGTCATCTTAACTCGAATAAGGATTTCCCTGATCTTAGCTACATTTTCTACACTAAGAACTGACTTGGAGAATCTCTTTCAGCTGTTCTAAATAAGTTCTCATCTGTTTACAGTCATTTTCTCTGAATTATCCATGTTTTCATGTAGTTTCCTATATTCTGCCTTCTGGTCCAAGTATAACCTTTGCCCACTTTATCAAACAACTTCCTACACACTGTTATGAACTGAGGCAGCTCGGGAACATTGTCTCTCAACTGTGTTATAGAGTGTAGTACTACATTTCAGTGAAGTGTAAAGCTTTCCAAGGTTGCCGAACGTGTTTCTTTCTCTACTTCAATGGTATTCTGCCTTCTATAACACACATTTACCACTCTAGTCTCCTTTAAGTAAAGAATATAGGATTCATACAGTGTTTCATGTCATCTTAACTCGAATAAGGATTTCCCTGATCTTAGCTACATTTTCTACACTAAGAACTGACTTGGAGAATCTCTTTCAGCTGTTCTAAACAAGTTCTCATCTGTTTACAGTCATTTTCTCTGAATTAACCATGTTTTCATGTAGTTTCCTCTATTCTGCCTTCTGGTCCAAGTATAAGCTTTGCCCACTTTATCAAACAACTTCCTACACACTGTTATGAACTGAGGCAGCTCGGGAACATTGTCTCTCAACTGTGTTATAAAGTGTAGTACTACATTTCAGTGAAGTGTAATGCTTTCCAAAGCTGCCGAACGTGTTTCTTTCTCTATTTCAATGGTATTCTGCCTTGTATAACACACATTTACCACTCTAGTCTCCTTTAAGTAAAGAATATAGGATTCATACAGTGTTTCATGTGATCTTAACTCGAATTAAGGATTTCCGGATCTTAGCTACCTTTTCTACACTAAGAACTGACTTGGAGAATCTCTTTCAGCTGTTCTAAACAAGTTCTCATCTGTTTACAGTCATTTTCACTGAATTATTCATGTTTTCATGTAGTTTCCTATATTCTGCCTTCTGGTCCAAGTATAAGCTTTGCCCACTTTATCAATAAACTTCCTACACACTGTTATGAACTGAGGCAGCTCGGGAACATTGTCTCTCAACTGTGTTATAGAGTGTAGTACTACATTTCAGTGAAGTGTAAGGCTTTCCAAAGCTGCCGAACGTGTTTCTTTCTATATTTCAATGGTATTCTGCCATGTATAACACACATTTACCACTCTAGTCTCCTTTAAGTAAAGAATATAGGATTCATACAGAGTTTCATGTCATCTTAACTCGAATAAGGATTTCCCGGATCTTAGCTACCTTTTCTACAATAAGAACTGACTTGGAGTATCTCTTTGAGCTGTTCTAAACAAGTTCTCGTCTGTTTACAGTCATTTTCTCTGAATTATCCATGTTTTCATGTAGTTTCCTATATTCTGCCTTCTGGTCCAAGTATAAGTTTTGCCCACTTTATCAAACAACTTCCTACACACTGTTGTGAACTGAGGCAGCTCGGGAACATTGTCTCTCAACTGTGTTATAGAGTGTAGTACTACATTTCAGTGAAGTGTAAGGCTTTCCAAAGCTGCCGAACGTGTTTCTTTCTCTATTTCAATGGTATTCTGCCTTGTATAACACACATTTACCACTCTAGTCTCCTTTAAGTAAAGAATATAGGATTCATACAGTGTTTCATGTCATCTTAACTCGAATAAGGATTTCCCTGATCTTAGCTACATTTTCTACACTAAGAACTGACTTGGAGAATCTCTTTCAGCTGTTCTAAATAAGTTCTCATCTGTTTACAGTCATTTTCTCTGAATTATCCATGTTTTCATGTAGTTTCCTATATTCTGCCTTCTGGTCCAAGTATAACCTTTGCCCACTTTATCAAACAACTTCCTACACACTGTTATGAACTGAGGCAGCTCGGGAACATTGTCTCTCAACTGTGTTATAGAGTGTAGTACTACATTTCAGTGAAGTGTAAAGCTTTCCAAGGTTGCCGAACGTGTTTCTTTCTCTATTTCAATGGTATTCTGCCTTCTATAACACACATTTACCACTCTAGTCTCCTTTAAGTAAAGAATATAGGATTCATACAGTGTTTCATGTCATCTTAACTCGAATAAGGATTTCCCTGATCTTAGCTACATTTTCTACACTAAGAACTGACTTGGAGAATCTCTTTCAGCTGTTCTAAACAAGTTCTCATCTGTTTACAGTCATTTTCTCTGAATTAACCATGTTTTCATGTAGTTTCCTCTATTCTGCCTTCTGGTCCAAGTATAAGCTTTGCCCACTTTATCAAACAACTTCCTACACACTGTTATGAACTGAGGCAGCTCGGGAACATTGTCTCTCAACTGTGTTATAAAGTGTAGTACTACATTTCAGTGAAGTGTAATGCTTTCCAAAGCTGCCGAACGTGTTTCTTTCTCTATTTCAATGGTATTCTGCCTTGTATAACACACATTTACCACTCTAGTCTCCTTTAAGTAAAGAATATAGGATTCATACAGTGTTTCATGTGATCTTAACTCGAATTAAGGATTTCCGGATCTTAGCTACCTTTTCTACACTAAGAACTGACTTGGAGAATCTCTTTCAGCTGTTCTAAACAAGTTCTCATCTGTTTACAGTCATTTTCACTGAATTATTCATGTTTTCATGTAGTTTCCTATATTCTGCCTTCTGGTCCAAGTATAAGCTTTGCCCACTTTATCAATAAACTTCCTACACACTGTTATGAACTGAGGCAGCTCGGGAACATTGTCTCTCAACTGTGTTATAGAGTGTAGTACTACATTTCAGTGAAGTGTAAGGCTTTCCAAAGCTGCCGAACGTGTTTCTTTCTCTATTTCAATGGTATTCTGCCCTGTATAACACACATTTACCACTGTAGTCTCCTTTAAGTAAAGAATATAAGATTCATACAGTGTTTCATGTGATCTTAACTCGAATTAAGGATTTCCCGGATCTTAGCTACCTTTTCTACACTAAGAACTGACTTGGAGAATCTCTTTGAGGTGTTCTAAACAAGTTCTCATATGTTTACAGTCATTTTCTCTGAATTATCCATGTTTTCATGTAGTTTCCTATATTCTGCCTTCTGGTCCAAGTATAAGCTTTGCCCACTTTATCAAACAACTTCCTACACACTGTTGTGAACTGAGGCAGCTCGGGAACATTGTCTCTCAACTGTGTTATAGAGTGTAGTACTACATTTCAGTGAAGTGTAAGGCTTTCCAAAGCTGCCGAACGTGTTTTTTTCTCTATTTCAATGGTATTCTGCCTTCTATAACACACATTTACCACTCTAGTCTCCTTTAAGTAAAGAATATAGGATTCATACAGTGTTTCATGTCATCTTAACTCGAATAAGGATTTCCCTGATCTTAGCTACATTTTCTACACTAAGAACTGACTTGGAGAATCTCTTTCAGCTGTTCTAAACAAGTTCTCATCTGTTTACAGTCATTTTCTCTGAATTATGCATGTTTTCATGTAGTTTCCTATATTCTGCCTTCTGGTCCAAGTATAACCTTTGCCCACTTTATCAAACAACTTCCTACACACTGTTATGAACTGAGGCAGCTCGGGAACATTGTCTCTCAACTGTGTTATAGAGTGTAGTACTACATTTCAGTGAAGTGTAAGGCTTTCCAAAGCTGCCGAACGTGTTTCTTTCTCTATTTCAATGGTATTCTGCCTTGTATAACACACATTTACCACTCTAGTCTCCTTTAAGTAAAGAATATAGGATTCCTACAGTGTTTCATGTAATCTTAACTCGAATTAAGGATTTCCCGGATCTTAGCTACCTTTTCTACACTAAGAACTGACTTGGAGAATCTCTTTCAGCTCTTCTAAACAAGTTCTCATCTGTTTACAGTCATTTTCTCTGAATTATCCATGTTTTCATGTAGTTTCCTATTTTCTGCCTTCTGGTCCAAGTATAAGCTTTGCCCACTTTATCAAACAACTTCCTACACACTGTTATGAACTGAGGCAGCTCGGGAACATTGTCTCTCAACTGTGTTATAGAGTGTAGTACTACGTTTCAGTGAAGTGTAAGGCTTTCCAAAGCTGCCGAACGTGTTTCTTTCTCTATTTCAATGGTATTCTGCCTTGTATAACACACATTTACCACTCTAGTCTCCTTTAAGTAAAGAATATAGGATTCATACAGTGTTTCATGTCATCTTAACTCGAATTAAGGATTTCCCAGATCTTAGCTACCTTTTCTACACTAAGAACTGACTTGGAGAATCTCTTTGAGCTGTTCTAAACAAGTTCTCATCTGTTTACAGTCATTTTCTCTGAATTATCCATGTTTTCATGTAGTTTCCTATATTCTGCCTTCTGGTCCAAGTATAAGCTTTGCCTACTTTATCAAACAACTTCCTACACTGTGTTATGAACTGAGGCAGCTCGGGAAAATTGTCTCTCAACTGTGTTATAGAGTGTAGTACTACATTTCAGTGAAGTGTAAGGCTTTCCAAAGCTGCCGAACGTGTTTCTTTCTATATTTCAATGGTATTCTGCCATGTATAACACACATTTACCACTCTAGTCTCCTTTAAGTAAAGAATATAGGATTCATACAGAGTTTCATGTCATCTTAACTCGAATAAGGATTTCCCGGATCTTAGCTACCTTTTCTACAATAAGAACTGACTTGGAGTATCTCTTTGAGCTGTTCTAAACAAGTTCTCGTCTGTTTACAGTCATTTTCTCTGAATTATCCAAGTTTTCATGTAGTTTCCTATATTCTGCCTTCTGGTCCAAGTATAAGTTTTGCCCACTTTATCAAAAAACTTCCTACACACTGTTGTGAACTGAGGCAGCTCGGGAACATTGTCTCTCAACTGTGTTATAGAGTGTAGTACTACATTTCAGTGAAGTGTAAGGCTTTCCAAAGCTGCCGAACGTGTTTCTTTCTCTATTTCAATGGTATTCTGCCTTCTATAACACACATTTACCACTCTAGTCTCCTTTAAGTAAAGAATATAGGATTCATACAGTGTTTCATGTCATCTTAACTCGAATAAGGATTTCCCTGATCTTAGCTACATTTTCTACACTAAGAACTGACTTGGAGAATCTCTTTCAGCTGTTCTAAATAAGTTCTCATCTGTTTACAGTCATTTTCACTGAATTATTCATGTTTTCATGTAGTTTCCTATATTCTGCCTTCTGGTCCAAGTATAAGCTTTGCCCACTTTATCAATAAACTTCCTACACACTGTTATGAACTGAGGCAGCTCGGGAACATTGTCTCTCAACTGTGTTATAGAGTGTAGTACTACATTTCAGTGAAGTGTAAGGCTTTCCAAAGCTGCCGAACGTGTTTCTTTCTCTATTTCAATGGTATTCTGCCCTGTATAACACACCTTTACCACTGTAGTCTCCTTTAAGTAAAGAATATAGGATTCATACAGTGTTTCATGTGATCTTAACTCGAATTAAGGATTTCCCGGATCTTAGCTACCTTTTCTACACTAAGAACTGACTTGGAGAATCTCTTTGAGGTGTTCTAAACAAGTTCTCATATGTTTACAGTCATTTTCTCTGAATTATCCATGTTTTCATGTAGTTTCCTATATTCTGCCTTCTGGTCCAAGTATAAGTTTTGCCCACTTTATCAAACAACTTCCTACACACTGTTGTGAACTGAGGCAGCTCGGGAACATTGTCTCTCAACTGTGTTATAGAGTGTAGTACTACATTTCAGTGAAGTGTAAGGCTTTCCAAAGCTGCCGAACGTGTTTCTTTCTCTATTTCAATGGTATTCTGCCTTCTATAACACACATTTACCACTCTAGTCTCCTTTAAGTAAAGAATATAGGATTCATACAGTGTTTCATGTCATCTTAACTCGAATAAGGATTTCCCTGATCTTAGCTACATTTTCTACACTAAGAACTGACTTGGAGAATCTCTTTCAGCTGTTCTAAATAAGTTCTCATCTGTTTACAGTCATTTTCTCTGAATTATCCATGTTTTCATGTAGTTTCCTATATTCTGCCTTCTGGTCCAAGTATAACCTTTGCCCACTTTATCAAACAACTTCCTACACACTGTTATGAACTGAGGCAGCTCGGGAACATTGTCTCTCAACTGTGTTATAGAGTGTAGTACTACATTTCAGTGAAGTGTAAGGCTTTCCAAAGCTGCCGAACGTGTTTCTTTCTCTATTTCAATGGTATTCTGCCTTGTATAACACACATTTACCACTCTAGTCTCCTTTAAGTAAAGAATATAGGATTCCTACAGTGTTTCATGTAATCTTAACTCGAATTAAGGATTTCCCGGATCTTAGCTACCTTTTCTACACTAAGAACTGACTTGGAGAATCTCTTTCAGCTCTTCTAAACAAGTTCTCATCTGTTTACAGTCATTTTCTCTGAATTATCCATGTTTTCATGTAGTTTCCTATATTCTGCCTTCTGGTCCAAGTATAAGCTTTGCCCACTTTATCAAACAACTTCCTACACACTGTTATGAACTGAGGCAGCTCGGGAACATTGTCTCTCAACTGTGTTATAGAGTGTAGTACTACGTTTCAGTGAAGTGTAAGGCTTTCCAAAGCTGCCGAACGTGTTTCTTTCTCTATTTCAATGGTATTCTGCCTTGTATAACACACATTTACCACTCTAGTCTCCTTTAAGTAAAGAATATAGGATTCATACAGTGTTTCATGTCATCTTAACTCGAATTAAGGATTTCCCAGATCTTAGCTACCTTTTCTACACTAAGAACTGACTTGGAGAATCTCTTTGAGCTGTTCTAAACAAGTTCTCATCTGTTTACAGTCATTTTCTCTGAATTATCCATGTTTTCATGTAGTTTCCTATATTCTGCCTTCTGGTCCAAGTATAAGCTTTGCCTACTTTATCAAACAACTTCCTACACTGTGTTATGAACTGAGGCAGCTCGGGAACATTGTCTCTCAACTGTGTTATAGAGTGTAGTACTACATTTCAGTGAAGTGTAAGGCTTTCCAAAGCTGCCGAACGTGTTTCTTTCTATATTTCAATGGTATTCTGCCATGTATAACACACATTTACCACTCTAGTCTCCTTTAAGTAAAGAATATAGGATTCATACAGAGTTTCATGTCATCTTAACTCGAATAAGGATTTCCCGGATCTTAGCTACCTTTTCTACAATAAGAACTGACTTGGAGTATCTCTTTGAGCTGTTCTAAACAAGTTCTCGTCTGTTTACAGTCATTTTCTCTGAATTATCCATGTTTTCATGTAGTTTCCTATATTCTGCCTTCTGGTCCAAGTATAAGTTTTGCCCACTTTATCAAAAAACTTCCTACACACTGTTGTGAACTGAGGCAGCTCGGGAACATTGTCTCTCAACTGTGTTATAGAGTGTAGTACTACATTTCAGTGAAGTGTAAGGCTTTCCAAAGCTGCCGAACGTGTTTCTTTCTCTATTTCAATGGTATTCTGCCTTCTATAACACACATTTACCACTCTAGTCTCCTTTAAGTAAAGAATATAGGATTCATACAGTGTTTCATGTCATCTTAACTCGAATAAGGATTTCCCTGATCTTAGCTACATTTTCTACACTAAGAACTGACTTGGAGAATCTCTTTCAGCTGTTCTAAATAAGTTCTCATCTGTTTACAGTCATTTTCTCTGAATTATCCATGTTTTCATGTAGTTTCCTATATTCTGCCTTCTGGTCCAAGTATAACCTTTGCCCACTTTATCAAACAACTTCCTACACACTGTTATGAACTGAGGCAGCTCGGGAACATTGTCTCTCAACTGTGTTATAGAGTGTAGTACTACATTTCAGTGAAGTGTAAGGCTTTCCAAAGCTGCCGAACGTGTTTCTTTCTCTATTTCAATGGTATTCTGCCTTGTATAACACACATTTACCACTCTAGTCTCCTTTAAGTAAAGAATATAGGATTCATACAGTGTTTCATGTCATCTTAACTCGAATTAAGGATTTCCCATATCTTAGCTACCTTTTCTACAGTAAGAACTGACTTGGAGAATCTCTTTCAGCTGTTCTAAACAAGCTCTCATCTGTTTACAGTCATTTTCTCTGAATTATTCATGTTTTCATGTAGTTTCCAATATTCTACCTTCTTGTCCAAGTATAAGCTTTGCACACTTTATCAAAGAACTTCCTACACACTGTTATGAACTGAGGCAGCTCGGGAACATTGTCTCTCAACTGTGTTATAGAGTGTAGTACTACATTTCAGTGAAGTGTAAGGCTTTCCAAAGCTGCCGAACGTGTTTCTTTCTCTATTTCAATGGTATTCTGCCTTGTATAACACACATTTACCACTCTAGTCTCCTTTAAGGAAAGAATATAGGATTCATACAGTGTTTCATGTCATCTTAACTCGAATTAAGGATTTCCCGGATATTAGCTACCTTTTCTACACTAAGAACTGACTTGGAGAATCTCTTTCAGCTGTTCTAAACAAGCTCTCATCTGTTTACAGTCATTTTCTCTGAATTATCCATGTTTTCATGTAGTTTCCTATATTCTGCCTTCTGGTCCAAGTATAAGCTTTGCCCACTTTATCAAACAACTTCCTACACACTGTTATGAACTGAGGCAGCTTGGGAACATTGTCTCTCAACTGTGTTATAGAGTGTAGTACTATATTTCAGTGAAGTGTAAGGCTTTCCAAAGCTGCCGAACGTGTTTCTTTCTCTAATTAAATGGTATTCTGCCTTGTATAACACACATTTACCACTCTAGTCTCCTTTAAGTAAAGAATATAGGATTCATACAGTGTTTCATGTCATCTTAACTGGAATTAAGGATTTCCCAGATCTTAGCTAACTTTTCTACACTAAGAACTGACTTGGAGAATCTCTTTGAGCTGTTGTAAACAAGTTCTCATCTGTTTACAGTCATTTTCTCTGAATTATCCATGTTTTCATGTAGTTTCCTATATTCTGCCTTCTGGTCCAAGTATAACCTTTGCCCACTTTATCAAACAACTTCCTACACACTGTTATGAACTGAGGCAGCTCGGGAACATTGTCTCTCAACTGTGTTATAGAGTGTAGTACTACATTTCAGTGAAGTGTAAGGCTTTCCAAAGCTGCCGAACGTGTTTCTTTCTCTATTTCAATGGTATTCTGCCTTGTATAACACACATTTACCACTCTAGTCTCCTTTAAGTAAAGAATATAGGATTCATACAGTGTTTCATGTCATCTTAACTCGAATTAAGGATTTCCCGGATCTTAGCTACCTTTTCTACACTGGGAACTGACTTGGAGAATCTCTTTCAGCTGTTCTAAACAAGTTCTCCTCTGTTTACAGTCATTTTCTCTGAATTATCCATGTTTTCATGTAGTTTCCTATATTCTGCCTTCTGGTCCAAGTATAAGCTTTGCCCACTTTATCAAACAACTTCCTACACACTGTTATGAACTGAGGCAGCTTGGGAACATTGTCTCTCAACTGTGTTATAGAGTGTAGTACTACATTTCAGTGAAGTGTAAGGCTTTCCAAAGCTGCCGAACGTGTTTCTTTCTCTATTTCAATGGTATTCTGCCTTGTATAACACACATTTACCACTCTAGTCTCCTTTAAGTAAAGAATATAGGATTCATACAGTGTTTCATGTCATCTTAACTCGAATTAAGGATTTCCCAGATCTTAGCTACCTTTTCTACACTAAGAACTGACTTGGAGAATCTCTTTCAGCTGTTCTAAACAAGCTCTCATCTGTTTACAGTCTTTTTCACTGAATTATTCATGATTTCATGTAGTTTCCTATATTCTGCCTTTTGGTCCAAGTATAAGCTTTGCCCACTTTATCAAACAACTTCCTACACACTGTTATGAACTGAGGCAGCTCGGGAACATTGTCTCTCAACTGTGTTATAGAGTGTAGTACTACATTTCAGTGAAGTGTAAGGCTTTCCAAAGCTGCCGAACGTGTTTCTTTCTCTATTTCAATGGTATTCTGCCTTGTATAACACACATTTACCACTCTAGTCTCCTTTAAGTAACGAATATAGGATTCATACAGTGTTTCATGTCATCTTAACTTGAATTAAGGATTTCCCGGATCTTAGCTACCTTTTCTACAGTAAGAACTGACTTGGAGAATCTCTTTCAGCTGTTCTAAACAAGTTCTCCTCTGTTTACAGTCATTTTCTCTGAATTATCCATGTTTTCATGTAGTTTCCTATATTCTGCCTTCTGGTCCAAGTATAAGCTTGGCCCACTTTATCAAACAACTTCCTACACACTGTTATGAACTGAGGCAGCTTGGGAACATTGTCTCTCAACTGTGTTATAGAGTGTAGTACTACATTTCAGTGAAGTGTAAGGCTTTCCAAAGCTGCCGAACGTGTTTCTTTCTCTATTTCAATGGTATTCTGCCTTGTATAACACACATTTACCACTCTAGTCTCCTTTAAGTAAAGAATATAGGATTCATACAGTGTTTCATGTCATCTTAACTCGAATTAAGGATTTCCCAGATCTTAGATACCTTTTCTACACTAAGAACTGACTTGGAGAATCTCTTTCAGCTGTTCTAAACAAGCTCTCATCTGTTTACAGTCTTTTTTACTGAATTATTCATGATTTCATGTAGTTTCCTATATTCTGCCTTCTGGTCCAAGTATAAGCTTTGCCCACTTTATCAAACAACTTCCTACACACTGTTATGAACTGAGGCAGCTCGGGAACATTGTCTCTCAACTGTGTTATAGAGTGTAGTACTACGTTTCAGTGAAGTATAAGGCTTTCCAAAGCTGCCGAACGTGTTTCTTTCTGTATTTCAATGGTATTCTGCCTTGTATAACACACATTTACCACTCTAGTCTCCTTTAAGTAAAGAATATAGGATTCATTCAGTGTTTCATGTCATCTTAACTCGAATTAAGGATTTCCCATATCTTAGCTACCTTTTCTACACTAAGAACTGACTTGGAGAATCTCTTTCAGCTGTTCTAAACAAGCTCTCATCTGTTTACAGTCATTTTCACTGAATTATTCATGTTTTCATGTAGTTTCCTATATTCTGCCTTCTGGTCCAAGTATAAGCTTTGCCCACTTTATCAAACAACTTCCTACACACTGTTATGAACTGAGGCAGCTCGGGAACATTGTCTCTCAACTGTGTTATAGAGTGTAGTACTACATTTCAGTGAAGTGTAAGGCTTTCCAAAGCTGCCGAACGTGTTTCTTTCTATATTTCAATGGTATTCTGCCTTGTATAACACACATTTACCACTCTAGTCTCCTTTAAGGAAAGAATATAGGATTCATACAGTGTTTCATGTCATCTTAACTCGAATTAAGGATTTCCCGGATCTTAGCTACCTTTTCTACACTAAGAACTGACTTGGAGAATGTCTTTGAGCTGTTCTAAACAAGTTCTCATCTGTTTACAGTCATTTTCTCTGAATTATCCATGCTTTCATGTAGTTTCCTATATTCTGCCTTCTGGTCCAAGTATAAGCTTTGCCCACTTTATCAAACAACTTCCTACACACTGTTATGAACTGAGGCAGCTTGGGAACATTGTCTCTCAACTGTGTTATAGAGTGTAGTACTACATTTCATTGAAGTGTAAGGCTTTCCAAAGCTGCCGAACGTGTTTCTTTCTCTATTTCAATGGTATTCTGCCTTGTATAACACACATTTACCACTCTAGTCTCCTTTAAGTAAAGAATATAGGATTCATACAGTGTTTCATGTCATCTTAACTCGAATTAAGGATTTCCCATATCTTAGCTACCTTTTCTACAATAAGAACTGACTTGGAGAATCTCTTTGAGCTGTTCTAAACAAGTTCTCATCTCTTTACAGTCATTTTCTCTGAATTATCCATGTTTTCATGTAGTTTCCTATATTCTGCCTTCTGGTCCAAGTATAAGCTTTGCCCACTTTATCAAACAATTTCCTACACACTGTTATGAACTGAGGCAGCTCGGGAACATTGTCTCTCAACTGTGTTATAAAGTGTAGTACTACATTTCAGTGAAGTGTATGGCTTTCCAAAGCTGCCGAACGTGTTTCTTTCTCTATTTCAATGGTATTCTGCATTGTATAACACACATTTACTACTCTAGTCTCCTTTAACTAAAGAATATAGGATTCATACAGTGTTCCATGTGATCTTAACTCGAATTAAGGATTTCCCGGATCTTAGCTACCTTTTCTACACTAAGAACTGACTTGGAGAATCTCTTTCAGCTGTTCTAAACAAGCTCTCATCTGTTTACAGTCTTTTTCACTGAATTATTCATGATTTCATGTAGTTTCCTATATTCTGCCTTCTGGTCCAAGTATAAGCTTTGCCACTTTATCAAACAACTTGCTACACACTGTTATGAACTGAGGCAGCTCGGGAACATTGTCTCTCAACTGTGTTATAGAGTGTAGTACTACATTTCAGGGAAGTGTCAGGCTTTCCAAAGCTGCCGAACGTGTTTCTTTCTCTATTTCAATGGTATTCTGCCTTGTATAACACACATTTACCACTCTAGTCTCCTTTAAGTAAAGAATATAGGATTCATACAGTGTTTCATGTCATCTTAACTCGAATTAAGGATTTCCCGGATCTTAGCTACCTTTTCTACACTGGGAACTGACTTGGAGAATCTCTTTCAGCTGTTCTAAACAAGTTCTCCTCTGTTTACAGTCATTTTCTCTGAATTATCCATGTTTTCATGTAGTTTCCTATATTCTGCCTTCTGGTCCAAGTATAAGCTTTGCCCACTTTATCAAACAACTTCCTACACACTGTTATGAACTGAGGCAGCTTGGGAACATTGTCTCTCAACTGTGTTATAGAGTGTAGTACTACATTTCAGTGAAGTGTAAGGCTTTCCAAAGCTGCCGAACGTGTTTCTTTCTCTATTTCAATGGTATTCTGCCTTGTATAACACACATTTACCACTCTAGTCTCCTTTAAGTAAAGAATATAGGATTCATACAGTGTTTCATGTCATCTTAACTCGAATTAAGGATTTCCCAGATCTTAGCTACCTTTTCTACACTAAGAACTGACTTGGAGAATCTCTTTCAGCTGTTCTAAACAAGCTCTCATCTGTTTACAGTCTTTTTCACTGAATTATTCATGATTTCATGTAGTTTCCTATATTCTGCCTTTTGGTCCAAGTATAAGCTTTGCCCACTTTATCAAACAACTTCCTACACACTGTTATGAACTGAGGCAGCTCGGGAACATTGTCTCTCAACTGTGTTATAGAGTGTAGTACTACATTTCAGTGAAGTGTAAGGCTTTCCAAAGCTGCCGAACGTGTTTCTTTCTCTATTTCAATGGTATTCTGCCTTGTATAACACACATTTACCACTCTAGTCTCCTTTAAGTAACGAATATAGGATTCATACAGTGTTTCATGTCATCTTAACTTGAATTAAGGATTTCCCGGATCTTAGCTACCTTTTCTACAGTAAGAACTGACTTGGAGAATCTCTTTCAGCTGTTCTAAACAAGTTCTCCTCTGTTTACAGTCATTTTCTCTGAATTATCCATGTTTTCATGTAGTTTCCTATATTCTGCCTTCTGGTCCAAGTATAAGCTTGGCCCACTTTATCAAACAACTTCCTACACACTGTTATGAACTGAGGCAGCTTGGGAACATTGTCTCTCAACTGTGTTATAGAGTGTAGTACTACATTTCAGTGAAGTGTAAGGCTTTCCAAAGCTGCCGAACGTGTTTCTTTCTCTATTTCAATGGTATTCTGCCTTGTATAACACACATTTACCACTCTAGTCTCCTTTAAGTAAAGAATATAGGATTCATACAGTGTTTCATGTCATCTTAACTCGAATTTAGGATTTCCCAGATCTTAGCTACCTTTTCTACACTAAGAACTGACTTGGAGAATCTCTTTCAGCTGTTCTAAACAAGCTCTCATCTGTTTACAGTCTTTTTCACTGAATTATTCATGATTTCATGTAGTTTCCTATATTCTGCCGTTTGGTCCAAGTATAAGCTTTGCCCACTTTATCAAACAACTTCCTACACACTGTTATGAACTGAGGCAGCTCGGGAACATTGTCTCTCAACTGTGTTATAGAGTGTAGTACTACATTTCAGTGAAGTGTAAGGCTTTCCAAAGCTGCCGAACGTGTTTCTTTCTCTATTTCAATGGTATTCTGCCTTGTATAACACACATTTACCACTCTAGTCTCCTTTAAGTAACGAATATAGGATTCATACAGTGTTTCATGTCATCTTAACTTGAATTAAGGATTTCCCGGATCTTAGCTACCTTTTCTACAGTAAGAACTGACTTGGAGAATCTCTTTCAGCTGTTCTAAACAAGTTCTCCTCTGTTTACAGTCATTTTCTCTGAATTATCCATGTTTTCATGTAGTTTCCTATATTCTGCCTTCTGGTCCAAGTATAAGCTTGGCCCACTTTATCAAACAACTTCCTACACACTGTTATGAACTGAGGCAGCTTGGGAACATTGTCTCTCAACTGTGTTATAGAGTGTAGTACTACATTTCAGTGAAGTGTAAGGCTTTCCAAAGCTGCCGAACGTGTTTCTTTCTCTATTTCAATGGTATTCTGCCTTGTATAACACACATTTACCACTCTAGTCTCCTTTAAGTAAAGAATATAGGATTCATACAGTGTTTCATGTCATCTTAACTCGAATTAAGGATTTCCCAGATCTTAGATACCTTTTCTACACTAAGAACTGACTTGGAGAATCTCTTTCAGCTGTTCTAAACAAGCTCTCATCTGTTTACAGTCTTTTTTACTGAATTATTCATGATTTCATGTAGTTTCCTATATTCTGCCTTCTGGTCCAAGTATAAGCTTTGCCCACTTTATCAAACAACTTCCTACACACTGTTATGAACTGAGGCAGCTCGGGAACATTGTCTCTCAACTGTGTTATAGAGTGTAGTACTACGTTTCAGTGAAGTATAAGGCTTTCCAAAGCTGCCGAACGTGTTTCTTTCTGTATTTCAATGGTATTCTGCCTTGTATAACACACATTTACCACTCTAGTCTCCTTTAAGTAAAGAATATAGGATTCATTCAGTGTTTCATGTCATCTTAACTCGAATTAAGGATTTCCCATATCTTAGCTACCTTTTCTACACTAAGAACTGACTTGGAGAATCTCTTTCAGCTGTTCTAAACAAGCTCTCATCTGTTTACAGTCATTTTCACTGAATTATTCATGTTTTCATGTAGTTTCCTATATTCTGCCTTCTGGTCCAAGTATAAGCTTTGCCCACTTTATCAAACAACTTCCTACACACTGTTATGAACTGAGGCAGCTCGGGAACATTGTCTCTCAACTGTGTTATAGAGTGTAGTACTACATTTCAGTGAAGTGTAAGGCTTTCCAAAGCTGCCGAACGTGTTTCTTTCTATATTTCAATGGTATTCTGCCTTGTATAACACACATTTACCACTCTAGTCTCCTTTAAGGAAAGAATATAGGATTCATACAGTGTTTCATGTCATCTTAACTCGAATTAAGGATTTCCCGGATCTTAGCTACCTTTTCTACACTAAGAACTGACTTGGAGAATGTCTTTGAGCTGTTCTAAACAAGTTCACATCTGTTTACAGTCATTTTCTCTGAATTATCCATGCTTTCATGTAGTTTCCTATATTCTGCCTTCTGGTCCAAGTATAAGCTTTGCCCACTTTATCAAACAACTTCCTACACACTGTTATGAACTGAGGCAGCTTGGGAACATTGTCTCTCAACTGTGTTATAGAGTGTAGTACTACATTTCATTGAAGTGTAAGGCTTTCCAAAGCTGCCGAACGTGTTTCTTTCTCTATTTCAATGGTATTCTGCCTTGTATAACACACATTTACCACTCTAGTCTCCTTTAAGTAAAGAATATAGGATTCATACAGTGTTTCATGTCATCTTAACTCGAATTAAGGATTTCCCATATCTTAGCTACCTTTTCTACAATAAGAACTGACTTGGAGAATCTCTTTGAGCTGTTCTAAACAAGTTCTCATCTCTTTACAGTCATTTTCTCTGAATTATCCATGTTTTCATGTAGTTTCCTATATTCTGCCTTCTGGTCCAAGTATAAGCTTTGCCCACTTTATCAAACAATTTCCTACACACTGTTATGAACTGAGGCAGCTCAGGAACATTGTCTCTCAACTGTGTTATAAAGTGTAGTACTACATTTCAGTGAAGTGTATGGCTTTCCAAAGCTGCCGAACGTGTTTCTTTCTCTATTTCAATGGTATTCTGCATTGTATAACACACATTTACTACTCTAGTCTCCTTTAACTAAAGAATATAGGATTCATACAGTGTTCCATGTGATCTTAACTCGAATTAAGGATTTCCCGGATCTTAGCTACCTTTTCTACACTAAGAACTGACTTGGAGAATCTCTTTCAGCTGTTCTAAACAAGCTCTCATCTGTTTACAGTCTTTTTCACTGAATTATTCATGATTTCATGTAGTTTCCTATATTCTGCCTTCTGGTCCAAGTATAAGCTTTGCCACTTTATCAAACAACTTGCTACACACTGTTATGAACTGAGGCAGCTCGGGAACATTGTCTCTCAACTGTGTTATAGAGTGTAGTACTACATTTCAGGGAAGTGTCAGGCTTTCCAAAGCTGCCGAACGTGTTTCTTTCTCTATTTCAATGGTATTCTGCCTTGTATAACACACATTTACCACTCTAGTCTCCTTTAAGTAAAGAATATAGGATTCATACAGTGTTTCATGTCATCTTAACTCGAATTAAGGATTTCCCGGATCTTAGCTACCTTTTCTACACTGGGAACTGACTTGGAGAATCTCTTTCAGCTGTTCTAAACAAGTTCTCCTCTGTTTACAGTCATTTTCTCTGAATTATCCATGTTTTCATGTAGTTTCCTATATTCTGCCTTCTGGTCCAAGTATAAGCTTTGCCCACTTTATCAAACAACTTCCTACACACTGTTATGAACTGAGGCAGCTTGGGAACATTGTCTCTCAACTGTGTTATAGAGTGTAGTACTACATTTCAGTGAAGTGTAAGGCTTTCCAAAGCTGCCGAACGTGTTTCTTTCTCTATTTCAATGGTATTCTGCCTTGTATAACACACATTTACCACTCTAGTCTCCTTTAAGTAAAGAATATAGGATTCATACAGTGTTTCATGTCATCTTAACTCGAATTAAGGATTTCCCAGATCTTAGCTACCTTTTCTACACTAAGAACTGACTTGGAGAATCTCTTTCAGCTGTTCTAAACAAGCTCTCATCTGTTTACAGTCTTTTTCACTGAATTATTCATGATTTCATGTAGTTTCCTATATTCTGCCTTTTGGTCCAAGTATAAGCTTTGCCCACTTTATCAAACAACTTCCTACACACTGTTATGAACTGAGGCAGCTCGGGAACATTGTCTCTCAACTGTGTTATAGAGTGTAGTACTACATTTCAGTGAAGTGTAAGGCTTTCCAAAGCTGCCGAACGTGTTTCTTTCTCTATTTCAATGGTATTCTGCCTTGTATAACACACATTTACCACTCTAGTCTCCTTTAAGTAAAGAATATAGGATTCATACAGTGTTTCATGTCATCTTAACTTGAATTAAGGATTTCCCGGATCTTAGCTACCTTTTCTACAGTAAGAACTGACTTGGAGAATCTCTTTCAGCTGTTCTAAACAAGTTCTCCTCTGTTTACAGTCATTTTCTCTGAATTATCCATGTTTTCATGTAGTTTCCTATATTCTGCCTTCTGGTCCAAGTATAAGCTTGGCCCACTTTATCAAACAACTTCCTACACACTGTTATGAACTGAGGCAGCTTGGGAACATTGTCTCTCAACTGTGTTATAGAGTGTAGTACTACATTTCAGTGAAGTGTAAGGCTTTCCAAAGCTGCCGAACGTGTTTCTTTCTCTATTTCAATGGTATTCTGCCTCGTATAACACACATTTACCACTCTAGTCTCCTTTAAGTAAAGAATATAGGATTCATACAGTGTTTCATGTCATCTTAACTCGAATTAAGGATTTCCCAGATCTTAGCTACCTTTTCTACACTAAGAACTGACTTGGAGAATCTCTTTCAGCTGTTCTAAACAAGCTCTCATCTGTTTACAGTCTTTTTTACTGAATTATTCATGATTTCATGTAGTTTCCTATATTCTGCCTTCTGGTCCAAGTATAAGCTTTGCCCACTTTATCAAACAACTTCCTACACACTGTTATGAACTGAGGCAGCTCGGGAACATTGTCTCTCAACTGTGTTATAGAGTGTAGTACTACATTTCAGTGAAGTGTAAGGCTTTCCAAAGCTGCCGAACGTGTTTCTTTCTCTATTTCAATGGTATTCTGCCTTGTATAACACACATTTACCACTCTAGTCTCCTTTAAGTAAAGAATATAGGATTCATACAGTGTTTCATGTCATCTTAACTCGAATTAAGGATTTCCCGGATCTTAGCTACCTTTTCTACACTAAGAACTGACTTGGAGAATCTCTTTCAGCTGTTCTAAACAAGTTCTCATCTGTTTACAGTCATTTTCTCTGAATTATCCATGTTTTCATGTAGTTTCCTATATTCTGCCTTCTGGTCCAAGTATAAGCTTTGCCCACTTTATCAAACAACTTCCTACACACTGTTATGAACTGAGGCAGCTCGGGATCATTGTCTCTCAACTGTGTTATTGTGTGTAGTACTATATTTCAGTGAAGTGTAAGGCTTTCCAAAGCTGCCGAACGTGTTTCTTTCTCTAGTTCAATGGTATTCTGCCTTGTATAACACACATTTACCACTCTAGTCTCCTTTAAGTAAAGAATATAGGATTCATACAGTGTTTCATGTCATCTTAACTCGAATTAAGGATTTCCCAGATCTTAGCTACCTTTTCTACACTAAGAACTGACTTGGAGAATCTCTTTCAGCTGTTCTAAACAAGCTCTCATCTGTTTACAGTCATTTTCACTGAATTATTCATGTTTTCATGTAGTTTCCTATGTTCTGCCTTCTGGTCCAAGTATAAGCTTTGCCCACTTTATCAAACAATTTCCTACACACTGTTATGAACTGAGGCAGCTCGGGAATATTGTCTCTCAACTGTGTTATAGAGTGTAGTACAACATTTCAATGAAGTGTAAGGCTTTCCAAAGCTGCCGAACGTGTTTCTTTCTCTATTTCAATGGTATTCTGCCTTGTATAACACACATTTACCACTCTAGTCTCCTTTAAGTAAAGAATATAGGATTCATACAGTGTTTCATGTCATCTTAACTCGAATTAAGGATTTCCCGGATCTTAGCTACCTTTTCTACACTAAGAACTGACTTGGAGAATCTCTTTCAGCTGTTCTAAACAAGTTCTCATCTGTTTACAGTCATTTTCTCTGAATTATCCATGTTTTCATGTAGTTTCCTATATTCTGCCTTCTGGTCCAAGTATAAGCTTTGCCCACTTTATCAAACAACTTCCTACACACTGTTATGAACTGAGGCAGCTCGGGATCATTGTCTCTCAACTGTGTTATTGTGTGTAGTACTATATTTCAGTGAAGTGTAAGGCTTTCCAAAGCTGCCGAACGTGTTTCTTTCTCTAGTTCAATGGTATTCTGCCTTGTATAACACACATTTACCACTCTAGTCTCCTTTAAGTAAAGAATATAGGATTCATACAGTGTTTCATGTCATCTTAACTCGAATTAAGGATTTCCCAGATCTTAGCTACCTTTTCTACACTAAGAACTGACTTGGAGAATCTCTTTCAGCTGTTCTAAACAAGCTCTCATCTGTTTACAGTCATTTTCACTGAATTATTCATGTTTTCATGTAGTTTCCTATGTTCTGCCTTCTGGTCCAAGTATAAGCTTTGCCCACTTTATCAAACAATTTCCTACACACTGTTATGAACTGAGGCAGCTCGGGAATATTGTCTCTCAACTGTGTTATAGAGTGTAGTACAACATTTCAATGAAGTGTAAGGCTTTCCAAAGCTGCCGAACGTGTTTCTTTCTCTATTTCAATGGTATTCTGCCTTGTATAACACACATTTACCACTCTAGTCTCCTTTAAGTAAAGAATATAGGATTCATACAGTGTTTCATGTCATCTTAACTCGAATTAAGGATTTCCCGGATCTTAGCTACCTTTTCTACACTAGGAACTGACTTGGAGAATCTCTTTCAGCTGTTCTAAAGAAGCTCTCATCTGTTTACAGTCATTTTCACTGAATTATTCATGTTTTCATGTAGTTTCCTATGTTCTGCCTTTTGGTCCAAGTATAAGCTTTGCCCACTTTATCAAACAACTTCCTACACACTGTTATGAACTGAGGCAGCTCGGGAATATTGTCTCTCAACTGTGTTATAGAGTGTAGTACAACATTTCAATGAAGTGTCAGGCTTTCCAAAGCTGCCGAACGTGTTTCTTTCTCTATTTCAATGGTATTCTGCCTTGTATAACACACATTTACCACTCTAGTCTCCTTTAAGTAAAGAATATAGGATTCATACAGAGTTTCATGTCATCTTAACTCGAATAAGGATTTCCCGGATCTTAGCTACCTTTTCTACAATAAGAACTGACTTGGAGAATCTCTTTGAGCTGTTCTAAACAAGTTCTCATCTGTTTACAGTCATTTTCTCTGAATTATCCATGTTTTCATGTAGTTTCCTATATTCTGCCTTCTGGTCCAAGTATAAGCTTTGCCCACTTTATCAAACAATTTCCTACACACTGTTATGAACTGAGGCAGCTCGGGAACATTGTCTCTCAACTGTGTTATAGAGTGTAGTACTACATTTCAGTGAAGTGTATGGCTTTCCAAAGCTGCCGAACGTGTTTCTTTCTCTATTTCAATGGTATTCTGCATTGTATAACACACATTTACTACTCTAGTCTCCTTTAACTAAAGAATATAGGATTCATACAGTGTTCCTTGTGATCTTAACTCGAATTAAGGATTTCCCGGATCTTAGCTACCTTTTCTACACTAACAACTGACTTGGAGATTCTCTTTCAGCTGTTCTAAACAAGCTCTCATCTGTTTACAGTAATTTTCACTGAATTATTCATGTTTTCATGTAGTTTCCTATATTCTGCCTTCTGGTCCAAGTAAGAGCTTTGCCTACTTTATCAAACAACTTCCTACACACTGTTATGAACTGAGGCAGCTCGGGAACATTGTCTCTCAACTGTGTTATAGAGTGTAGTACTACATTTCAGTGAAGTGTAAGGCTTTCCAAAGCTGCCGAATGTGTTTCTTTCTATATTTCAATGGTATTCTGCCTTGTATAACACACATTTACCACTCTAGTCTCCTTTAAGGAAAGAATATTGGATTCATACAGTGTTTCATGTCATCTTAACTCGAATTAATGATTTCCCTAATCTTAGCTACATTTTCTACACTAAGAACTGACTTGGAGAATCTCTTTCAGCTGTTCTAAACAAGCTCTCATCTTTTTAAAGTCATTTTCACTGAATTATCCACGTTTTCATGTAGTTTCCTATATTCTGCCTTCTGGTCCAAGTATAAGCTTTGCCCACTTTATCAAACAACTTCTTACACACTGTTATGAACTGAGGCAGCTTGGGAACATTGTCTCTCAACTGTGTTATAGAGTGTAGTACTACGTTTCAGTGAAGTGTAAGGCTTTCCAAAGCTGCCGAACGTGTTTCTTTCTCTATTTAAATGGTATTCTGCCTTGTATAACACACATTTACCACTCTAGTCTCCTTTAAGTAAAGAATATAGGATTCATACAGTGTTTCATGTCATCTTAACTCGAATTAAGGATTTCCCAGATCTTAGCTACCTTTTCTACACTAAGAACTGACTTGGAGAATCTCTTTCAGCTGTTCTAAACAAGTTCTCATCTGTTTACAGTCATTTTCTCTGAATTATCCATGTTTTCATGTAGTTTCCTATATTCTGCCTTCTGGTCCAAGTATAAGCTTTGCCCACTTTATCAAACAACTTCCTACACACTGTTATGAACTGAGGCAGCTTGGGAACATTGTCTCTCAACTGTGTTATAGAGTGTAGTACTACATTTCAGTGAAGTGTAAGGCTTTCCAAAGCTGCCGAACGTGTTTCTTTCTCTATTTCAATGGTATTCTGCCTTGTATAACACACATTTACCACTCTAGTCTCCTTTAAGTAAAGAATATAGGATTCATACAGTGTTTCATGTCATCTTAACTCGAATTAAGGATTTCCCAGATCTTAGCTACCTTTTCTACACTAAGAACTGACTTGGAGAATCTCTTTCAGCTGTTCTAAACAAGCTCTCATCTGTTTACAGTCTTTTTCACTGAATTATTCATGATTTCATGTAGTTTCCTATATTCTGCCTTCTGGTCCAAGTATAAGCTTTGCCCACTTTATCAAACAACTTGCTACACACTGTTATGAACTGAGGCAGCTCGGGAACATTGTCTCTCAACTGTGTTATAGAGTGTAGTACTACATTTCAGGGAAGTGTCAGGCTTTCCAAAGCTGCCGAACGTGTTTCTTTCTCTATTTCAATGGTATTCTGCCTTGTATAACACACATTTACCACTCTAGTCTCCTTTAAGTAAAGAATATAGGATTCATACAGTGTTTCATGTCATCTTAACTCGAATTAAGGATTTCCCGGATCTTAGCTACCTTTTCTACACTGGGAACTGACTTGGAGAATCTCTTTCAGCTGTTCTAAACAAGTTCTCCTCTGTTTACAGTCATTTTCTCTGAATTATCCATGTTTTCATGTAGTTTCCTATATTCTGCCTTCTGGTCCAAGTATAAGCTTTGCCCACTTTATCAAACAACTTCCTACACACTGTTATGAACTGAGGCAGCTTGGGAACATTGTCTCTCAACTGTGTTATAGAGTGTAGTACTACATTTCAGTGAAGTGTAAGGCTTTCCAAAGCTGCCGAACGTGTTTCTTTCTCTATTTCAATGGTATTCTGCCTTGTATAACACACATTTACCACTCTAGTCTCCTTTAAGTAAAGAATATAGGATTCATACAGTGTTTCATGTCATCTTAACTCGAATTAAGGATTTCCCAGATCTTAGCTACCTTTTCTACACTAAGAACTGAATTGGAGAATCTCTTTCAGCTGTTCTAAACAAGCTCTCATCTGTTTACAGTCTTTTTCACTGAATTATTCATGATTTCATGTAGTTTCCTATATTCTGCCTTTTAGTCCAAGTATAAGCTTTGCCCACTTTATCAAACAACTTCCTACACACTGTTATGAACTGAGGCAGCTCGGGAACATTGTCTCTCAACTGTGTTATAGAGTGTAGTACTACATTTCAGTGAAGTGTAAGGCTTTCCAAAGCTGCCGAACGTGTTTCTTTCTCTATTTCAATGGTATTCTGCCTTGTATAACACACATTTACCACTCTAGTCTCCTTTAAGTAAAGAATATAGGATTCATACAGTGTTTCATGTCATCTTAACTTGAATTAAGGATTTCCCGGATCTTAGCTACCTTTTCTACACTAAGAACTGACTTGGAGAATCTCTTTCAGCTGTTCTAAACAAGTTCTCCTCTGTTTACAGTCATTTTCTCTGAATTATCCATGTTTTCATGTAGTTTCCTATATTCTGCCTTCTGGTCCAAGTATAAGCTTGGCCCACTTTATCAAACAACTTCCTACACACTGTTATGAACTGAGGCAGCTTGGGAACATTGTCTCTCAACTGTGTTATAGAGTGTAGTACTACATTTCAGTGAAGTGTAAGGCTTTCCAAAGCTGCCGAACGTGTTTCTTTCTCTATTTCAATGGTATTCTGCCTTGTATAACACACATTTACCACTCTAGTCTCCTTTAAGTAAAGAATATAGGATTCATACAGTGTTTCATGTCATCTTAACTCGAATTAAGGATTTCCCAGATCTTAGCTACCTTTTCTTCACTAAGAACTGACTTGGAGAATCTCTTTCAGCTGTTCTAAACAAGCTCTCATCTGTTTACAGTCTTTTTCACTGAATTATTCATGATTTCATGTAGTTTCCTATATTCTGCCTTCTGGTCCAAGTATAAGCTTTGCCCACTTTATCAAACAACTTCCTACACAATGTTATGAACTGAGGCAGCTCGGGAACATTGTCTCTCAACTGTGTTATAGAGTGTAGTACTACATTTCAGGGAAGTGTCAGGCTTTCCAAAGCTGCCGAACGTGTTTCTTTCTCTATTTCAATGGTATTCTGCCTTGTATAACACACATTTACCACTCTAGTCTCCTTTAAGGAAAAAATATTGGATTTATACAGTGTTTCATGTCATCTTAACACGAATTAAGGATTTCCCTGATCTTAGCTACATTTTCTACACTAAGAACTGACTTGGAGAATCTCTTTCAGCTGTTCTAAACAAGTTCTCATCTGTTTACAGTCATTTTCTCTGAATTATCCATGTTTTCATGTAGTTTCCTATATTCTGCCTTTTGGTCCAAGTACAAGCTTTGCCCACTTTATCAAACAACTTCCTACACACTGTTATGAACTGAGGCAGCTCGGGAACATTGTCTCTCAACTGTGTTATAGAGTGTAGTACTACGTTTCAGTGAAGTGTAAGGCTTTCCAAAGCTGCCGAACGTGTTTCTTTCTATATTTCAATGGTATTCTGCCTTGTATAACACACATTTACCACTCTAGTCTCCTTTAAGTAAAGAATATAGGATTCATACAGTGTTTCATGTCATCTTAACTCGAATTAAGGATTTCCCGGATCTTAGCTACCTTTTCTACACTAAGAACTGACTTGGAGAATGTCTTTGAGCTGTTCTAAACAAGTTCTCATCTGTTTACAGTCATTTTCTCTGAATTATCCATGTTTTCATGTAGTTTCCTATATTCTGCCTTCTGGTCCAAGTATAAGCTTTGCCCATTTTATCAAACAACTTCCTACACACTGTTATGAACTGAGGCAGCATGGGAACATTGTCTCTCAACTGTGTTATAGAGTGTAGTACTACATTTCAGTGAAGTGTAAGGCTTTCCAAAGCTGCCGAACGTGTTTCTTTCTCTATTTCAATGGTATTCTGCCTTGTATAACACACATTTACCACTCTAGTCTCCTTTAAGTAAAGAATATAGGATTCATACAGTGTTTCATGTCATCTTAACTCGAATTAAGGATTTCCCGGATCTTAGCTACCTTTTCTACACTAAGAACTGACTTGGAGAATCTCTTTCAGCTGTTCTAAACAAGTTCTCATCTGTTTACAGTCATTTTCTCTGAATTATCCATGTTTTCATGTAGTTTCCTATATTCTGCCTTCTGGTCCAAGTATAAGCTTTGCCCACTTTATCAAACAACTTCCTACAAACTGTTATGAACTGAGGCAGCTCGGGATCATTGTCTCTCAACTGTGTTATTGTGTGTAGTACTATATTTCAGTGAAGTGTAAGGCTTTCCAAAGCTGCCGAACGTGTTTCTTTCTCTATTTCAATGGTATTCTGCCTTGTATAACACACATTTACCACTCTAGTCTCCTTTAAGTAAAGAATATAGGATTCATACAGTGTTTCATGTCATCTTAACTCGAATTAAGGATTTCCCAGATCTTAGCTACCTTTTCTACACTAAGAACTGACTTGGAGAATCTCTTTCAGCTGTTCTAAACAAGCTCTCATCTGTTTACAGTCATTTTCACTGAATTATTCATGTTTTCATGTAGTTTCCTATGTTCTGCCTTCTGGTCCAAGTATAAGCTTTGCCCACTTTATCAAACAACTTCCTACACACTGTTATGAACTGAGGCAGCTCGGGAATATTGTCTCTCAACTGTGTTATAGAGTGTAGTACAACATTTCAATGAAGTGTAAGGCTTTCCAAAGCTGCCGAACGTGTTTCTTTCTCTATTTCAATGGTATTCTGCCTTGTATAACACACATTTACCACTCTAGTCTCCTTTAAGTAAAGAATATAGGATTCATACAGTGTTTCATGTCATCTTAACTCGAATTAAGGATTTCCCGGATCTTAGCTACCTTTTCTACACTAGGAACTGACTTGGAGAATCTCTTTCAGCTGTTCTAAACAAGTTCTCCTCTGTTTACAGTCATTTTCTCTGAATTATCCATGTTTTCATGTAGTTTCCTATATTCTGCCTTCTGGTCCAAGTATAAGCTTTGCCCACTTTATCAAACAACTTCCTACACACTGTTATGAACTGAGGCAGCTTGGGAACATTGTCTCTCAACTGTGTTATAGAGTGTAGTACTACATTTCAGGGAAGTGTCAGGCTTTCCAAAGCTGCCGAACGTGTTTCTTTCTCTATTTCAATGGTATTCTGCCTTGTATAACACACATTTACCACTCTAGTCTCCTTTAAGTAAAGAATATAGGATTCATACAGTGTTTCATGTCATCTTAACTCGAATTAAGGATTTCCCATATCTTAGCTACCTTTTCTACACTAAGAACTGACTTGGAGAATCTCTTTCAGCTGTTCTAAACAAGTTCTCATCTGTTTACAGTCATTTTCTCTGAATTATCCATGTTTTCATGTAGTTTCCTATATTCTGCCTTCTGGTCCAAGTATAAGCTTTGCCCACTTTATCAAACAACTTCCTACACACTGTTATGAACTGAGGCAGCTTGGGAACATTGTCTCTCAACTGTGTTATAGAGTGTAGTACTACATTTCAGTGAAGTGTAAGGCTTTCCAAAGCTGCCGAACGTGTTTCTTTCTCTATTTCAATGGTATTCTGCCTTGTATAACACACATTTACCACTCTAGTCTCCTTTAAGTAAAGAATATAGGATTCATACAGTGTTTCATGTCATCTTAACTCGAATTAAGGATTTCCCAGATCTTAGCTACCTTTTCTACACTAAGAACTGACTTGGAGAATCTCTTTCAGCTGTTCTAAACAAGCTCTCATCTGTTTACAGTCTTTTTCACTGAATTATTCATGATTTCATGTAGTTTCCTATATTCTGCCTTCTGGTCCAAGTATAAGCTTTGCCCACTTTATCAAACAACTTGCTACACACTGTTATGAACTGAGGCAGCTCGGGAACATTGTCTCTCAACTGTGTTATAGAGTGTAGTACTACATTTCAGGGAAGTGTCAGGCTTTCCAAAGCTGCCGAACGTGTTTCTTTCTCTATTTCAATGGTATTCTGCCTTGTATAACACACATTTACCACTCTAGTCTCCTTTAAGTAAAGAATATAGGATTCATACAGTGTTTCATGTCATCTTAACTCGAATTAAGGATTTCCCGGATCTTAGCTACCTTTTCTACACTGGGAACTGACTTGGAGAATCTCTTTCAGCTGTTCTAAACAAGTTCTCCTCTGTTTACAGTCATTTTCTCTGAATTATCCATGTTTTCATGTAGATTCCTATATTCTGCCTTCTGGTCCAAGTATAAGCTTTGCCCACTTTATCAAACAACTTCCTACACACTGTTATGAACTGAGGCAGCTTGGGAACATTGTCTCTCAACTGTGTTATAGAGTGTAGTACTACATTTCAGGGAAGTGTCAGGCTTTCCAAAGCTGCCGAACGTGTTTCTTTCTCTATTTCAATGGTATTCTGCCTTGTATAACACACATTTACCACTCTAGTCTCCTTTAAGTAAAGAATATAGGATTCATACAGTGTTTCATGTCATCTTAACTCGAATTAAGGATTTCCCAGATCTTAGCTACCTTTTCTACACTAAGAACTGACTTGGAGAATCTCTTTCAGCTGTTCTAAACAAGCTCTCATCTGTTTACAGTCTTTTTCACTGAATTATTCATGATTTCATGTAGTTTCCTATATTCTGCCTTCTGGTCCAAATATAAGCTTTGCACACTTTATCAAACAACTTGCTACACACTGTTATGAACTGAGGCAGCTCGGGAACATTGTCTCTCAACTGTGTTATAGAGTGTAGTACTACATTTCAGGGAAGTGTCAGGCTTTCCAAAGCTGCCGAACGTGTTTCTTTCTCTATTTCAATGGTATTCTGCCTTGTATAACACACATTTACCACTCTAGTCTCCTTTAAGTAAAGAATATAGGATTCATACAGTGTTTCATGTCATCTTAACTCGAATTAAGGATTTCCCGGATCTTAGCTACCTTTTCTACACTGGGAACTGACTTGGAGAATCTCTTTCAGCTGTTCTAAACAAGTTCTCCTCTGTTTACAGTCATTTTCTCTGAATTATCCATGTTTTCATGTAGTTTCCTATATTCTGCCTTCTGGTCCAAGTATAAGCTTTGCCCACTTTATCAAACAACTTCCTACACACTGTTATGAACTGAGGCAGCTTGGGAACATTGTCTCTCAACTGTGTTATAGAGTGTAGTACTACATTTCAGTGAAGTGTAAGGCTTTCCAAAGCTGCCCAACGTGTTTCTTTCTCTATTTCAATGGTATTCTGCCTTGTATAACACACATTTACCACTCTAGTCTCCTTTAAGTAAAGAATATAGGATTCATACAGTGTTTCATGTCATCTTAACTCGAATTAAGGATTTCCCTGATCTTAGCTACATTTTCTACACTAAGAACTGACTTGGAGAATCTCTTTCAGCTGTTCTAAACAAGTTCTCATCTGTTTACAGTCATTTTCTCTGAATTATCCATGTTTTCATGTAGTTTCCTATATTCTGCCTTTTGGTCCAAGTATAAGCTTTGCCCACTTTATCAAACAACACCCTACACACTGTTATGAACTGAGGCAGCTCGGGAACATTGTCTCTCAACTGTGTTATAGAGTGTAGTACTACGTTTCAGTGAAGTGTAAGGCTTTCCAAAGCTGCCGAACGTGTTTCTTTCTATATTTCAATGGTATTCTGCCTTGTATAACACACATTTACCACTCTAGTCTCCTTTAAGGAAAGAATATAGGATTCATACAGTGTTTCATGTCATCTTAACTCGAATTAAGGATTTCCCGGATCTTAGCTACCTTTTCTACACTAAGAACTGACTTGGAGAATGTCTTTGAGCTGTTCTAAACAAGTTCTCATCTGTTTACAGTCATTTTCTCTGAATTATGCATGTTTTCATGTAGTTTCCTATATTCTGCCTTCTGGTCCAAGTATAAGCTTTGCCCATTTTATCAAACAACTTCCTACACACTGTTATGAACTGAGGCAGCATGGGAACATTGTCTCTCAACTGTGTTATAGAGTGTAGTACTACATTTCAGTGAAGTGTAAGGCTTTCCAAAGCTGCCGAACGTGTTTCTTTCTCTATTTCAATGGTATTCTGCCTTGTATAACACACATTTACCACTCTAGTCTCCTTTAAGTAAAGATTATAGGATTCATACAGTGTTTCATGTCATCTTAACTCGAATTAAGGATTTCCCGGATCTTAGCTACCTTTTCTACACTAAGAACTGACTTGGAGAATCTCTTTCAGCTGTTCTAAACAAGTTCTCATCTGTTTACAGTCATTTTCTCTGAATTATCCATGTTTTCATGTAGTTTCCTATATTCTGCCTTCTGGTCCAAGTATAAGCTTTGCCCACTTTATCAAACAACTTCCTACACACTGTTATGAACTGAGGCAGCTCGGGAACATTGTCTCTCAACTGTGTTATTGTGTGTAGTACTATATTTCAGTGAAGTGTAAGGCTTTCCAAAGCTGCCGAACGTGTTTCTTTCTCTAGTTCAATGGTATTCTGCCTTGTATAACACACATTTACCACTCTAGTCTCCTTTAAGTAAAGAATATAGGATTCATACAGTGTTTCATGTCATCTTAACTCGAATTAAGGATTTTCCGGATCTTAGCTACCTTTTCTACACTAGGAACTGATTGGAGAATCTCTTTCAGCTGTTCTAAACAAGTTCTCCTCTGTTTACAGTCATTTTCTCTGAATTATCCATGTTTTCATGTAGTTTCCTATATTCTGCCTTCTGGTCCAAGTATAAGCTTTACCCACTTTATCAAACAACTTCCTACACACTGTTATGAACTGAGGCAGCTTGGGAACATTGTCTCTCAACTGTGTTATAGAGTGTAGTACTACATTTCAGTGAAGTGTAAGGCTTTCCAAAGCTGCCGAACGTGTTTCTTTCTCTATTTCAATGGTATTCTGCCTTGTATAACACACATTTACCACTCTAGTCTCCTTTAAGTAAAGAATATAGGATTCATACAGTGTTTCATGTCATCTTAACTCGAATTAAGGATTTCCCATATCTTAGCTACCTTTTCTACACTAAGAACTGACTTGGAGAATCTCTTTCAGCTGTTCTAAACAAGCTCTCATCTGTTTACAGTCTTTTTCACTGAATTATTCATGATTTCATGTAGTTTCCTATATTCTGCCTTCTGGTCCAAGTATAAGCTTTGCCCACTTTATCAAACAACTTCCTACACACTGTTATGAACTGAGGCAGCTCGGGAACATTGTCTCTCAACTGTGTTATAGAGTGTAGTACTACATTTCAGTGAAGTGTAAGGCTTTCCAAAGCTGCCGAACGTGTTTCTTTCTCTATTTCAATGGTATTCTGCCTTGTATAACACACATTTACCACTCTAGTCTCCTTTAAGGAAAGAATATAGGATTCATACAGTGTTTCATGTCATCTTAACTCAAATTAAGGATTTCCCAGATCTTAGCTACCTTTTCTACACTAAGAACTGACTTGGAGAATCTCTTTCAGCTGTTCTAAACAAGCTCTCATCTGTTTACAGTCATTTTCACTGAATTATTCATGTTTTCATGTAGTTTCCTATGTTCTGCCTTCTGGTCCAAGTATAAGCTTTGCCCACTTTATCAAACAACTTCCTACACACTGTTATGAACTGAGGCAGCTCGGGAATATTGTCTCTCAACTGTGTTATAGAGTGTAGTACAACATTTCAATGAAGTGTAAGGCTTTCCAAAGCTGCCGAACGTGTTTCTTTCTCTATTTCAATGGTATTCTGCCTTGTATAACACACATTTACCACTCTAGTCTCCTTTAAGTAAAGAATATAGGATTCATACAGTGTTTCATGTCATCTTAACTCGAATTAAGGATTTCCCGGATCTTAGCTACCTTTTCTACACTAGGAACTGACTTGGAGAATCTCTTTCAGCTGTTCTAAACAAGTTCTCCTCTGTTTACAGTCATTTTCTCTGAATTATCCATGTTTTCATGTAGTTTCCTATATTCTGCCTTCTGGTCCAAGTATAAGCTTTGCCCACTTTATCAAACAACTTCCTACACACTGTTATGAACTGAGGCAGCTTGGGAACATTGTCTCTCAACTGTGTTATAGAGTGTAGTACTACATTTCAGGGAAGTGTCAGGATTTCCAAAGCTGCCGAACGTGTTTCTTTCTCTATTTCAATGGTATTCTGCCTTGTATAACACACATTTACCACTCTAGTCTCCTTTAAGTAAAGAATATAGGATTCATACAGTGTTTCATGTCATCTTAACTCGAATTAAGGATTTCCCATATCTTAGCTACCTTTTCTACACTAAGAACTGACTTGGAGAATCTCTTTCAGCTGTTCTAAACAAGTTCTCATCTGTTTACAGTCATTTTCTCTGAATTATCCATGTTTTCATGTAGTTTCCTATATTCTGCCTTCTGGTCCAAGTATAAGCTTTGCCCACTTTATCAAACAACTTCCTACACACTGTTATGAACTGAGGCAGCTCGGGAACATTGTCTCTCAACTGTGTTATAGAGTGTAGTACTACATTTTAGGGAAGTGTCAGGCTTTCCAAAGCTGCCGAACGTGTTTCTTTCTCTATTTCAATGGTATTCTGCCTTGTATAACACACATTTACCACTCTAGTCTCCTTTAAGTAAAGAATATAGGATTCATACAGTGTTTCATGTCATCTTAACTCGAATTAAGGATTTCCCGGATCTTAGCTACCTTTTCTACACTGGGAACTGACTTGGAGAATCTCTTTCAGCTGTTCTAAACAAGTTCTCCTCTGTTTACAGTCATTTTCTCTGAATTATCCATGTTTTCATGTAGATTCCTATATTCTGCCTTCTGGTCCAAGTATAAGCTTTGCCCACTTTATCAAACAACTTCCTACACACTGTTATGAACTGAGGCAGCTTGGGAACATTGTCTCTCAACTGTGTTATAGAGTGTAGTACTACATTTCAGGGAAGTGTCAGGCTTTCCAAAGCTGCCGAACGTGTTTCTTTCTCTATTTCAATGGTATTCTGCCTTGTATAACACACATTTACCACTCTAGTCTCCTTTAAGTAAAGAATATAGGATTCATACAGTGTTTCATGTCATCTTAACTCGAATTAAGGATTTCCCAGATCTTAGCTACCTTTTCTACACTAAGAACTGACTTGGAGAATCTCTTTCAGCTGTTCTAAACAAGCTCTCATCTGTTTACAGTCTTTTTCACTGAATTATTCATGATTTCATGTAGTTTCCTATATTCTGCCTTCTGGTCCAAATATAAGCTTTGCACACTTTATCAAACAACTTGCTACACACTGTTATGAACTGAGGCAGCTCGGGAACATTGTCTCTCAACTGTGTTATAGAGTGTAGTACTACATTTCAGGGAAGTGTCAGGCTTTCCAAAGCTGCCGAACGTGTTTCTTTCTCTATTTCAATGGTATTCTGCCTTGTATAACACACATTTACCACTCTAGTCTCCTTTAAGTAAAGAATATAGGATTCATACAGTGTTTCATGTCATCTTAACTCGAATTAAGGATTTCCCGGATCTTAGCTACCTTTTCTACACTGGGAACTGACTTGGAGAATCTCTTTCAGCTGTTCTAAACAAGTTCTCCTCTGTTTACAGTCATTTTCTCTGAATTATCCATGTTTTCATGTAGTTTCCTATATTCTGCCTTCTGGTCCAAGTATAAGCTTTGCCCACTTTATCAAACAACTTCCTACACACTGTTATGAACTGAGGCAGCTTGGGAACATTGTCTCTCAACTGTGTTATAGAGTGTAGTACTACATTTCAGTGAAGTGTAAGGCTTTCCAAAGCTGCCCAACGTGTTTCTTTCTCTATTTCAATGGTATTCTGCCTTGTATAACACACATTTACCACTCTAGTCTCCTTTAAGTAAAGAATATAGGATTCATACAGTGTTTCATGTCATCTTAACTCGAATTAAGGATTTCCCTGATCTTAGCTACATTTTCTACACTAAGAACTGACTTGGAGAATCTCTTTCAGCTGTTCTAAACAAGTTCTCATCTGTTTACAGTCATTTTCTCTGAATTATCCATGTTTTCATGTAGTTTCCTATATTCTGCCTTTTGGTCCAAGTATAAGCTTTGCCCACTTTATCAAACAACACCCTACACACTGTTATGAACTGAGGCAGCTCGGGAACATTGTCTCTCAACTGTGTTATAGAGTGTAGTACTACGTTTCAGTGAGTGTAAGGCTTTCCAAAGCTGCCGAACGTGTTTCTTTCTATATTTCAATGGTATTCTGCCTTGTATAACACACATTTACCACTCTAGTCTCCTTTAAGGAAAGAATATAGGATTCATACAGTGTTTCATGTCATCTTAACTCGAATTAAGGATTTCCCAGATCTTAGCTACCTTTTCTACACTAGGAACTGATTGGAGAATCTCTTTCAGCTGTTCTAAACAAGTTCTCCTCTGTTTACAGTCATTTTCTCTGAATTATCCATGTTTTCATGTAGTTTCCTATATTCTGCCTTCTGGTCCAAGTATAAGCTTTACCCACTTTATCAAACAACTTCCTACACACTGTTATGAACTGAGGAAGCTTGGGAACATTGTCTCTCAACTGTGTTATAGAGTGTAGTACTACATTTCAGTGAAGTGTAAGGCTTTCCAAAGCTGCCGAACGTGTTTCTTTCTCTATTTCAATGGTATTCTGCCTTGTATAACACACATTTACCACTCTAGTCTCCTTTAAGTAAAGAATATAGGATTCATACAGTGTTTCATGTCATCTTAACTCGAATTAAGGATTTCCCATATCTTAGCTACCTTTTCTACACTAAGAACTGACTTGGAGAATCTCTTTCAGCTGTTCTAAACAAGCTCTCATCTGTTTACAGTCTTTTTCACTGAATTATTCATGATTTCATGTAGTTTCCTATATTCTGCCTTCTGGTCCAAGTATAAGCTTTGCCCACTTTATCAAACAACTTCCTACACACTGTTATGAACTGAGGCAGCTCGGGAACATTGTCTCTCAACTGTGTTATAGAGTGTAGTACTACATTTCAGTGAAGTGTAAGGCTTTCCAAAGCTGCCGAACGTGTTTCTTTCTCTATTTCAATGGTATTCTGCCTTGTATAACACACATTTACCACTCTAGTCTCCTTTAAGGAAAGAATATAGGATTCATACAGTGTTTCATGTCATCTTAACTCGAATTAAGGATTTCCCAGATCTTAGCTACCTTTTCTACACTAAGAACTGACTTGGAGAATCTCTTTCAGCTGTTCTAAACAAGTTCTCCTCTGTTTACAGTCATTTTCTCTGAATTATCCATGTTTTCATGTAGTTTCCTATATTCTGCCTTCTGGTCCAAGTATAAGCTTTGCCCACTTTATCAAACAACTTCCTACACACTGTTATGAACTGAGGCAGCTTGGGAACATTGTCTCTCAACTGTGTTATAGAGTGTAGTACTACATTTCAGTGAAGTGTAAGGCTTTCCAAAGCTGCCGAACGTGTTTCTTTCTCTATTTCAATGGTATTCTGCCTTGTATAACACACATTTACCACTCTAGTCTCCTTTAAGTAAAGAATATAGGATTCATACAGTGTTTCATGTCATCTTAACTCGAATTAAGGATTTCCCAGATCTTAGCTACCTTTTCTACACTAAGAACTGACTTGGAGAATCTCTTTCAGCTGTTCTAAACAAGCTCTCATCTGTTTACAGTCTTTTTCTCTGAATTATTCATGATTTCATGTAGTTTCCTATATTCTGCCTTCTGGTCCAAGTATAAGCTTTGCCCACTTTATCAAACAACTTCCTACACACTGTTATGAACTGAGGCAGCTCGGGAACATTGTCTCTCAACTGTGTTATAGAGTGTAGTACTACATTTCAGTGAAGTGTAAGGCTTTCCAAAGCTGCCGAACGTGTTTCTTTCTCTATTTCAATGGTATTTTGCCTTGTATAACACACATTTACCACTCTAGTCTCCTTTAAGGAAAGAATATAGGATTCATACAGTGTTTCATGTCATCTTAACTCGAATTAAGGATTTCCCGGATCTTAGCTACCTTTTCTACACTAAGAACTGACTTGGAGAATCTTTTTCAGCTGTTCTAAACAAGTTCTCCTCTGTTTACAGTCATTTTCTCTGAATTATCCATGTTTTCATGTAGTTTCCTATATTCTGCCTTCTGGTCCAAGTATAAGCTTTGCCCACTTTATCAAACAACTTCCTACACACGGTTATGAACTGAGGCAGCTTGGGAACATTGTCTCTCAACTGTGTTATAGAGTGTAGTACTACATTTCAGTGAAGTGTAAGGCTTTCCAAAGCTGCCGAACGTGTTTCTTTCTCTATTTCAATGGTATTTTGCCTTGTATAACACACATTTACCACTCTAGTCTCCTTTAAGTAAAGAATATAGGATTCATACAGTGTTTCATGTCATCTTAACTCGAATTAAGGATTTCCCAGATCTTAGCTACCTTTTCTACACTAAGAACTGACTTGGAGAATCTCTTTCAGCTGTTCTAAACAGCTCTCATCTGTTTACAGTCTTTTTCTCTGAATTATTCATGATTTCATGTAGTTTCCTATATTCTGCCTTCTGGTCCAAGTATAAGCTTTGCCCACTTTATCAAACAACTTCCTACACACTGTTATGAACTGAGGCAGCTCGGGAACATTGTCTCTCAACTGTGTTATACAGTGTAGTACTACATTTCAGGGAAGTGTCAGGCTTTCCAAAGCTGCCGAACGTGTTTCTTTCTCTATTTCAATGGTATTCTGCCTTGTATAACACACATTTACCACTCTAGTCTCCTTTAAGGAAAAAATATTGGATTTATACAGTGTTTCATGTCATCTTAACTCGAATTAAGGATTTCCCTGATCTTAGCTACCTTTTCTACACTAAGAACTGACTTGGAGAATCTCTTTCAGCTGTTCTAAACAAGTTCTCATCTGTTTACAGTCATTTTCTCTGAATTATCCATGTTTTCATGTAGTTTCCTATATTCTGCCTTCTGGTCCAAGTATAAGCTTTGCCCACTTTATCAAACAACTTCCTACACACTGTTATGAACTGAGGCAGCTCGGGAACATTGCCGGAACCTGCCGGCTGATCGACCAGGTAACCTGAATGAGGGGGTGAGGCTGAGAAAGAAAGATAAGAGACAGGATGGGGTTGGGAGGACTGCAGCTCAAGACTGCAGCAGCTTTATTAGTTGCAAGCGTACATTTATGAGGCTTTTCTGGGCATTTCTCCAAGTGCCCCTTTCCCAGGACAAGGCCGCCCGTCAGCCCCTCAAGACATTCTTGGAAGAGATACATAGAGCAAGCGTCTGGTTAGATATCATTGAGAACAGCCTAGCTGAGAACATCCAGATAAGTCGTGCATCACGCGCACTCTCTAACAATGGGGCTATGGTCTGCCCTGTCCTTGGTTGACCCTGAAGGCTTAGGGGAGAGCAGGTAGGCATCCCTACCCTGCGCTCAATCCCCTGTAGGAGAGCAGGTAGGCGTCCCTACCCTATGCTCCATCCTTGCCCTTGGGCCCCACGGAACACGGCTTCCCACAGCTCCCCCTTTTCTATTAATTAAGGCTAGACTCTATGTATAACTTCTAATTCCTTGGGTTTGGAAAGCAAATGCAGTTTATGCATTGCTATCTTAAGAGCTGCTACATCTCTAGCCAGCAATCGGATAGCAAAAGGGAGCAGCAGCATTCCTAATAAAACTATCCCTGCCAGGCTCAGGAGGGCCCCCAACCCATGTTGCCAATCACTTAGCGAGGGAAATCGAGCCTGAAATCCTTCAACCATTTGTCTGGCCACTTCGGCTATGGAAGTATCCAGCTGGGGGGCCTGTCGCAGAGCAAGTATATCTTGATGTAGCTCTAACAGGTCAAGGGAAGTATTCTCATTATGCCAGATACCAGCTAGGTGCCTTTTTATCTTGTCCCAACTGTGCTCAGTATTATTATACCTCTTGCGAGTAACACAGATGTGCTTATAGTCAGCATGACAGTCGAGGGAAAGGCGGATCTTAAGACTCTGAATCTCATCTCCCAGTATGGATACAGTGTCATAGAGGGCGTTTAGGCGCTCCTCCACCTTAATGTCTATGGACTCCTGTACATCGAGAGCCTGGGTGACATTGGCAGACAACTGGTTGACTTGATGAGCTGTCTGTATAGACTCCGAAAGAGAGACAGCTGCTGCAGTACTAGCAGCAATTAATGTAATTAGGACAGTGATCCCTGCAATCAAGAGACCTACAAAGCGCTTGGTCCGGAGCAAGAGGGCAGTAGTTTCCTTGAACAGTTGGATTCCCCTATCCTCATACCAAGGCCCTGAGACATTCACAGGTAACATGACAAAAGAAGGCTGATATAACACTACCACTTGCTGCTGTACAGAGACATTGTAAACACAGTTGGTAAGCTTACAATGTTCACAGGTGACATTCCAATGACCATCTACACTAGTAATATTTACCTTCCCCACCAGAAGAGCATAAAGTTCTGGTACACAAGCCTGGACCTTTTTATACCGTGTCTCCGCCCCTCCCGGGAGGGAGACATCAATATTTCCCCTTGTTTCTGATATGTCAGCATTGCTACTCATGCCTACCACCAGTCTCCAAAGCTGCGTCTGCACAGGGCCCCCATCAACGGTCCAGAGCCCTTCAGCCAGATAATCAGCTCCTTTTGGTCCCCGTAGACCCCAATCGATCAACTGACCTCCCCCTTGAATCTTATAAACAGTCCCATTGATGGCGCGGCACCGCAACCAGATAGGTTGGTTGGTGTGGTTACGGGCATCCGGCTCACAGATGGGGAAGTTCGGGGCACCTCTTGTCACATTTCGTTCCCCAGGTTCATCGAGGCTGGCCATAGTCAGCACCCACTGGCTTAAATCCCGCTGGACTATCACATAATCCTGAGTCTTGACGCTACTCGTGGCATTATAAAGGTAATACACGGAGCCTTGACGGGGTAAATAACTCTTCCTAACCGTGGCATTGATTTTCAGGCAGCCATTCACATCGGTCCCGGCAAAGCAGATGGGCCTTGCCTCGGATAGGCCATGATAAGTGAAGTTTTCTTCTCTCACTGGCCGAATATGAGCACTAGAGAAGCCCCCCAAGGCCCAAGTGCAGTTGTTGTAGACGCTGATCTCCGGGTGACTCCAACTGGCAGGTTGCAGAAGAGGAGGATTGGGTACATAGGCCCAGTAATTGTCGGCCCGTCCTCCTGGGACTGTAGCAAGCAAGGCAAGCATGGCCAAAAACATCATCTGGGGAGTCGCCGGCTGCTGGGTACTCCTCACCAGGTTCTCAGCTTCCCTCGTGAGACTCCTCATCTGATTCCATGTGGGCAGCGTCGGCCTTGCCCCTGGGCCCCGGTTCGGGGGTTCCTCGTCTCTCAGGCTCAGCTCCTTCATCCGGGTCTCCAGCGGGCGGGCATCTCTCCGCGTGTCGAACCAGCCTCTCCGGCAGCCACCTCGGAGCTTCGGCATCCTGTGGAAAAACACAAACATGCCCTCGGCCCCAGATTAGTACCGGATCTGGCCCATACCATTTTCCATCTAAGGGGTCTTTCCACTTTACCAGTGCTTTGTCATCTTGTCCCGAAGGACACCAGAGGCGTTGGGCCGCCGAGCGGCCGTGGGCATCCAAAATTAAAAAATTTAAAATAAAGAGAGTGTGATTGATATAGTTCTGGGGTGTCAGGGGGTATAACTCCCCCCTTTTTATTTTTTCAAGCTGATTTTTGAGCGTTTGATGCGCACGCTCCACAATGCCTTGTCCTTGAGGGTTATATGGAATACCTGTTTTCAGATTTATCCCTACTTTAGTACAGAATACCTGAAACTTCTTTCCTGTGTAACCTGGCCCATTATCTGTCTTGATAACCTTGGGCAACCCAAGTATAGAGAAACATCTTAAGCCGTGGGTGAGCACATGGCTTCCTGACTCTCCTGATAATGGGGTGGCTACAAGAAATCCTGAATAAGTGTCAATGGTGACATGTACATATTTTAGCTTACCAAAAGAGGGAATATGAGTAACATCCATTTGCCATAGATGATTGGGCAGCAAGCCCCGAGGGTTCACTCCATAATTAGGAACAGTGGTTATGGTAGGGCATGCAGAGCACTGTTTCACAATCTGTCTAGCCGCCTCTCTAGTGATTCTAAATTGTAAGCGAAGGGAATTAGCATTTTGATGATGCAGAGAGTGAGACTGCTGAGCTAGCTGTTCCTGGGTTAGCCAGATCTGGGTTGCCTGGTCAGCAAGTTGATTTCCCTCACTCAGCGGTCCAGGCAGTGGGGAGTGGGCACGCAAGTGCCCGAAGTAACACTTGTGTACTCTTTCCTGAAGGGCCTCCTGTATCTTTCTGAACAAGGCCTGTATGATAGAATTGGCTGTACCTATGAATGGAACTGTTTCAATGACTTGTAACCCTCTGACTATATATTGGCTATCTGAAAACACATTCAAGGGGGTCTTTGAATAAGTAAGTAGGACTCGAAGGACAGCTGCCAATTCCACCTCCTGAGCTGAGGAATATGTAGTTTGCCACCGAGTGGCCTGTGAATTAACTACAAAAGCAGCCATGCCATTAGAAGAACCATCTGTAAACACCGTCAGAGCTTCATTAAGCGGGGTCTGGGAGACTACAGCAGGGAATATCACAGGGTGATGAGCATAGAATTGTAAAAGTTTATTTGGGGGATAATGATTATCTATAGCCCCTGTATAACCAGCGAGAGCTATCCCCCAGCTGTCGCTGGACTGCCACAGCCAGTTCATCTGCTGTTGAGTAAAAGGCACATAGATGGTGCTAGGCTCCTTTCCAAAGTACCTGCGGGATTCCTCGCGCGCCTGCTGAATGAGGGCGGCCACTAGGTCATAATAGGGGGTCAAAACTCTGGCTGGGGTCACTGATAGATGGATCCATCGAAGTGCCCCATCCTGCCATAAAACTGCCGTGGGGGTATGGATAGTGGTAAAGACATAAGCATCCCATGGCTTAGTATAGTCACAGTAAGTGGCCCGTTGTTCATTAAGAGCGTCTTCAACCTTACTTAGGGCTTGCCTAGCTTCTGGGTTAAGCTCTCTGGGCGAGTTAGGATGAGGGTCTCCTTTCAGGATGTCAAATAAAGGTTTAAGGTCACCAGTGGTGAGTTTTAAGTATGGCCGGATCCAATTAACATCTCCAAGAAATTTCTGGAACTCATTCAAGGTAACTAGGTGGTCTAATCTAAGCTTTACTTTCTGACAGGTGAAGTGGTCTGGCTGGAGATGGAACCCTAGGTAAGTATATGGAGGGAACCTCTGTACCTTTTCAGGGGCGATTACGAGGCCTTGGGCTTTTAAATCCTTTTGCATCTCGGCATAAGCTCTTAGCAATATTCCTTCTTGCTTATGCGCCAGGAGGATGTCATCCATATAATGAATAAGATATAAGGACGGGTAGTCTCGCCTGACTCTAGCGAGGGCCTGAGCCACAAACTTCTGACATAAGGTGGGGCTATTAGCCATGCCCTGTGGTAATACTTTCCAATGGTAGCGCTTCATGGGTCCCTTAAAATTAACTGAGGGTACACTAAAAGCAAAACGAGGACAATCCTGAGGGTCTAAGGGTATAGTATAGAAACAATCCTTCAAGTCAATTATAATTTTAAAGGTATCCTGGGGAATAGCTGTAGGTGTGGGAAGCCCAGGTTGCAGTGCTCCCATTAATTCCATTGTCTCATTTACCTTCCTTAGATCTTGTAATAGTCTCCACTTGCCTGATTTATTTTTGATAACAAAGATGGGAGAATTCCATGGGGAGTTGGAAGGTTCTATATGTCCGCTGTCGAGCTGCTCCTGCACCAGCATCTCTGCGGCAGCAATTTTCTCCTCGGTTAGGGGCCATTGATCAACCCACACAGGGTTATCAGACTTCCATATGATCTTGTCAGCGTGGGTGGCAGGAGTATCAAAGGCCCCTCCTAAAAATGCCCTAGCCCAGCCCTTCCAGGGTTTCCTTCTGGCTGTAGGGGTTCTATAATTCCTTGGTTACTCTGCCCTAGGCCTTGACCCGGCAACAGCCCTTGATTAAGCAGCTGTCTGGTGACAGCAGCATTAGTGCTGTGTAGGTAAACTCCCATTTTCTCCATCACGTCCCGTCCCCAAAGGTTTACAGGCAAATCTTGGAGAACATAAGGCTGAAAATCCCCTGTGTTACCCTCTGAATCTTTCCAAGTTAACAACTGAGAGCTAATATGGGGACTCTTGCTCTGCCCTATCCCTTGCAAGGAGGTGGTTGCAGGTTGGGTCGGCCAGGAGCTTGGCCAGTGGCGGCCAGAAATCACTGAGACATCTGCTCCAGTATCTAGGATCCCTCTGAAAGCATGCCCATTCACCCATAGTTCCATCTCAGGCCTGCTCCTCTGGATAGGTTGGAGCCAGTAGGCGTCCGAGGAACCAAACCCCTTGGATCCCCGGGCGCCATCCGTGCGGCTCTTCCCTACCTTGACCAAGGGAAGGATCAGCAATTGTGCTATCCGTTGACCTTTATCTATCACCACTACATTCCCCGGTGCATGGGCCATAACCTTGATCTCCCCAGTATAATCCTGATCTATAACTCCAGGGCTCATAAGAAGCCCCTTCATGGTTGTGCTACTTCGTCCTAACAAAAGTCCTACAGTTCCCGTCGGTAAGGGACCATGAACCCCAGTGGGAAGGGCTTGCACCCCCATCGCCGGGGTTAGTACTGCGTGGGTGGCGGAACTGAGGTCCAGTCCTGCGCTCCCTGGGGTTGCCCGGAAGAGGTCACAAACGGATTGCTGGCTGACTGGGGGAGCCCCTGCGGAGCCCCCTGGAATGCCCCATATGTTTGTGGGGCCTGGGGCCGGCCCCCCTTCCAGTTTCCCTGCTGTTGTTGAACTGGTAGGGGATTTCCCTGGATGTCCTGTTTCGATCGACAATCCTTGGCCCAATGCTTCCCCTTCTTGCATCGGGGGCAGATCCCCGGGGCAGCGCCTGTCCCTGTCTGCGTATTCTGCATTGGGGCTCTCTGGGGACAGTCCTTAGTAAAATGCCCCATCTGCCCACAGGAGAAACAACTCCCTGGGGGGCCTGGGACGCGCCTCCCGCGTCCCCGGCCGCGTGGCGGCCGCTGCAGAAACTGCTGCACCGTCTGGCCCCTTAGAGCGGCTGCCAAGGTGATTCCTGTTGTATAGGAAGGCCCTATGTCCTGACAGATCCTGACATAATCATTTAAGTCACTCTTGTGTCTGTAAGGGCGTAGAGCTGCCTGGCACGGTGCATTGGCATTCTCAAAAGCTAACTGCTTTGTTATCATCAGCCCTGCCTCTCCGTCTCCAATCAACTTCCCTGCGGCGTCCAGGAGCCGGGAGACAAAGTCCTGATACAGCTCATCCGGCCCCTGACGAATTTTAGTCAAATCCATAGTAATATTTTTAGATGTTGGAAGCTTCTTCCAGGCCTTTCTCGCTGCCAGGGAAATTTGGGCGTAGTAGGCCATGTTATAATCTAACTGCTGCTGAGTGTCAGCATGTGCTCCTTCCCCTAGCATTGCCTCCAGGTCCGACTGGATATTATTTGCCAAGTTCAGCCGGTGAGCCCTTTCACAGTTCTCTGCATACTCAGTCTTCCATAACAGATAGTCTCCCCCTGATAAACAGGCACGGGCAAGTTGTTTCCAATCATTAGGGCACATGGTATAATCATTGTTTATAGCCTCTAAAATCACCTCAGTATATGGGGCCGTAGGCCCATATTGAGCACATGCTAGCTTTAGCTCTTTTAGCTTTTTAAAATCCAGCGCCCCATACACCCTTTGGGGTGGGTTGTTACCCTGTGCAGGCTGCTCATATACTGGATATGCCATGAACCCCTCCGGTTCAAATCCTTCCATATCTTCCCCAGCAGCCCTCGCCTCTCGCAGTGCTGCCTGGAGGGGGGACAGCATCACTGGCCTAGCCTGCACCTTCCCCCACCCGGGATCATTCTTTTGTCCTGGCCCCGCTTGAGCCATAGCAACCATTAGCCTTTCCTCTTCCTTTAACACCTTCACCTTCTGAGCATACCCTGGTCTCTCATCCTCAGTACCGGATTCTGCCTCTGTGCTCTCCTCTACAGACTCTATCCCTAAACTCGCCGAGCTCGCCCCTCGGTCGTGACGGCTTCTTCTAGAGCGGGGGGCCCTACCTCTGGAGCTGGAGCTTGCCCTGCTCTCCTTGCCCTTTTTCTTCCCGCTTTTTTCCCCTGAACCTTCTTCCAGCTCCACTAACGGGGGTCCCTCCAGCCCGGCCATCTGCGAGGGCGTGGGCGTTGGCGCTCGAGCAAGGATGTTTTTCTGCGCTTGCTGTACCGCAGTTTGCAGTGCTTCCTGCAGCTGCCTAGTAAGCTGCTCCACTGCCTTCTGCATAGGATTTTCCTTTGTCCCTGCTTCCTCAGACAGCATGATCAAATCCTTTTCTCTCTTATACCGGGCAGCAGCCTCCTCTAAGTCCTGGGCGTTCTTAGGATCTAACTCTTCCCCAGCGGCCGACCCCACCACCGGAGCAGGTGGGGCGGTAGGGACAACCGGAACCGGGGGAGTTCCCTGCGCAGCCAGCTTCTCCTTAATCTTAAGCTCCTCATGCCGGGGGTCTAAACAATCCCTCACCAGAGCCCAAAGAGAGAACGTCTCCACCGGTACCTTCTGAGGACCTTGCGCCTGATAATACCCCTGAATTCTTTCCCCAACCTTTGTCCATGTTTCTATACTGACCGTTCCCTCCTCAGGGAACCACGGACACACTTCCTCCACGAACTGCAAAAAAGCTTGCAGCTGTGCGGTGCTCACCTTCATGCCCCTAGAATGGAGCATAGCTTTAAGAACTTGTGCGAACAGCATTTTGCTATTCCCTTGCCCCATGATTTCTTACTCCCAACAATCGCGCTTAGCCGCTCCCCGAATTCTCCTTACCTTTTCAGGCGTGCAGCTGCTCCCGAGCAGCGGCCTCTACCGTTCTCCCAGGTTATCAGGTCCCTGTTCGGGCGCCACCTGCCGGAACCTGCCGGCTGATCGACCAGGTAACCTGAATGAGGGGGTGAGGCTGAGAAAGAAAGATAAGAGACAGGATGGGGTTGGGAGGACTGCAGCTCAAGACTGCAGCAGCTTTATTAGTTGCAAGCGTACATTTATGAGGCTTTTCTGGGCATTTCTCCAAGTGCCCCTTTCCCAGGACAAGGCCGCCCGTCAGCCCCTCAAGACATTCTTGGAAGAGATACATAGAGCAAGCGTCTGGTTAGATATCATTGAGAACAGCCTAGCTGAGAACATCCAGATAAGTCGTGCATCACGCGCACTCTCTAACAATGGGGCTATGGTCTGCCCTGTCCTTGGTTGACCCTGAAGGCTTAGGGGAGAGCAGGTAGGCATCCCTACCCTGCGCTCAATCCCCTGTAGGAGAGCAGGTAGGCGTCCCTACCCTATGCTCCATCCTTGCCCTTGGGCCCCACGGAACACGGCTTCCCACAGAAAATTGTCTCTCAACTGTGTTATTGTGTGTAGTACTATATTTCAGTGAAGTGTAAGGCTTTCCAAAGCTGCCGAATGTGTTTCTTTCTCTATTTCAATGGTATTCTGCCTTGTATAACACACATTTACCACTCTAGTCTCCTTTAAGTAAAGAATATAGGATGCATACAGTGTTTCATGTCATCTTAACTCGAATTAAGGATTTCCCAGATCTTAGCTACCTTTTCTACACTAAGAACTGACTTGGAGAATCTCTTTCAGCTGTTCTAAACAAGTTCTCATCTGTTTACAGTCATTTTCTCTGAATTATCCATGTTTTCATGTAGTTTCCTATATTCTGCCTTCTGGTCCAAGTATAAGCTTTGCCTACTTTATCAAACAACTTCCTACACACTGTTATGAACTGAGGCAGCTCGGGAACATTGTCTCTCAACTGTGTTATAGAGTGTATTACTACGTTTCAGTGAAGTGTAAGGCTTTCGAAAGCTGCCGAACGTGTTTCTTTCTATATTTCAATGGTATTCTGCCTTGTATAACACACATTTACCACTCTAGGCTCCTTTAAGGAAAGAATATAGGATTCATACAGTGTTTCATGTCATCTTAACTCGAATTAAGGATTTCCCGGATCTTAGCTACCTTTTCTACACTAAGAACTGACTTGGAGAATGTCTTTGAGCTGTTCTAAACAAGTTCTCATCTGTTTCCAGTCATTTTCTCTGAATTATCCATGTTTTCATGTAGTTTCCTATATTCTGCCTTCTGGTCCAAGTATAAGCTTTGCCCACTTTATCAAACAACTTCCTACACACTGTTATGAACTGAGGCAGCTTGGGAACATTATCTCTCAACTGTGTTATAGAGTGTAGTACTACATTTCAGTGAAGTGTAAGGCTTTCCAAAGCTGCCGAACGTGTTTCTTTCTCTATTTCAATGGTATTCTGCCTTGTATAACACACATTTACCACTCTAGTCTCCTTTAAGTAAAGAATATAGGATTCATACAGAGTTTCATGTAATCTTAACTCGAATTAAGGATTTCCCGGATCTTAGCTACCTTTTCTACACTAAGAACTGACTTGGAGAATCTCTTTCAGCTGTTCTAAACAAGTTCTCATCTGTTTACAGTCATTTTCTCTGAATTATCCATGTTTTCATGTAGTTTCCTTTATTCTGCCTTCTGGTCCAAGTATAAGCTTTGCCCACTTTATCAAACAACTTCCTACACACTGTTATGAACTGAGGCAGCTTGGGAACATTGTCTCTCAACTGTGTTATAGAGTGTAGTACTACATTTCAGTGAAGTGTAAGGCTTTCCAAAGCTGCCGAACGTGTTTCTTTCTCTATTTCAATGGTATTCTGCCTTGTATAACACACATTTACCACTCTAGTCACCTTTAAGTAAAGAATATAGGATTCATACAGTGTTTCATGTAATCTTAACTCGAATTAAGGATTTCCTGGATCTTAGCTACCTTTTCTACACTAAGAACTGACTTGGAGAATGTCTTTGAGCTGTTCTAAACAAGTTCTCATCTGTTTCCAGTCATTTTCTCTGAATTATCCATGTTTTCATGTAGTTTCCTATATTCTGCCTTCTGGTCCAAGTATAAGCTTTGCCCACTTTATCAAACAACTTCCTACACACTGTTATGAACTGAGGCAGCTTGGGAACATTGTCTCTCAACTGTGTTATAGAGTGTAGTACTACATTTCAGTGAAGTGTAAGGCTTTCCAAAGCTGCCGAACGTGTTTCTTTCTCTATTTCAATGGTATTCTGCCTTGTATAACACACATTTACCACTCTAGTCTCCTTTAAGTAAAGAATATAGGATTCATACAGTGTTTCATGTAATCTTAACTCGAATTAAGGATTTCCCGGATCTTAGCTACCTTTTCTACACTAAGAACTGACTTGGAGAATCTCTTTCAGCTGTTCTAAACAAGCTCTCATCTGTTTACAGTGTTTTTCACTGAATTATTCATGATTTCATGTAGTTTCCTATATTCTGCCTTCTGGTCCAAGTATAAGCTTTGCCCACTTTATCAAACAACTTCCTACACACTGTTATGAACTGAGGCAGCTCGGGAACATTGTCTCTCAACTGTGTTATAGAGTGTAGTACTACATTTCAGTGAAGTGTAAGGCTTTCCAAAGCTGCCGAACGTGTTTCTTTCTCTATTTCAATGGTATTCTGCCTTGTATAACACACATTTACCACTCTAGTCTCCTTTAAGGAAAGAATACAGGATTCATACAGTGTTTCATGTCATCTTAACTCGAATTAAGGATTTCCCGGATCTTAGCTACCTTTTCTACACTAAGAACTGACTTGGAGAATGTCTTTGAGCTGTTCTAAACAAGTTCTCATCTGTTTACAGTCACTTTCTCTGAATTATCCATGTTTTCATGTAGTTTCCTTTATTCTGCCTTCTGGTCCAAGTATAAGCTTTGCCCACTTTATCAAACAACTTCCTACACACTGTTATGAACTGAGGCAGCTTGGGAACATTGTCTCTCAACTGTGTTATAGAGTGTAGTACTACATTTCAGTGAACTGTAAGGCTTTCCAAAGCTGCCGAACCTGTTTCTTTCTCTATTTCAATGGTATTCTGCCTTGTATAACACACATTTACCACTCTAGTCTCCTTTAAGGAAAGAATATAGGATTCATACAGTGTTTCATGTAATCTTAACTCGAATTAAGGATTTCCCGGATCTTAGCTACCTTTTCTACACTAAGAACTGAATTGGAGAATCTCTTTCAGCTGTTCTAAACAAGCTCTCATCTGTTTACAGTCATTTTCTCTGAATTATCCATGTTTTCATGTAGTTTCCTATATTCTGCCTTCTGGTCCAAGTATAAGCTTTGCCCACTTTATCAAACAACTTCCTACACACTGTTATGAACTGAGGCAGCTCGGGAACATTGTCTCTCAACTGTGTTATAGAGTGTAGTACTACATTTCAGTGAAGTGTAAGGCTTTCCAAAGCTGCCGAACGTGTTTCTTTCTCTATTTCAATGGTATTCTGCCTTGTATAACACACATTTACCACTCTAGTCTCCTTTAAGGAAAGAATATAGGATTCATACAGTGTTTCATGTCATCTTAACTCGAATTAAGGATTTCCCGGAACTTAGCTACCTTTTCTACACTAACAACTGACTTGGAAAATCTCTTTCAGCTGTTCTAAACAAGCTCTCATCTGTTTACAGTCATTTTCTCTGAATTATCCATGTTTTCATGTAGTTTCCTATATTCTGCCTTCTGGTCCAAGTATAAGCTTTGCCCACTTTATCAAACAACTTCCTACACACTGTTATGAACTGAGGCAGCTTGGGAACATTGTCTCTCAACTGTGTTATAGAGTGTAGTACTACATTTCAGTGAAGTGTAAGGCTTTCCAAAGCTGCCGAACGTGTTTCTTTCTCTATTTCAATGGTATTCTGCCTTGTATAACACACATTTACCACTCTAGTCTCCTTTAAGTAAAGAATATAGGATTCATACAGTGTTTCATGTAATCTTAACTCGAATTAAGGATTTCCCGGATCTTAGCTACCTTTTCTACACTAAGAACTGACTTGGAGAATCTCTTTCAGCTGTTCTAAACAAGCTCTCATCTGTTTACAGTGTTTTTCACTGAATTATTCATGATTTCATGTAGTTTCCTATATTCTGCCTTCTGGTCCAAGTATAAGCTTTGCCCACTTTATCAAACAACTTCCTACACACTGTTATGAACTGAGGCAGCTCGGGAACATTGTCTCTCAACTGTGTTATAGAGTGTAGTACTACATTTCAGTGAAGTGTAAGGCTTTCCAAAGCTGCCGAACGTGTTTCTTTCTCTATTTCAATGGTATTCTGCCTTGTATAACACACATTTACCACTCTAGTCTCCTTTAAGGAAAGAATATAGGATTCATACAGTGTTTCATGTCATCTTAACTCGAATTAAGGATTTCCCGGATCTTAGCTACCTTTTCTACACTAAGAACTGACTTGGAGAATGTCTTTGAGCTGTTCTAAACAAGTTCTCATCTGTTTACAGTCACTTTCTCTGAATTATCCATGTTTTCATGTAGTTTCCTTTATTCTGCCTTCTGGTCCAAGTATAAGCTTTGCCCACTTTATCAAACAACTTCCTACACACTGTTATGAACTGAGGCAGCTTGGGAACATTGTCTCTCAACTGTGTTATAGAGTGTAGTACTACATTTCAGTGAACTGTAAGGCTTTCCAAAGCTGCCGAACCTGTTTCTTTCTCTATTTCAATGGTATTCTGCCTTGTATAACACACATTTACCACTCTAGTCTCCTTTAAGGAAAGAATATAGGATTCATACAGTGTTTCATGTAATCTTAACTCGAATTAAGGATTTCCCGGATCTTAGCTACCTTTTCTACACTAAGAACTGAATTGGAGAATCTCTTTCAGCTGTTCTAAACAAGCTCTCATCTGTTTACAGTCATTTTCTCTGAATTATCCATGTTTTCATGTAGTTTCCTATATTCTGCCTTCTGGTCCAAGTATAAGCTTTGCCCACTTTATCAAACAACTTCCTACACACTGTTATGAACTGAGGCAGCTCGGGAACATTGTCTCTCAACTGTGTTATAGAGTGTAGTACTACATTTCAGTGAAGTGTAAGGCTTTCCAAAGCTGCCGAACGTGTTTCTTTCTCTATTTCAATGGTATTCTGCCTTGTATAACACACATTTACCACTCTAGTCTCCTTTAAGGAAAGAATATAGGATTCATACAGTGTTTCATGTCATCTTAACTCGAATTAAGGATTTCCCGGATCTTAGCTACCTTTTCTACACTAACAACTGACTTGGGAATCTCTTTCAGCTGTTCTAAACAAGCTCTCATCTGTTTACAGTCATTTTCTCTGAATTATCCATGTTTTCATGTAGTTTCCTATATTCTGCCTTCTGGTCGAAGTATAAGCTTTGCCCACTTTATCAAACAACTTCCTACACACTGTTATGAACTGAGGCAGCTCGGGAACATTGTCTCTCAACTGTGTTATAGAGTGTAGTACTACATTTCAGTGAAGTGTAAGGCTTTCCAAAGCTGCCGAACGTGTTTCTTTCTCTATTTCAATGGTATTCTGCCTTGTATAACACACATTTACCACTCTAGTCTCCTTTAAGGAAAGAATATAGGATTCATACAGTGTTTCATGTCATCTTAACTCGAATTAAGGATTTCCCGGATCTTAGCTACCTTTTCTACACTAAGAACTGACTTGGAGAATGTCTTTGAGCTGTTCTAAACAAGTTCTCATCTGTTTACAGTCATTTTCTCTGAATTATCCATGTTTTCATGTAGTTTCCTTTATTCTGCCTTCTGGTCCAAGTATAAGCTTTGCCCACTTTATCAAAAAACTTCCTACACACTGTTATGAACTGAGGCAGCTTGGGAACATTCTCTCTCAACTGTGTTATAGAGTGTAGTACTACATTTCAGTGAAGTGTAAGGCTTTCCAAAGCTGCCGAACGTGTTTCTTTCTCTATTTCAATGGTATTCTGCCTTGTATAACACACAGTTACCACTCTAGTCTCCTTTAAGTAAAGAATATAGGATTCATACAGTGTTCCATGTGATCTTAACTCGAATTAAGGATTTCCCGGATCTTAGCTACCTTTTCTACTCTAACAACTGACTTGGAGATTCTCTTTCAGCTGTTCTAAACAAGCTCTCATCTGTTTACAGTAATTTTCACTGAATTATTCATGTTTTCATGTAGTTTCCTATATTCTGCCTTCTGGTCCAAGCATAAGCTTTGCCTACTTTATCAAACAACTTCCTACACACTGTTATGAACTGAGGTAGCTCGGGAACATTGTCTCTCAACTGTGTTATAGAGTGTAGTACTACATTTCAGTGAAGTGTAAGGCTTTCCAAAGCTGCCGAACGTGTTTGTTTCTCTATTTCAATGGAATTCTGCCTTGTATAACACACATTTACCACTCTAGTCTCCTTTAAGTAAAGAATATAGGATTCATACAGTGTTTCATGTCATCTTAACTCGAATTAAGGATTTCCCGGATCTTAGCTACCTTTTCTACACTAAGAACTGAATTGGAGAATCTCTTTCAGCTGTTCTAAACAAGTTCTCATCTGTTTACAGTCATTTTCTCTGAATTATCCCTGTTTTCATGTAGTTTCCTATATTCTGCCTTCTGGTCCAAGTATAAGCTTTGCCCACTTTATCAAACAACTTCCTACACACTGTTATGAACTGAGGCAGCTTGGGAACATTGTCTCTCAACTGTGTTATAGAGTGTAGTACTACGTTTCAGTGAAATGTAAGGCTTTCCAAAGCTGCCGAACGTGTTTCTTTCTCTATTTAAATGGTATTCTGCCTTGTATAACACACATTTACCACTCTAGTCTCCTTTAAGTAAAGAATATAGGATTCAGAGTCCATCAGCCCAAGGAGGATTGGCTGCAGCTGAAGCCAGTCCGGGCGCACACCAGGGCCAGGCCGAGTTCTTCTGCCACAGGAAGCAGCCCGACGACTAAATAAAAGATTTGATCTTGCCATAATTTCCCAAAGCAGAATTACATCCCCAGTGCTGGACACACACAGATGATGCTAACATAAATTGAAAGAAAAAAATTTCCTGGCCACGGCGGCGGCGGCCCGCGGCAGCGGCAGCGGCGGCAGCGGCGGCGCTGCGAGAAAGGAGTGGCTTCTCTGAGGCCAGGAAAGCCCACAGCGGAGAGGTCCATCCAGTAGCTGAGACGCCGGAATTGGCGCAGTGTTGTATTTTGTACCTCAAAAATCAACGCAGGAGAAGGAATACCGCATAACCAGACTTCCTGAAAAGATGGGGAGACAAAAACATAGTCCGCACGTGAAAGAAAAGCAGGCATCACCAGAAAAGGAAGTAAACGAGTCAGAGGTAAGCAGCCTACCAGAGCAAGAATTCAGAGTAATGATCATAGCATGGCTAAAAAGAATGGAAGAGAAATTTGACAATAGCCAAGAAGAAATGAGGAAGAACCATGAGGAAATGAAGAAGAGCCATGAGGAACTGAAGAAGAACCAAGAAGAAATGAAAAGTGACATCGCTACCATGAAGAACTCAATAGAAAGCATCAAGAGTAGACTAGATGAAGCAGAGGACCGCATCAGTGAGCTAGAAGATAAGATGGAAAAAAATACCCAAGTAGAGCAACTTCTAGAAAAAAAGATTAAAAAGCAGGAGGAGAGCCTACGGGAGCTTTGGGACATAACAAAACAAAATAATATTCGAATAATAGGGGTTCCGGAAGGAAAGGAAACTGAGGTAGACATGGAAAAAGTATTTCAAGAAATAATGACAGAAAACTTTCCTGAAATAGAAAAGAAAAAAACCACACAAATCCAAGATGCCCGCAGAGTCCCAAGCAAAATGAATCCCAGAAGACAGACTCCAAGGCACATTATAATTAAATTGGCAAACAACAATGACAAAGTAAGAATCTTAAAAGCAGCCAGAGAGAGACAGAAAATTACATACAAAGGAACCCCCATCAGACTAGCAACTGATTTCTCAACAGAAACTTATCAGGCCAGAAGGGAATGGGATGAAATATACAAAGTCATGCAAAGGAAGGGTCTGAATCCAAGAATACTGTACCCAGCAAGGCTATCAATCAAAATTGGAGGGGAAATCAGGAGCTTCACAGACAAAAAAAGACTGAAGGAATTTATCTCCACCAAACCAGCAATGCAAGAAATGCTAAAGGGTCTACTGTAAAAATAAAGAAATAAGAAGTGAAGAAGGAACATGGGTATAGAATAAAAATGGCGTCAAATGAGTACCTATCAATAATAACCTTAAATGTAAATGGATTAAATGCTCCAATCAAAAGACATAGGGTAACAGATTGGATAAGAAAACAAGACCCATACATCTGTTGTCTACAAGAAACTCACCTCAGAAAAAGAGATGCACACAGACTGAGGGTGAAGGGATGGAAAAAAGTTTTCCAGGCAAATGGAAATGAAAAAAAAGCTGGGGTAGCAATACTTATATCTGACAAATTAGATCTCAGAGTGAAGGACATAACAAGAGATAATGATGGCCACTTCATAATAATAAAGGGAACAATCCAACAAGAAGAAATAACCCTGGTAAATATATATGCACCCAATACAGGAGCAACCAAATACATTAAAAAACTGCTGGAGGACATTAAGGGAGAGATTAATAGCAATACAATCATAGTAGGAGATTTTAATACCCCACTGTCACCCTTCGACAAATCATCTAAACAAAAAATCAGCAAAGAAATATCAATCCTAAATGACTCACTAGACCAGTTCGAATTAATTGACATCTTCAGGACACTCCACCCCAAAGCCACAGAATATACATTCTTCTCAAGTGCACATGGGACATTCTCAAAGATAGACCACATTTTGGGACATAGGCAAAGTCTCTTCAAATTCAAGAAGATAGAAATCATATCAAGTATCTTCTCAGACCACAATGGCATAAAACTGGAAATTAACTGCAATAAAAATAATCCAAAGAAATCAAACACATGGAGACTAAACAGCTTGCTATTAAACAAGGGCTGGGTTACCAGAGAAATCAAGGAAGAAATTAAAAGCATCCTGGAAACAAATGACAATGAAAACACAACAATCCAAAATCTATGGGACACAGCAAAAGCAGTTTTGAGAGGGAAGTTCATATCCTTACAAGCCTATTGCAAAAAACTAGAAAAAATAGTAACAGATGATCTAACTCTACAACTCAAAGAGTTAGAAAAGGAGCAACAAGAAAAGCCCAGTGTAAGCAGAAGGAAGGAAATAACAAAAATCAGAGCACAGATAAACGACATAGAGACCAAAAAAACAATACATAAGATCAACAAAACCAAGAGCTGGTTCTTTGAAAGAATAAACAAGATAGATGGACCTCTAGCCAGGCTAACCAAGAAACAAAGAGAGAGGACCCAAATAAACAAAATCAGAAATGAAAGAGGTGAAATAACAACAGACCCCACTGAAATACAACGGATTGTTACAAAATACTACGAACAACTCTATTCCAACAAACTGAACAACCTGGAGGAAATGGACATATTCCTAGAAAAATACAAACTTCCAAAACTCAATCAGGAAGAATCTAAAAATCTCAATAGACCAGTGACTTGGGAAGAAATTGAAACAGTCATCAAAAAGCTTCCAGCAAACAAAAGCCCAGGGCCAGATGGCTTCACAGGAGAGTTTTACCAAACATTCAAGGAAGAACTAAAACCTATCCTTCTCAGACTATTCCAAAAAATTCAAGAGGAAGGAACACTTCCAAACTCCTTCTATGAAGCCAGCATCACCCTAATACCAAAACCTGATAAAGACAACTCAATGAAAGAGAATTACAGACCAATATCCCTCATGAACATAGATGCCAAAATCCTCAACAAAATTCTAGCAAATCGGCTCCAGCAGAGCATCACAAAGATCATACACCATGACCAAGTAGGATTTATTCCAGGAATGCAAGGTTGGTACAATATCCGCAAATCAATAAACGTGATACATCACATAAACAAGTTGAAAGATAAAAATCATATAGTCATATCAATTGATGCAGAAAAAGCATTTGATAAAATCCAACACCCTTTCCTGATAAAAACTCTTAACAAGGTGGGAGTACAAGGATCATACCTCAACGTAATAAAAGCTATATATGATAAACCCACAGCCAACATCATACTCAATGGGCAAAAACTAAAACCATTCCCTCTAAGAACAGGAACAAGACAGGGATGCCCACTATCGCCACTCCTCTTTGACATAGTACTGGAAGTACTAGCCATTGCAATTAGACAAGAGGAGGAAATAAAAGGCATCCAAATTGGAAAAGAAGAAGTAAAGTTATCCTTATTTGCAGACGACATGATATTGTATATAAAAAACCCAAAAGACTCCATTAAAAAACTAATTGGCTTAATAAATGAATTTGGCAATGTAGCAGGATACAAAATTAACACCAAGAAATCTATGGCATTTCTATACACCAACAGTGAGTTTATAGAAACAGAGACTAAAAAAGCAATTCCATTTACCATCGCACCAAAAAAATTAAGATACCTAGGAATAAACTTAACTAAGGAAGTAAAGGACCTATACGCGGAAAACTACACGACACTGAAAAAAGAAATAGAGGAAGATGTAAACAGATGGAAGAACATACCATGTTCATGGATTGGTAGAATCAACATCATCAAAATGTCCATACTTCCTAAAGCAATCTATAGGTTCAATGCACTCCCCATTAAAATACCAACGGCATATTTCACTGACCTAGAAAGAACTCTCCAAAAGTTCATTTGGAATAATAAAAGACCCCGAATAGCCACAGCAATCCTGAGAAAGAAGAGTAAAGTAGGAGGTATCTCAATACCAGACTTCAAACTGTATTACAAAGCCACTGTTCTCAAAACAGCCTGGTACTGGCACAAAAACAGACATATAGATCAATGGAATCGAATAGAGAACCCAGATATCAACCCAAATCACTATGCTCAATTAATATTTGACAAAGGAGGCACAAATATACAATGGAGTCAAGACAGTCTCTTCAATAAATGGTGTTGGGAAAATTGGACAGATACATGCAAAAGAATGAAACTAGGTCACCAACTTACACCATACACAAAAAAAAACTCAAAATGGATACAGGACTTAAACATCAGACGGGAAACCATAAAAATACTAGAAGCAACCACAGGCAACAAAATCTCAGACGTATGCCAAAAGAACTTCTTCACTGATACTACCCCTAGCGCAATCGAAGCTAAAGAGAAAATAAACAAATGGGACTACATCAAAATAAAAAGCTTTTTTACAGCAAAAGATACCATCAACAAAACAACAAGAAAGCCCACTGTGTGGGAGAACATATTTGCAAATGTTACCACTGATAAAGGTTTAATCTCCAACATCTACAAACAGCTTATACAACTAAATAAAAGGAAGATGAATGATCCAATTAAAAAATGGGCAATGGACCTAAATAGAATATTTTCAAAAGAAGACAGAAGGAAGGCCAAAAGGCACATGAAAACATGCTCAAAGTCACTAATTATTCGAGAGATGCAAATCAAAACAACAATGCGGTACCATCTCACACCTGTCAGAATGGCCAACATCAACAAATCAACAAACGACAAGTGTTGGCGAGGTTGTGGAGAAAAAGGAACCCTCGTGCACTGCTGGTGGGAGTGCAGACTGGTGCAACCACTGTGGAGAACAGTGTGGAGTTTCCTCAAAAGACTGAAAATGGAACTCCCATTCGACCCAGTAATTCCACTTCTAGGAATATATCCCAAGAAACTAGAAACACCAATCAGAAAGGATATATGCACCCCTATGTTCATAGCAGCACAATCTACAATAGCCAGAATTTGGAAACAACCGAAGTGTCCGTCAGCAGATGATTGGATCCAAAAACTATGGTACATCTACACAATGGAATACTATGCTGCCATAAAAAAGAAGGATTTCTCATCATTTGCAGCAAACTGGATGGAATTGGAGAACATCATGCTGAGTGAAACAAGCCAATCAATGAAAGAGAAACACCACATGACCTCACTCATTTGTGGATAATAAAGAACATTATAAACTGATGAACCATAAGATAGATATAGTGACAGTATATCAACAAGTAGACTGTAAAATTACAGCGGGGAGGGGAGGATGATCTGGGGGAGAAAATAGATCAACGAAGGACTTGTATACATGCATATAAGTGCAACCAATGGACACAAAACTTTGGGGAGGGAGGGGATGTGGGAGGGAGGGAGGGGGTCAAAAAATATCAATAAAATATATTTAAAAAAAAACAAAAAAAAACAAAAACAAAAAAAAAAACTAAACTTAAAAAAAAAAAAAAAAAAAAAAAAAAAAAAAGAATATAGGATTCATACAGTGTTTCATGTCATCTTAACTCGAATTAAGGATTTCCCAGATCTTAGCTACCTTTCCTACACTAAGAACTGACTTGGAGAATCTCTTTGAGCTGTTCTAAACAAGTTCTCATCTGTTTACAGTCATTTTCTCTGAATTATCCATGTTTTCATGTAGTTTCCTATATTCTGCCTTCTAGTCCAAGTATAACCTTTGCCCACTTTATCAAACAACTTCCTACACACTGTTATGAACTGAGGCAGCTCGGGAACATTGTCTCTCAACTGTGTTATTGTGTGTAGTACTATATTTCAGTGAAGTGTAAGGCTTTCCAAAGCTGCCGAACGTGTTTCTTTCTCTATTTCAATGGTATTCTGCCTTGTATAACACACATTTACCACTCTAGTCTCCTTTAAGTAAAGAATATAGGATTCATACAGTGTTTCATGTCATCTTAACTCGAATTAAGGATTTCCCGGATCTTAGCTACCTTTTCTACACTAAGAACTGACTTGGAGAATCTCTTTCAGCTGTTCTAAACAAGTTCTCATCTGTTTACAGTCATTTTCTCTGAATTATCCATGTTTTCATGTAGTTTCCTATATTCTGCCTTCTGGTCCAAGTATAACCTTTACCCACTTTATCAAACAACTTCCTACACACTGTTATGAACAGAGGCAGCTCGGGAACATTGTCTCTCAACTGTGTTATTGTGTGTAGTACTATATTTCAGTGAAGTGTAAGGCTTTCCATAGCTGCCGAACGTGTTTCTTTCTCTATTTCAATGGTATTCTGCCTTGTATAACACACATTTACCACTCTAGTCTCCTTTAAGTAAAGAATATAGGATTCATACAGTGTTTCATGTCATCTTAACTTGAATTAAGGATTTCCCATATCTTAGCTACCTTTTCTACACTAAGAACTGACTTGGAGAATCTCTTTCAGCTGTTCTAAACAAGCTCTCATCTGTTTACAGTCATTTTCTCTGAATTATCCATGTTTTCATGTAGTTTCCTATATTCTGCCTTCTGGTCCAAGTATAAGCTTTGCCCACTTTATCAAACAACTTCCTACACACTGTTATGAACTGAGGCAGCTCGGGAACATTGTCTCTCAACTGTGTTATAGAGTGTAGTACTACATTTCAGTGAAGTGTAAGGCTTTCCAAAGCTGCCGAACGTGTTTCTTTCTCTATTTCAATGGTATTCTGCCTTGTATAACACACATTTACCACTCTAGTCTCCTTTACGTAAAGAATATAGGATTCATACAGTGTTTCATGTCATCTTAACTCGAATTAAGGATTTCCCGGATCTTAGCTACCTTTTCTACACTAGGAACTGACTTGGAGAATCTCTTTCAGCTGTTCTAAACAAGTTCTCCTCTGTTTACAGTCATTTTCTCTGAATTATCCATGTTTTCATGTAGTTTCCTATATTCTGCCTTCTGGTCCAAGTATAAGCTTTGCCCACTTTATCAAACAACTTCCTACACACTGTTATGAACTGAGGCAGCTTGGGAACATTGTCTCTCAACTGTGTTATAGAGTGTAGTACTATATTTCAGTGAAGTGTAAGGCTTTCCAAAGCTGCCGAACGTGTTTCTTTCTCTATTTCAATGGTATTCTGCCTTGTATAACACACATTTACCACTCTAGTCTCCTTTAAGTAAAGAATATAGGATTCATACAGTGTTTCATGTCATCTTAACTCGAATTAAGGATTTCCCAGATCTTAGCTACCTTTTCTACACTAAGAACTGACTTGGAGAATCTCTTTCAGCTGTTCTAAACAAGTTCTCATCTGTTTACAGTCATTTTCTCTGAATTATCCATGTTTTCATGTAGTTTCCTATATTCTGCCTTCTGGTCCAAGTATAACCTTTACCCACTTTATCAAACAACTTCCTACACACTGTTATGAACAGAGGCAGCTCGGGAACATTGTCTCTCAACTGTGTTATTGTGTGTAGTACTATATTTCAGTGAAGTGTAAGGCTTTCCAAAGCTGCCGAACGTGTTTCTTTCTCTATTTCAATGGTATTCTGCCTTGTATAACACACATTTACCACTCTAGTCTCCTTTAAGTAAAGAATATAGGATTCATACAGTGTTTCATGTCATCTTAACTCGAATTAAGGATTTCCCGGATCTTAGCTACCTTTTCTACACTAGGAACTGACTTGGAGAATCTCTTTCAGCTGTTCTAAACAAGTTCTCCTCTGTTTACAGTCATTTTCTCTGAATTATACATGTTTTCATGTAGTTTCCTATATTCTGCCTTCTGGTCCAAGTATAAGCTTTGCCCACTTTATCAAACAACTTCCTACACACTGTTATGAACTGAGGCAGCTCGGGAACATTGTCTCTCAACTGTGTTATAGAGTGTAGTACTACATTTCAGTGAAGTGTAAGGCTTTCCAAAGCTGCCGAACGTGTTTCTTTCTCTATTTCAATGGTATTCTGCCTTGTATAACACACATTTACCACTCTAGTCTCCTTTAAGTAAAGAATATAGGATTCATACAGTGTTCCATGTGATCTTAACTCGAATTAAGGATTTCCCAGATCTTAGATACCTTTTCTACACTAACAACTGACTTGGAGAATCTCTTTCAGCTGTTCTAAACAAGCTCTCATCTGTTTACAGTCATTTTCACTGAATTATTCATGTTTTCATGTAGTTTCCTATATTCTGCCTTCTGGTCCAAGTATAAGCTTTGCCCACTTTATCAAACAACTTCCTACACACTGTTATGAACTGAGGCAGCTCGGGAACATTGTCTCTCAACTGTGTTATAGAGTGTAGTACTACATTTCAGTGAAGTGTAAGGCTTTCCAAAGCTGCCGAACGTGTTTCTTTCTATATTTCAATGGTATTCTGCCTTGTATAACACACATTTACCACTCTAGTCTCCTTTAAGGAAAGAATATAGGATTCATACAGTGTTTCATGTCATCTTAACTCGAATTAAGGATTTCCCATATCTTAGCTACCTTTTCTACACTAAGAACTGACTTGGAGAATGTCTTTGAGCTGTTCTAAACAAGTTCTCCTCTGTTTACAGTCATTTTCTCTGAATTATCCATGTTTTCATGTAGTTTCCTATATTCTGCCTTCTGGTCCAAGTATAAGCTTTGCCCACTTTATCAAACAACTTCCTACACACTGTTATGAACTGAGGCAGCTTGGGAACATTGTCTCTCAACTGTGTTATAGAGTGTAGTACTACATTTCAGTGAAGTGTAAGGCTTTCCAAAGCTGACGAACGTGTTTCTTTCTCTATTTCAATGGTATTCTGCCTTGTATAACACACATTTACCACTCTAGTCTCCTTTACGTAAAGAATATAGGATTCATACAGTGTTTCATGTCATCTTAACTCGAATTAAGGATATCACGGATCTTAGCTACCTTTTCTACACTAGGAACTGACTTGGAGAATCTCTTTCAGCTGTTCTAAACAAGTTCTCCTCTGTTTACAGTCATTTTCTCTGAATTATCCATGTTTTCATGTAGTTTCCTATATTCTGCCTTCTGATCCAAGTATAAGCTTTGCCCACTTTATCAAACAACTTCCTACACACTGTTATGAACTGAGGCAGCTCGGGAACATTGTCTCTCAACTGTGTTATAGAGTGTAGTACTACATTTCAGTGAAGTGTAAGGCTTTCCAAAGCTGCCGAACGTGTTTCTTTCTATATTTCAATGGTATTCTGCCTTGTATAACACACATTTACCACTCTAGTCTCCTTTAAGGAAAGAATATAGGATTCATACAGTGTTTCATGTCATCTTAAATCGAATTAAGGATTTCCCATATCTTAGCTACCTTTTCTACACTAAGAACTGACTTGGAGAATGTCTTTGAGCTGTTCTAAACAAGTTCTCATCTGTTTACAGTCATTTTCTCTGAATTATCCATGTTTTCATGTAGTTTCCTATATTCTGCCTTCTGGTCCAAGTATAAGCTTTGCTCACTTTATCAAACAACTTCCTACACACTGTTATGAACTGAGGCAGCTTGGGAACATTGTCTATCAACTGTGTTATAGAGTGTAGTACTACATTTCAGCGAAGTGTAAGGCTTTCCAAGGCTGCCGAACGTGTTTCTTTCTCTATTTCAATGGTATTCTGCCTTGTATAACACACATTTACCACTCTAGTCTCCTTTAAGTAAAGAATATAGGATTCATACAGTGTTTCATGTAATCTTAACTCGAATTAAGGATTTCCCGGATCTTAGCTACCTTTTCTACACTAAGAACTGACTTGGAGAATCTCTTTAATCTGTTCTAAACAAGATCTCATCTGTTTACAGTCATTTTCTCTGAATTATCCATGTTTTCATGTAGTTTCCTATATTCTGCCTTCTGGTCCAAGTATAAGCTTTGCCCACTTTATCAAACAACTTCCTACACACTGTTATGAACTGAGGCAGCTCGGGAACATTGTCTCTCAACTGTGTTATTGTGTGTAGTACTATATTTCAGTGAAGTGTAAGGCTTTCCAAAGCTGCCGAACGTGTTTCTTTCTCTATTTCAATGGTATTCTGCCTTGTATAACACTCATTTACCACTCTAGTCTCCTTTAAGAAAAGAATATAGGATTCATACAGTGTTTCATGTCATCTTAACTCGAATTAAGGATTTCCCAGATCTTAGCTACATTTTCTACACTAAGAACTGACTTGGAGAATCTCTTTCAGCTGTTCTAAACAAGCTCTCATCTGTTTACAGTCATTTTCACTGAATTATTCATGTTTTCATGTAGTTTCCTATATTCTGCCTTCTGGTCCAAGTATAAGCTTTGCCCACTTTATCAAACAACTTCCTACACACTGTTATGAACTGAGGCAGCTCGGGAACATTGTCTCTCAACTGTGTTATAGAGGGTAGTACTACATTTCAGTGAAGTGTAAGGCTTTCCAAAGCTGCCGAACGTGTTTCTTTCTCTATTTCAATGGTATTCTGCCTTGTATAACACACATTTACCACTCTAGTCTCCTTTACATAAGAATATAGGATTCATACAGTGTTTCATGTCATCTTAACTCGAATTAAGGATTTCCCGGATCTTAGCTACCTTTTCTACACTAGGAACTGACTTGGAGAATCTCTTTCAGCTGTTCTAAACAAGTTCTCCTCTGTTTACAGTCATTTTCTCTGAATTATCCATGTTTTCATGTAGTTTCCTATATTCTGCCTTCTGGTCCAAGTATAAGCTTTGCCCACTTTATCAAACAACTTCCTACACACTGTTATGAACTGAGGCAGCTTGGGAACATTGTCTCTCAACTGTGTTATAGAGTGTAGTACTACATTTCAGTGAAGTGTAAGGCTTTCCAAAGCTGCCGAACGTGTTTCTTTCTCTATTTCAATGGTATTCTGCCTTGTATAACACACATTTACCACTCTAGTCTCCTTTAAGGAAAGAATATAGGATTCATACAGTGTTTCATGTCATCTTAACTCGAATTAAGGATATCACGGATCTTAGCTACCTTTTTTACACTAGGAACTGACTTGGAGAATCTCTTTCAGCTGTTCTAAACAAGTTCTCCTCTGTTTACAGTCATTTTCTCTGAATTATCCATGTTTTCATGTAGTTTCCTATATTCTGCCTTCTGGTCCAAGTATAAGCTTTGCCCACTTTATCAAACAACTTCCTACACACTGTTATGAACTGAGGCAGCTCGGGAACATTGTCTCTCAACTGTGTTATTGTGTGTAGTACTATATTTCAGTGAAGTGTAAGGCTTTCCAAAGCTGCCGAACGTGTTTCTTTCTCTATTTCAATGGTATTCTGCCTTGTATAACACACATTTACCACTCTAGTCTCCTTTAAGGAAAGAATATGGGATTCATACAGTGTTTCATGTCATCTTAACTCGAATTAAGGATTTCCCAGATCTTAGCTACCTTTTCTACACTAAGAACTGACTTGGAGAATGTCTTTGAGCTGTTCTAAACAAGTTCTCATCTGTTTACAGTCATTTTCTCTGAATTATCCATGTTTTCATGTAGTTTCCTATATTCTGCCTTCTGGTCCAAGTATAAGCTTTGCCCACTTTATCAAACAACTTCCTACACACTGTTATGAACTGAGGCAGCTCGGGAACATTGTCTCTCAACTGTGTTATAGAGTGTAGTACTACATTTCAGTGAGTTGTAAGGCTTTCCAAAGCTGCCGAACGTGTTTCTTTCTCTATTTCAATGGTATTCTGCCTTGTATAACACACATTTACCACTCTAGTCTCCTTTAAGTAAAGAATATAGGATTCATACATTGTTTCTTGTCATCTTAACACGAATTAAGGATTTCCCATATCTTAGCTACCTTTTCTACACTAAGAACTGACTTGGAGAATCTCTTTCAGCTGTTCTAAACAAGCTCTCATCTGTTTACAGTCTTTTTCACTGAATTTTTCATGATTTCATGTAGTTTCCTATATTCTGCCTTCTGGTCCAAGTATAAGCTTTGCCCACTTTATCAAACAACTTCCTACACACTGTTATGAACTGAGGCAGCTCCGGAACATTGTCTCTCAACTGTGTTATAGAGTGTAGTACTACATTTCAGGAAAGTGTCAGGTTTTCCAAAGCTGCCGAACGTGTTTCTTTCTCTATTTCAATGGTATTCTGCCTTGTATAACACACATTTACCACTCTAGTCTCCTTTAAGGAAAAAATATTGGATTCATACATTGTTTCATGTCATCTTAACTCGAATTAAGGATTTCCCGGATCTTAGCTACCTTTTCTACACTAAGAACTGACTTGGAGAATCTGTTTCAGCTGTTCTAAACAAGTTCTCATCTGTTTACAGTCATTTTCTCTGAATTATCCATGTTTTCATGTAGTTTCCTATA